>NC_139028.1:55414540-56014540 GCF_964662115.1 Mustela nivalis
CCAGCTAATGTCACTCTGGTCTTTCTTTGACTAAAAATGTAATTTGAGTTTCTACATGCATACTCTTGTTGGATTTCTGGTTGTTTATCAGTTTGACTCTCTATAGGATTCTTCCTTACTTTTTGAGTCACCTAAGCTTTTCTAACTGTAATTTCCATATGTACAACTCAGCAAAGTCTTTGGGCTCTATTCAGATTCTCTGTCTCTACCCTTGCAGTCTGAAGATTTCCTTCAGATAGAAATCCAAAGAAAATACAGGCTTATTTTAGAGAAGGAAAATAAAATAAGACTGTATTTTCTTTCTCTAAAGATCACAGCCCTAAGGTTCCTGATGTCCAGTGTCTGAAAACACTTCTCTTTTGTCCTTTCTAGTATTACACAGTTGGAGATTACACCGAGTACTGCTGATCCTCTTGGCCAGAAGTAAAATTCAGTTTGTTTTGTTTTTTTGCCATATCTATATCCATTTATTTTAGCATTATTTATTGAATAATCTATCCTTCCCCTACTGATTTACTCTGGTGTTAAGTGCAAAAAAATCAATTGACTATATAAATGTGATTACTTCCAAACTATTGATGTATTTGTCTTTTGCTATGCTAATACAGTTATGTTTTTATTATTGTAACTTTATAGTAAATCCCAAAATGAGGTAGCCTGAGAATACAAGCTATGTTTTTCTTTAAGATTGTTTCAGCTACTAGAGATACTTTTTCATTTCATTTAATATTGAGTTGTTACTCCTCAATTTTTTGCAGAGCTTTTTATTTGTATTGTGATAAATATATAGATTAATTTATGTAGAATGATTATTTTAATAGTATTAAATTACCCAAATAATCAAAATTATATCATTCTTCATTTATTTAGGTCTTTTTATTAGTTACATTTTGTAGCATTTTTAAATTTTCCATGTAGAAGTGTTATACATTTGCCATTTCAATTACTCCTATGTATTTGATGTGGGGTTTTGATGCTATTATGGCATTTTTAGAATTTTATTTACTTAGAACTTTATTTGGTAATTATTTACTGCTAGTACATGGAAATATAATGGATTTTGTTTAATGACCTAAAATTTTCTCTCTGGTTATCTGGTTATCTTACCCAGTTTCAGGTCTTGCCTCTATGTGATGGATGCCACCTTAGAAACACCCATCCAATATCCCACCCCTAGACATCTTTTATCATTTACATCAAAGTGAATGTATTAAAAAAAAAGAGAGAGAGAGATATCAGAATTCCATTTCTGTCTCCCTGAAGTCCTTTCCTGGTTTCCTGCTTAAAACTCATTTCTTTGCCTGTGAACGCTGTAATATAGTTTATTTTTCCAGCTGAAACCCTTCTTAAGTCAAAAAGAGTTAGTAATTTAAAAGATGTAAATCAGCATTTCAAATAGAATTGAAATCATTCCTTCTATCCCTCTATGAATATAGCACCTTGTGATATGATATTGCTACACCTCCTATCAAGAGGTGGAGTTATTTATTTCTCCGTGTCTTGAATCTATTTTCTACCACTTGAATATGGCTTGATTTTATGACTTACATTGATTAATAGAATATGACAAAGTGATATGTGGAAATTCCAGGCAAGAAGTCTTGCAGTTTCTGTTCTATTGCTCTCTGAATGCTATTCTAAGACCACCACTTGAAACCCCCAGTCTAGGATCTCGGAGGTTGAAAGGTTATGCATAGGAGAAATCAGCGGGCCTTGGAGCTTCCCTAGAACAAGGAGTCAGTGGCCAGAAGTGAAGGAACGATTCTAGAACATCTAGCTACAGTATATTACCAGATGACTTCCACTTCATGAAGAATTTAAAGTGAGACCAGAAGAAGTTGAATTGTATTTTAAGATGCTACATTTTGGAGCAATTAGTTAAATTACACTTGTATGGCCCGTGATATTCAGGGTAAACCAAGTCTTGTGATTAGTTTAATAGTAATTTACATCAGTCCTTTTTAGGAAAATATGATCACCCTTTTCACATAAAGTTATGCACTTTACCCTCATCTTATAAACTTAATAAACTTCTTGAGATCTGAGGTGTTTTGTGTGTTTCTGTGTGTGGGGTGTGTGTGTCTGTTTATTTTGGAGTAAAGGGTTCCAAAAATCAGAAACTGCAAAAGATGTGAGGAGAAAAAAGCTGTAGTTGATTCTGAAAGATCTTTTACACAGGACACTGTTATTCCATCCTACATAGCAGAACAATAACAATGAAACAAGATAAAATAGAGCAAAACATTCCCTAGTGACTATTTTCTCTGTCTTTGACCGTGGTAACATGTTAAAGATACAGTAACAGTTTCAAGCTTTTTTTTACTTTCTCCCTTCTCTTCTGTAGGCTGCCAGTCCCCTCTCTTCTCATTCTTTGTCCAGTTGTAATACAATACATTTAATAATGATTTTCCATGCAAAGTGACAATCTTATTCCAGGACAGTCTTTTTCAAATTAGACCCGGGTCACTTTAATCAGAGTATTGAGTATTCCCAAACTCCTTAGACCCTCACTTAAAGTTGATTTCCTTTGTTTTCTTCCTGAGGTAGCTAGTTAAATTCATGTAGGATAGGTTTTTCTCATTTACCTCTCAGAAGATAATCCTATTGCTTTATTGGATAAATCCCTGGTATCTTTGTGCCATCTGGGTCTCTAGTCTTTTACTGCTTCTGATTCTGAGGAAAAAGAAGGAACCTCACCTGATTGAAACTTGCTTATGTGGTCTCTGAAGAAGTTTTCAGAAAGGAGCAGATATTTATCAGGTCATTGCTACTTTCTGAGAGATCTCTATAAGGTATTAAGCATTAGACTTTTTACTTACAATTATAATCAAAATGCGGAAGGCAGGACATGTAGCTCTGCAACTTGATAGAACTTAATTTCTTTTCTTATAATGTTAGGGCATAATAACAGTAGTGCATTTATGTAAATCTTAAGGCTATGTACCCCCCCCCCCCCCCACACACACACATGCATTTCCTACAAGACTGGGTCTGAACTAAGGACAGACATCTACTACCTGCTATTAGAACTGAAACTGGTTGACTGGAAAAGATGAAATGATTTTGAGTAAAAACAGTAGGCTCTTTTCTTAGACTTGGCCTCTCTTGCATGCCCTGAACAGTGTTTATTGCTTCATTTTCTCTTACTGGGTGATAAGATAGGAAGTGCAAAAAATGTAGTGGTTTAAGGAAAAAGAATGAATAACTATGCTAAATTATGCTGATAAAATATTATCCTTAGGACAGGGTATAAAATGTATTTTTGCTGGTAATCAATGGCTTAGACCAACTTACCTAGAAATTACTTTGCTGTTCAAAGCTGCAACCCCAGTAAACTGTTAAAGAGCATAAGGAAGCATCCCTCTGGTTGTGGTGTACTTCTATTACTTATCCAGAGAACTTGTCAAGGGGCCCGATGGAATAAAATTTAGTGAACTGTTGATCCTGTTTTTCTCTTATTCTCTGTCTTTGTGCCTCCATTTCTGTCTCTCTCCTCATTTCTTTACATCTCCTTTTTCTTTTTAAATCTATGACTTAAATTTGGTCTAGGAAATATTTTTTGCTCTGCCTTTGCTGTCTTCTGTTACTATTTGAGTCAGAGTGGGTGATATGCCCAGGTCCATCTAAGAATGATAAGTTGATTTTAGAACTCAAATCTGCATTTAGACTGTGATGAGTATGTACATTTAGAATGTTATGAATATGCAGTTGAAATTATTTATTAGTACTTATTAAAATATTAATAATGGGTTCAGAATAATGGAGAGAAGTTGAAACTAAAATATGTGTTGCTTCTATAAAAGTCATTGTGGTCTTGCAATAGAGCTCTGCCCTTCTACTTTATCACTGGTGAGCAATGTTATGCTCGGTCAGGAAGTCACAACTCTTGTAAAACTTTATTAGTGTTCAAGATCATTAACAGGAAGCAGAGGGGAAAAAGAAGTAAATATAAAGTGTCAGTTTCAGACAGTCACAGACAAGTTCATTGAGCTGTAAATTAAATAAAATGCCACAAAATATGCACATTGTAAAAATGTCTATTCTCTGCAAAGCTGTTAAACTTTAAAAGGTCTTTTCAATTAAAATGACTGAGATGAGTATTGTGTCATGTTGCTATGGAAAGGGAGCTTGTAGATCAGTCAGAAGACCCTGGGTATAGGAAAATGGGTGGAGAAATTTTTTTTTTTAGGTATACAAAAAGATCCACTGGCAATAAATGTTTGCCAACCTTGTCATCTATATGCTATAGTTCCCTTTCCTTGTCTTCTTATTAAAGTTCTGCATGCATTAATAAATTTGGGGGATTTTTCCTCACTAATATTTATTTCAAATTATTTTTATAGTTTTTCACCTCCTTTGTGTTACCTTTGTCTCTGAATCTGATCCCAGTTTTGATCATGAAAAAGTCTATTAACATACACATATTCAAAATCTCAGGTGAAAGCATCCTGGCTGTGACTGGGTTATGAGTCTATATTCTAACTATCATAATTGGAGAGGCAGGCTTGTGTGTCTCTCTGATATGATGCACAATGGGACATTTCCCCAAAGACTAAGTATGTTTAGATGCAGAATGGTTAAAAGTTGATGAATGTTTACCACACATATTACTTTGGTTGCTCAATCAAAAATACACACTGTTTTTATTTTTAATGAAACAAGGGAATGAAAAACACAAGAAAACACATTCATTCTCCAGACTTAATGCTATATGCCAGTTATAAGATGCTAGATTTATTTGCTCAGTGAAGAAGATCACATCGAAACTGTTGTAAGAATTGGGGTTCCTCCTTGATTGAGCATATAAACATCTACTCTCATATTCTCCAAACTGTTTTTTCTATATTGGTTCAACAAGAGTTGAGTTAATGAATGGAATCAATAACTCCCTGTACCTATCAGTCTTTTCTTCTTCTTCTTCTTCTTCTTCTTCTTCTTCTTTTTTTTTTTTTTTTTGGTGATACTGGCAATTTTTATAATGCCCCTTTCCCTCCTGTGCAGTAGTGCTTTGTTTTTCTAATTTGTAGGAAAGGAAAAAGTAGTCAAGTGGTGAAACTGAAAGTTGTTGTGGATACCTCTCCTAATTATATTCTCAAATGTCAGAGAGAGAACCCAACAGTTTAGGTGTCTATGATGCACTGAATAGTGGCCCCTCAGGGATGGCTACCTCCTAATGCCCAGAACCTAAAAATATTCTTATGACTTTTATAGAAAAAAGGACTTTTTAAGGTAGGGATAGTAGAGAAATTATCACAGATTATCAAGATGAGCATGAGGTAATCACAAGGGCATCCTGCAAGAGTGACCCAGAAGATCCAGTGAGAACCAGGGAGGAGATGAGGTGGTAACCAAGATGGAAGCAGAGGAACATAAAAAAAATAAAATAAAATAAAAAGAGAGACATATTTGAAGATGCTACACTGCTGGCTTTGAATATGGAAGAAAAGGGTATGTGCAAAATGATGTAAATGGCCTGTGGGCAGGTATTTTTTAAAGGAGACCAGGTAGGTTGCTATCAGCTTTGATGCATGACTTCCCAAAGGACACAAATGTTTGGTAGCCTGTGGATGGTGGTAGACACAAAGAATTTTAAAAGAAAAATGAGTTTCTTCTGAAGATGGAAGATAGATGCATGAGCAATCTGGTGATGTTAATAGAAGTGCCCAAATGGACATGGTCTTTGGGGCTATTCAAATCAGCCCCTTGTATAATGCTCCATACAGGTGACAGGACAAGACTTGCTTCCACATTTTGAATATTGCCTACTGAAAGATAAAAATTATTGAATCATAGGTGGAGCATGAAAAAAATTGTGAAAAAATATGCCATTTGAGAAACTGAAATGAAAGGCAGGTTATGAAAATCTTATATTGCAGGCACAGAATGAGTAAGTCTTAGTGTTTTATTTAATGGTTTTTTCAATATGAATAATGTGAGGTCACAAATGTTGAAAAGTAATATGCTAAGTTGTTGATTACTTAGCAGAGAGAAGAGAAATAATTCTTACTTTATGATTATATTAGAATAATTCTTTTTTTATAAGCCTAAATTAATTATTGTTTGTTCATGCTATGATCTGTTTCAGTCTTCTAAAAGCTAGGTTCAATAAGCTAATATAACAGGGGAAACTCATGTTGGTTCTGGGATTCCCAGAGATGTAAGAGAAAGAGTATATCCTATTATCCTGTAGTCAGCCTCATGAGATGCAAGATACATATGGCTAATTGAAATAGATGCTTTATTTGGGATCAAATTCAGTCTTCTCATGAGTTACATAATTACTGGTTCTGATAGTCTGGGGAGCAGCATTTAGGCATTCCTCCAGTATGGGTTCTGCACATTAATATATCCCATAAGGAGACGCTTTCTAATACAATGCATATGGGTGTGGGAGCTGACTTTTCAATATCTGTGTTTACCTGAGTAATTTCCTAGCAGCAGACAAGGGAAGTAGAACCTGAAAGGAAAGTTAATCTCTTTAGTAAAGATATGTAATAAGGTATTCTTTCTCTATGATGCTGCCTTTGGCTGTATAAAATTGAAGTTACACTGAAAAAATTTATAGAACTTTACTTACCTTATACTGTGATTTTTCATGAGCAAGTAGGAGGAACACTTTCCCAGTAGAAAACTTAAGGGTTATTGCAAAAATCTTAACTGATATTGCATATAAATTTTGTGTTCCTCACACACTGATTGTAGCACTTAGAGTGCACCTTATATGACACAGAACAACTGGAGAAAGATCCAAAATTCAAGGCTATCTGTCAGAAAGACATTGTATTTTAGTAATAGGTTCTAAAACACTTTTTTGTGTATTTTAAATTCAAGAAATATTTATTGAACAGTCCTCATGAATCATCTGTGGTGTTAATGTCCCCTGGTAGCAGCAATGTACAAAATCAATGACATTGTCAGATTAGATTTCATGAAAAAGAATTATCAGGCACTCATAGTAGAGGGATAAGGCAGAGCTATTGAGAAAGTGCTGTAGAGTGGCTCTGAGATCGCCACAAGCTCTTAATAGAGTAGTTGGGGTAGGAAACTCCTTGGAGGGGCAGCCATACACCGAGCTTACTGATAGAACCATAATCTGAAGATTTGGTAGAAATATCTCAAGGTAAGACTGTGAGAAGTATTTCTGTAAGGTGCTAGACATCCTTGAAGGGTTGATGCTACGACTATTCCTTTTCAATTTTTTGAGATGATTGGGCATGAATTCTAAAGATGGAATAAACACAGATGCAGAAAAGTCATCTCCTGGCCCTGGCATGCCTACTTATACCCTCCTGAGGTTGATACTCTTATTCCCATTTTACAAATAAAAAAATTTTAGAGGTGAAAGTACTTGTCTAAGGTCATACTACAAGTTGGTGGTAAGCCCAGAATATAGAACTAAGACATCTGGCTTTATCCCATGTTTAATTTATAGCTCTGACCTGATACTTGAGAGTTTTTTTCCTCAAGTTTTTCCTCCTCATCAACATATCCAGTGATTGTGGTTGTTAAACACTCTCGTTTTCAACAACCCTCTGAAAAGTATCAATCATGTAAGTAGCACATTGTCAACATTAAATACACAGGTAATGGAGGTGCTGCTCTCACAATGGAAAGAAAAGAACAAATCAGGGCAAGGCATTGCTCTGGTGCCCTTCAGGGGAAAACCATTAAATGATATTGAGGAGTGTCCCAGTCATCCATCCGTGGAGGGCAAATTGTACCGAGCATATTTAGACTCAAAATGTCTCCTCAGCCCATCTTCTTGGTCAGCAGCTAAATTGTGCTTCTGCCATTTGACCCAAGCCTCCCTGTTTCCTGTTACTTTCTCACCTTAGCTGCAAATTGTCTGTAGCCCGATTTTAAATCTCCAAATCAAATCTTCACTTTATCGCTAGTTCAGGAGATTAAAAAGTGAACCTCCAGGCAGCAGTTAATAAGTAATTGTTTATTTAGCCATCATGTCAAGAGTGAAGCTCACAATCAATTCTCTAGAGGTCGACTTTAGAATTCACTTAAATACTGCTCTCCTGTCTCCAAGTGAATAAGTAGTCAGTTGTTTCCTGAGTTTGATTAAGGTTACAGTAATAATTGTCTACTTCCTGTAATTAAATTGAATCTCCACCTATGAATTGTAGTTTGGTATTTCTAAATGTATCTAAAGGAAAATGAGGTGTTTCTATCTCATTTTCCTTTTGCCTAAGGAATTACTAATATTTACTGAATGTATAATATATGTTAGATACTATGTTTAACTATATATGTTATGTATTATGTTGATAATTCCAACATCCCTACTGTATAAGTACTGTTATCATATCCTTTTGTATAAATGAGGAAATTAAGACTTACGAGGGCTTAGGAAAATTTCTGCATTTATACAGATAAGTAGTTACATATAAAATATTCAAGACCCAGGATTTGTAATTCCAAAGCCCCTCTTCTTTTGTTTTTGTGGCAGTGGGTAGGGGTAGGGTAAGAGGAGAAGGAGATCAAGAGTCTCAAGCAGGTTCCACACCAGTGCAAAGCCTGATTTGGGGCTTGATTTCATGACCCTCAGACCATGACTCTGATCGTAGCCTGAGCTGAAATCAAGAGGTAAATACTTAACCAACTGAGCCACCCAGGTGCCCCAAAGCTTTTTTAATCACTGAACCTAACAGTATTTCCATAACAGTATGTTTGTTTCTTGATACTACCTTTATATTTATGATCTTTTAAAATATAATTTAAACATTTTGCGGGGTGTAGATACTGCAATAAACATTAAAGATAAAAATACAGTACATTATTGCTTCTACCCATTGGACCATGGTCCAGTTATAGAAAGGAGGGAGGGATAGATGAATAACTTCTTACAAAAAATAATGATAAATTTATTACTATAGAAATATCAAAAAATTGCCTTGGGATATGAGAGTGAAGGAGATAAATTCTGATGGTCAGTTAGTAGAGTTGTTCTTAGCAGGTTATAGGAGGAGGTGGAATTTGTAGTTGCTGTTGTCTTAATGGCTCCTCTCTACTGCAGTGCTGTGAAATATGTCTGTTTCATAATTGTTCAACCAGGCAAGTAAGGGAAGTACTGTGTTAGAAACTTTCACCTCTTCATTTCACTGATAGAGCAATGGACTGGTGGTTATTCTTTTTGAAGATGGGATAGTTCTCTATATTGATTTCTATGATGGTTGTATAATTCTACACATGTGATAAAATGACATGGAACTAAAACACAAAAACACTGTACTAAAGTCAATTCTATGGCTTTGATATTTTACTATAGTTCTATAAGATGTAGGCATCAAGAAAAACTGGGTGAAGGGTACACTGGACCTCTTTGTACTATTTTTGCAACTCCCTGTAAATCTATAATCATTACAAAATATTTTTTTACATAATAAATATTCTAAAATATATTATTATGATGTTTCTAAAACAGCTATCCAATAGAAGGATAATTTGAATGACAAAATTTTAAAATTTATTTTTATTGAGATATAATTGACATACAACATTGTAAGGTATACAATGTGTTGATTTGATACATTTACATATTGCTATATGATTACCATCTTAGCATTAGCTGACACCTCTCTCCACAGATGTAATTTCAAATTTTTAGTAGGCATTAACAACAGTAAAACATAGTGGATAAAATCACTATAATACTTAATCAAAACTTTCAAAATGTTACAATATCAGCAGTTAGCCAATAAAAAGATAATTGATGAGATATTTTACATTTTTTCATACTTGAAATTATTGTATTTGAGTCTCTAGGGGGTTAGAAATTCTTTAAAGAGCTATCATGTGCAATTTTCTTTCGGATTCAGGGATTCTAGGGTTTACTAAACACATGAAAATCATTTGCACCTCCAAAAAAAAAAAATCACTTATACCTTGAACTCTAGATGCAGGAAGGAAAGAACAGAGACAGAGTGGGAACAGGATGCCACCTCAGCTGCTTCCAGCCTCTCCCAGTGTCCTCCACACGCCAGGCCCCTCATTGTCCCTCATTCTCAAGGGCTTCACAAAGTCCCAGGTGAATAGATTCTGAGCTACGCAAACACAGACCCACAAGTTTAAAGATTTTTAAAAATTATTTGTCAGAGAGAGAGAGTGCATACGCAGGGTAACAGCTGAAGGAGAGGTAGGCTCCCCACTGAGCAAGGACCCCAATGTGGGACTTGATCCCAGGACTCTGGTATCATGACCTGAACTGATGGCAGACACTTTACTAAGTGAGCCACCCAGGCTTCCCTCTCAATAAATATTTGTTAATAAATTGAACGTGCTTAAAGTTTTCAGTCTCTATTGTATCTATTGGAGCAGATAGCCAAATATCCTGTTTGTTCTAGGATGTTCCTTTTCAATTACATAGCTGCAATTGATTAAACCCCAGTATTTGAGGAAATAGACACTTATTCATTTGATGTTGTCTAACAGATTGTGCCCTTTCTCTTTTTCATGGCAAAGGCCCAAGAAACCCTTGGGAAAGGAATAAACTAGAGCAGGTCTCTTTCCCTTTGGGATTTAACATTAGTAGATATCTTCAGTGGGACAGGTTAGTGCTGTCTTAGGTCAACTGGCTGAATGACAAGGAATAAAAATTCACAAAAATGTAGGAGTGAATCATACATGCTCAACCTAATGTCTAAAGGGATATTTTTCCTGGCACGGCTTGTAGCTAAAAAGATAATGTCTTCATACCCATACACTCTTGGCCCTCTTGCCATGACTGTGTGAGGATAGAGAAACTAATGGGCACATTGGTAGGCTTGGCACAAACTGGGATTCATAGCAGAGAATAGCACAAGAGAAAGACATGACAGATTTTTTCCCTCTTAGTCAGAAATAAAAGATTATTGCTGAACAACAATGATGAAAATGCTTTAACCACCCCTGAATTGGACGAGTATTGCCACAAACAGTTGGGACCACATATTTCCATCACTAATAGCAGAGAATGGATTCTTTCTGAGAATTAACTAGAATTTCTTTGCTTCTCTCTAAGGAGCAGGGAAAACCGGGCTTGGATTATTGGGCTGACTGAGCTCCCAGAGTTTTTTGACCTTATTTATTTACTTTTTTAAAGATTTTATTTATTTGCAAGAAAGAGTATGAGCAAGGGGAGAGGAAGGCAGGGGGAGAAGCAGGCTTCCTGCTGAGCAGAGAGCCTGATGTGGGACTCCATCCCAGGACCCTAAGCTCAAGGAACCTGCTTAACTGACTAAGCTACCCAGGCATTCCAAGAATTTTTTACCTTAATAAGGAGAAAGTAATCATGGGGAAAATAAAAGATACTTTTCTGATGTTCAAAGTCGTGCTGATTTAGATAATCTTTCCTTCCTTCTAAAATATAAGCGGGAGTGGGTGTTGGTGGTGGTGGGTAGGTGGGGGCATGGGAGCCTTTACATTGAAAAGATATTTAGTTTTAGCATCAATTATTATGGTGAGAAAATGGAAATTACCAAAGTGAATAATGATTAAGTAGAATATTTTGCATTCTGGAACACTTTGTTAGAAGGTACCCAACATATATTACAAAATACATGAATGAATAACAACTTGAATTGTACGCTCTAGGATTATAAATTTTAGGATTATGAATTATAAATATCAATTATAATTCCCATATTATAAATCCTAAGCAGTTATTGAAATGAGTGTGTTAATCATGATATGGAAAATATGAATATGATAATATTGAGTGAAAAAATAAAATGTATAGCATCTGCAGCAATGGTTCTTAAACTTCAACATATGTTATCTGGATGGGTTGTTAGGACACAGATTGTCAAATTTCAACACGAGCTTCTGTCTCAGTAGGTCTGGAATGGGGCCTCATAATTTGTTTTTATAGCAAGTTCTCAGGTAATATCAGTGGTGCTGGTCTGAAGACCACAATTTATAAGCTACTGATCTAAAGGATAATTATGAAAATATAAAACAAGCAAATAAAATTATATCTGGAAAAACTGTTGAGCAAGTAAAATTACACCTACAAAATGTAGAGAATACAATGTTAACTGATTATCTTTCAGAGGTAGAGTCATGACTTGTAGTTCATTTTTCTTTATTTTCCAATTTTTCTTTGTAGCCATCTATTACTTTAAAATGGAAAATGAAAAGACCAAGCAGTTTAAATGTAAAAACAAAAGCCATAAAGATAACTGATGAATATACACTAAAGGGAGATACTAATTTTTTTTTTCTGAAAAGATGGTAATAAAATCTAGAATGAAGGGGCTAACTTAAGTGACTAGTATATGCTTACCTTTAGTACCGCTTACATGGCCTCTGTTAGAATTCCCCAGTACTTAACTGATCCTTCACCTGAAACCCAAAGCTATTATTTTCAAGAAACTTTTCTTCACTCTTCTTGATGATCTGGGTTTCTTTGAGACCAGTGCTCAGGTTGCTGCTTGTTTAATATGCTATTGGGCTGGTTATGGGAAAGTGCTAACATTCCCCATCCTCAGCTCGAGTTCATATTTTCTTTTGCCTGTCTGGATCAACTACTCTCCATCATTCTCTCTTTTTCAGGACATAAGTAATTTTGTAACTAATAACCTACCTTAATTAAAAAATATATTTGAAGAAAGACCTGCCAAAATTAAACAAGGAGAAATGAGTTGGAATCCTGATTCTCATGTTTAGCTAAAGTAGGTATTAAACCAATGTGCCTCATACATGCAAAACATGTGCTCTACGCAGTGAACTGCATCTCCAAGTGCAGATAATTTTGGACTGCATCAAAAGCGTCCCTAGAGTTCTGACTAGCAGGTGGTCTAACAGGAAGCACTAAATGGCTGTGGAGTAAGGGTGGTATATATTCTTTCTCTGGCCCCTTCCCCATAGACCATGGCTTGGTAGTAGCTATAGGCCTCCACTGAATGTCTTAGCTTTTATAACATTTTTCTCTCCTCTAGCTACAACCCTGTCCACAGATTCTGGTATCTGCTCCCTGTCTGTCCCTTCAGATGCAAAATACTAGTTGCTCTGTTTGCTGCTAGTTTGATTACTTTTTTTCACATCCCTTATTGATTTCCCATACTTTGTACAGAGTCCCTTTATTAAAGTCTCCTAAAATTCCCCAGTTGAGTAGACCATTTTTTCCCTTCTGCCTTCACACCTTTTTTTTTTTTTTAGATTTTATTTATTTATTTGAGAGAGAGAGACACAGAGATACAACAGAGAAAGGGAGAGAGAGCACAAGCAGAGAGGAGAAGGAGAAGCATGTTCCCTGCAGAGCAGGGAGCCTGAGGTGGGCCTCTGTCCCAGGACCCTGGGATCATGACATGAGCTGAAGGCAGATGCTTAACCGACCAAGCCACCCAGGCGCCCATCCATGTCTATGGATACATGTCTTTATATCCCAGAGAAAAAGAGGCAGAAGGTCATCCTGGCCTACCATGGAATATAAAGAGCACAGGTCTTTAAAGAAAACCATATTGGTTCAAATATGAGTTTTGCCATTTGCTTGTTAAATGATACTGCAAGGTGCCTTTCTGGATAATACACTGCCATCTCCAGTGCATCTCTGCTGTCTGGGCAATACTGGGGACCATATGAGTTCTAGGGGAGGACCTCGCAGGTAGACAGGATTTGGTTACTAGCTTCTCTGCAGACACATGGGGACCTCCCCTATATGAGGAAGCAATACATTGTCTATTTTGTTAATGGACTTTAATTTTGTTAATGGACATGGACTTCTAGAATAGACCTCATTCTTACCAATGAGCAAGTTCTTTTTCACTGGGGGCACTACTTCACAATACACTTATAAAGCATTTTCAATATGGCATGGCAGATCAGAACTTTGCATGAAATATGGAACCAGGTAATTTGTATGTATTTGTGATCTTAGCCCTTAGAATAAACTTGTAAGGGTTATTATAATTTTATCTTTCCTAGTTGATTAAACTGAGGCTTAGAGATGTTAAGTAAATTGCCACTACTAGCAGGTAGAGGTTCTGAGGTAAATCACAGGTTTTACTTCTCTTTTTGAGTGTTAAGTGTTTCAGCCAGAGACAGTAGAACTTCTAAGGATCATTAGTATCAGTATTTGTGTTTCTGTACTGTGTGTAGGATGGGTGTAAGTGAGTATAAGTGGTATGATTATCTGATACGTCATTTACAAATATCTTCTCCCATTCTGTCAGCTGTCTTTTGGTTTTGTTGACTGCTTCTTTTGTTGGGCAAAAGCTTTTGATCTTAGTGAAGTGTCCCAATAGTTCATTTTTGTCCTTGCTTCCCTTGGCTTTGGAGATGTTTCTAGGAAGAAGTTGTTGTGGCTGAGGTCGAAGAGGTTGCTAGCTTTATTCTTCTCAAGGATTTTGATGGATTCCTGTCTCATATTAGGTCTTTCATCTATTTTGAATCTATTTTTGTGGGCAGTGTAAGAAAATGGTCCAGTTTCATTTTTCAGCATGTGGCTGTCCAATTTTCCCAACAACATTTGTTGAAAAGACTTTATTTTTCTTTGGACATTCTTTCCTGCTTTGTTGAAGATTAATTGACCATAGAGATGAGGGACCATTATGAGCTCTCTATTCTGTTCCATTGGTCTATGTGTCTGCTTTTGTGCCAGTACCATACTATCTTGATTATTACAGCTTTGTAATAGAGTTTGAAGTCTGGAATTCTGATGCTGCTAACTTTGTTTTTTGTTTTATTTTGTTTTGTTTTCTACATTCCTTTCGCTATTTGGGGTCTTTTCTGGTTCCATATAAATTTTAAGATTATTTGTTACATTTCTTTGGAAAAAAAATGTTGGTATTTTGATAGGGATTGAATCAAATGTGTAGATTGCTTTAGGTATAATAGATATTTTCATAATATTTGTTCTTCCAATCCATGAGCATGGAATGTTTTTCCATTTCTTGGTGTCTTCCTCAATTTCTTTCATGAGTATTTGATAATTTTCTAAGTATAGGCACTATGTCTCTTAGGTTAGGTTTATTTCTCATGGCTTTGGGTGCAATTATAAGCGGGATTGACCCCTTAATTTCTCTTTCTTCTGCCTTGCTTTTGGTGTTTAGAAATGCAAGTGATTTCTGTGCATTGATTTTATATTCTGACATTTTACTGAATTCCTGTATCAATTCTAGCAGTTTTGGCATGGAATCTTTTGGGTTTTCACATAAAGTATCATATCATCTGCAAAGAGTGAAAATGTGACTACTTCTTTGCTGATTCAGGTGCCTTTTATTTCTTTTTGTTGTCTGACTGCTGAGACTAGGACTTCAGCAATATATTGAAGAGCAGTGATGATAGTGGACACCTGTTCCTGACCTTAGGAGAGAAGCTCTCAGTTTTTCCCCATTGAGAATGATATTTGCTGTGTGTTTTTCATAGATGGCTTTGATGGTATTGACATATATACCCTCTATCCCTACACTTTAAATAGTTTTGATCAAGAAAGGATGCTGTACTTTGTCAGTTGCTTTTTCAAGAGCTATTGAGACTATCATATGGTTCTTGTTCTTTCTTTTATGAATGGATTGTATCACACTGATTGATTTGCAGATGTTGAACCAATCTTGCAGCCCAGGAATAAATCCCACTTGGTCATGGTGAATAATCCTTTTAATGTACTGTTGGATCCTATTCACTAGTACTTTGGTGAGAATTTTTGCATCCATGTTAATCAAGGGTATTCTATAATTTTCCTTTTTCATGGGGTCTTTTTGTCTGGTTTGGGGGTCAAGGTAATGCTGGGCTCATAAAATGAGTTTGGAAGTTTTCCTTCCATTTCTATTTTTTTTTAATTAATTTTTTATTTTTTATAAACATATATTTTTATCCCCTGATATGAGGAAGTGGTGATGCAACATGGAGGCCATTTCTATTTTTTGGAAGAGTTTCAGGAGAAGAGGTATTCTTCTTTAAATGTTTGGTAGAATTATCTGGGAAGCCATCTGGCCCTGGGCTTTTGTTTGTTGGGAGATTTTTGATGACTGCTTCAATCTCCTTCTTGGTTATGGGTCTGTTCAGGTTTTCTATTTCTTCCTGGTTCAGTTTTTGGTACTTTATATGTCTCTAGGAATGCATCCATTTCTTCCAGATTGTCAAATTTGCTGGTGTATAGTTGCTCATAATGTGTTCTTATAATTGTTTGTATTACTTTGGTGTTGGTTGTGATCTCTCCTCTTTCACTCATGATTTCATTAATTTGGGTCCTTTCTCTTTTTTTTTAATCAATCTTATTAATTCTTTCAAAGAACCAGCTTCTAGTTTCCTTGATTTGTTCTACTGCTGTATTGATTTCTATTTCATTGATTTCTGGACTGATCATTATTATTTCTCTTTTCCTGCTGGGTTTAGGCTTTCTTTGCTGTTCTTTCTCCAGCTCCTTTGGGTATAGGGTTAGGTTGTATACTTGAGACCTTTCTTGTTTCTTGAGAAAGGCTTATATCACTATACACTTTCCTCTCAGGATTGCCTTTGCTGTGTCCCATTTTTGGGACACAGATTTTGAACCATTATGTTTTCATTTTCATTTGTTTCCATGAACTTTTTCAATTATTCTTTAGTTTCCTGGTTGACCCATTCATTCTTTAGTAGGATGCCCTTTATCTTCCATGTATTTGAGTTCTTTCCAACTTTCCTCTTGTGATTGAGTTAAAGCTTCAGAGCATTGTGGTCTGAAAATATGCAGGGATTGATCGCAATCTTTGGTACCGGTTGAGACCTGATTTGTGACCCAGGATGTGATCTATTCTGGAGAATGTCCCATGTGCACTAGAGAAGAATGTGTATTCTGTTGCTTTGGGGTGGAATGTTCTGAATATATCTGTGATGTCCATCTGGTCCAGTGTGTCATTTGAAACCTTTATTTCTTTGTTGATCTTTTGCTTACATGATCTGTCCATTTCAGTAAGTGGGATGTCAAAGTCTCCTACTATTATTGTATTGCTGTTGAAGTGTTTCTTTGATTTTGTTATCAATTGGTTTATATAATTGTCTGCTCCCAGGTTATGGGCATAGGTAGTTAAGATTGTTAGATCTTCTTGTTTATTATAGTCTTTGGCTTAAAATCTAATTTATCTGATACAAAGATTGCCACCTAGCTTTCTTTTGATGTTCATTAGCATGGTAAGTGGTTTTCCACTCCCTCACTTTAAATCTGGAGGGGTCTTTGGATCCAAAATGAGTTTCTTGTAGGCAGTGTATCAATGGGTATTGGTTTTTTATTCATTCTGATATTCTGTGTCATTTGATTGGAGCATTTAGCCCATTTACATTCAGGGTAACTACGGAAAGATATGAATTTAGTGCCATTTTATTGCCTGTAAGGTGACTGTTACTGAGTATTGTCTCTGTTCCTTTCTGATCTATGTCACTTTCAGGCTCTCTCTTTGCCCAGAAGACCACTTTCAATATTTCCTGTAGTCCTCGTTTGGTTTTTGGTCTCCTGGAAAATTTTTATCTCTCCTTCTATTTTTAATGAGAGGCTAGCTGGATATAGTATTCTTGGCTACATATTTTTCTCATTCAGTGCTCTGAATAGATTATGCCAACCCTTTCTGGTCTGGCAGGTCTCTGTCGATAAGTCTGCTGTCAATTTAATATTTCTACCATTGTATGTTACAGACCTCTTTGTCCCATGCTGCTTTCAGGATTTTCTCTTTGTCAATGAGACTTAAAGTTTTACTATTAGATGATGGGTGTGGACCTATTTTTATTGATTTTGAAGGGGCTTCTCTGTACCACCTGGATTTTTTTAAATTTATTTTTTATTTTCAAATAAAAAATACTGTTATGTATTCATTATTTTTGCACCAACCAGTGCTCCATGCAATCCGTGCCCTCTATAATACTCACCACCTGGTACCCCGACCTCCCACCCCCCACCCCTTCAAAACCCTCAGATTGTTTTTCAGAGTACATAGTCTCTCATGGTTCACCTCCCCTTCCAATTTCCCCCAACTCCCTTCTCCTCTTGCTCTCCCCATGTCCTCCATGCTATTTGTTATGCTCCACAAATAAGTGAAACCATATGATAATTGACTCTCTCTGCTTGACTTATTTCACTCAGCATAATCTCTTCCAGTCCCATCCATGTTGCTACAAAAGTTGGGTAATCATCCTTTCTGATGGAGGCATAATACTCCATAGTGTATATGGACCACATCTTCCTTATCCATTCGTCCATTGAAGGGCATCTTGGTTCTTTCCACAGTTTGGCGACCGTGGCCATTGCTGCTATAAACATTGGGGTACAGATGGCCCTTCTTTTCACTACATCTGTATCTTTGTTAAAGTGTCTATACTGCCTAGAGCAATCTATACTTTTAATGCTATTCTGATCAAAATTCCACCAGTATTCTTCAAAGAGCTGGAGCAAATAATCCAAAAATTTGTATGGAACCAGAAGAGACCCCCAAATCGCTAAGGAAATGTTGAAAAACAAAAATAAAACAGAGGGCATCATGTTACCTGATTTCAAGCTTTACTACAAAGCTGTGATCATCAAGACAGCATGGTACTGGCATAAAAACAGACACATAGACCAGTGCAACAGAGTAGAGAGCCCAGATATGGACCCTCAACTCTATGGGCAAATAATCTTCGACAAAACAGGAAAAAATATATAGTGGAAAAAAGACAGTCTCTTCAATAAATCGTGCTGGGAAACCTGGGCAGCTGTATGTAGAAGAATGAAACTTGACCATTCTCTTACACCGTACACAAAGATAAACTCAAAATGGATAAAAGACCTCAGTGTGAGACAGGAATCCATCAGAATCCTAGAGGAGAACATAGGCAACAATCTCTTCGATATCAGCCACAGCAACTTCTTTCAAGATATGTCTCCAAAGGCAAAGGAAACAAAAGTGAAGATGAACTTTTGGGACTTCATCAAAATCAAAAACTTCTGCACAGCAAAGGAAACAGTCAAGAAAACAAAGAGGCAACCCACGGAATGGGAGAAGATATTTGCAAATGACAGTACAGACAAAAGGTTGATATCCAGAATCTATAATGAACTCCTCAAACTCAACACACACAAAACAGACAATCATATCAAAAAATGGGCAGAAGATATGGATAGACACTTCTCCAATGAAGACATACAGACACATGAAAAAATGTTCAGGCTATCAGACACATGAAAAAATGTTCATCATCACTAGCCCTCAGGGAGATTCAAATTAAAACCACATTGAGATACCACCTTACACCAGTTAGAATAGCCAAAATTAGCAAGACAGGAAACAACATGTGTTGGAGGCGATGTGGAGAAAGGGGAACCCTCTTCCACTGTTGGTGGGAATGCAAGTTGGTGCAGCCTCTTTGGAGAATAGTGTGGATTCCTCAAAAAATTAAAAATAGAACTTCCCTATGACCCTGCCATTGCCCTACTGGGTATTTACCCCAAAGATACCACCTGGATTTTGATGCTTGTTCCCTTTGTCATATTAGGAAAATTCTCTATCATAATTTGCTCCAATATACCTTCTGCCCCCTCTCTCTTTCTTCTTCTGGGATCCCAATTATTCTAATATTGTTTCTTCTTATGATATCACTTATCTCTCAAATTCTCCCATTTGGTCCAATAGTTGTTTGTCTGTCTTTTTCTCAGCTTCTTTATTCTCCATCATTTGGTCTTCTATATCACTCATTCTCTCTTCTTTGCCATTTATCCTAGGAGTAAGAGCCTCCATTTTTTATTGCACTCCATTAATAGTGTTTTTTATTTCAACTTGGTTAGATTTTAGTTTTTTATTTCTCCAGAAAGGGATTTTTTAATTTTTCCAGAATGGATTCTCTAATACCTTCCATGCCTTTTTTGAGCCCAGCTAGCACCTTGATAATCATCATTCTGAACTCTAGTTCTTACATATTACCAATGTCCCTATTGATTAGGTCCCTAGCCATCAGTACTGCCCCTTGTTCTTTTTATTTTCTTTTCTTTCTTTTTTTTTTTTTTGTGGTGAGTTTTTCCACCCTGTCATTTTATCCAGATAAGAATATATGAGTGAGAGAATATTAAAAGGGTTCCAAAGGCCCCAGAGAAATATATGCTAACCTAATCAGAAGAGACACAAAACCAGGGGCAAAAGAAAAGGAGGGAAAATTATATATATATATATATTAGACTGGTGAAGAGAACAGATCCACCCACTTGATTTTGGGTGTATTCTGGTCTCTTGGGAGAAACAAACTCCCAAAATTTTGAAGAAAGAAAGAAAAAATACACACACACACACACAAAATGAAGTAAACACAATGAAGGAATGCAATATGACTGTAAAGATGAAAATTTAAAAAGATTCTAAAAAAGGAATAGATAAGTTGGTCAGAAAAAGAAAAAAAAAAGGAAAGAATTTGATCAAGCTGAAGCTAGATTTAGGATATATTTTGATCTATTAGAAGAAATTATATCCCAAAATTTCTTTAAAAACCCTATATGTATCCCCAAAGTAAGGTTAAGTACAATGAAGAGATAAAATGCATGTATGACAATGAAAATGTAAAAAGATTTTTTTAAAGGTATTGATAAGATAAAATGGTAAAAGAGGAAAGAGGAAAAGTAAAAAAATAAAATCAGAATAAGAAAAAAATTAAATTAAAATTTAGTTTTGCAAGACTAAAGGATCATGGGGGAAAAAGTCATGAATTCTATGCATTGCTTTCCCCTGGCTCTGTAGTTCTGCAGTTCTCATTGATCAGTGAACTTGGTCTTGGCTGGATGTTCTTGCCAATCTTCTGGGGGAGGGGTCTGTTGAAATAATTCTCAAATGTCTTTGCTCAAGATGGAATTTTGCACCACCCTTGCCAAAGCCAGGTTAGGTAATCTGCTCAGGTTTGGTCTTGGTAGCTTTTGTTCCCTGAATGTTTTCCATAGAGGTTTGGAGGATGGGAATGAAAATGGCACCCTCCTGGGCTCTGGCCTATTGGTGCTGAGAGCTCAGGGCCCCACTCCTCTGTGCACCTTCAGGAAAAACCAGTCAATCCCTCTGGTCTCCCTGGTCTCCGGCTGCACTCTGTGCTCACCTGGCCTGTGACTGAGCGCTTCTGTCTCTGGTGCACAGCCCCATTTAGAGTCTCCAAACATAGGAGATTCCTGCCACACACTCCCATGCCTCTCCTCCCAGAGGAAGAAGGAAAGTGTCTCTCCAGATCTGCCACTTGTGGGGTCCATGATCAAAAAGCAATGGTCTGACTGTGCCTTGGATCATGGTTTAAGGAATCCCAAGTTGAGGTCCCCCACTTTGGCTCATCTCTGTAGCTGGCTTCCCCACACTGATACCTGGCAGCTCTGCTCAGCTCAGACACCCCCAGTCTTTCTCTGACCCCATGGGTCTTGAGACCACACTGTCTTCATAAGGGCTCCACCCCCACTTAACTCTGGAGTGATGTCTCTCGTGGAGAAGACTTCTAAAATTTCTATTTCTATTTTTGTTCTATTTTTGCTCTACCACTTGCTGGGAGCCAGACCCTCCCCACGTGTTTTATCTTTCTGTCGCTTAGGATTCACTTTCCCACATGTCCTACCTTCTGGAAAGTAGTCAATTTTCTGTTCCTAGAATTGCTGCTCTTCTCTTCTATCTCCTGTTGAGTTTGTAGGTATTCAGAATGGTTTGATAACTGAACTCCTGGGACCTAATGTTATTTCAGTTTCCTATTCCTCTGTCATCTTGCTTCCTCTTGTATCCTCTTTCTTTAATCATTTTACTTGCCTTTTTTTTTTTTTTTTGCAGATTCTATGTTCATATTTGAATTGTTAAACCTGTTTTAAGTTTGAACTTTCTATTTTCTAAATAATACAAAGTTCTTATGGAATTTAATTTAAATTCCCCTCACCTTCTGTATATTATTGTCATATATTTTAGTCTTACAAAACATTAGTATTATTATTTTGAACAGTCAATATTTATTTATATAGATTTACAGATATTTCTTGCTTATCTTGATTATTTTCAACCTCAACAGACTTCTATGTGAAATAACTTTCTTTCTGTTTGAGTAATTTTCCTTTAGTGAAATTAGTTCACTAGTGAAATGCATTCTTTTAGTGTGGGTTTGCTAGCAGCAGGTTTTGAGTTTTTTAATGAGAAATATTATACCTCAGTATCAAATGTAGTCTGCAAGCTTTTAAATTTTCTTCTAGCATTTGATACAAGGTACTCCATTGTCTTCTGGTTTTCTGCATTTTCTTCAAAAAGTCTGTTAGTCTCCCTGTTGATCCTATATCTTCATATGAATGAAATCATCAACTGCTTCATTGTAGTGAATAGAAAAGCAATAGATTTCTGTATATTGATTTTTTATCCTTTGACTTTACTGAATTTATTTATCAGTTGTAGTAGTTTTTTGGTGGCATCTTTATAGTTTTCTATATATAGTATTGTGTCATCTCTAAATAGTGAGAGTTTTACTTCTTCCTTACCAATTTGGGTGCCTTTTATCTTTTGTTTGTTTGTTTTTGTTTTGTTTTTGAGACAGTGGAGCATGTGCACATGGGGACTGTAAGAGAGAAGGGCAGAGGGAGTAGGAGAGAGAGAATCTTAAGCAGACTCTAGGCTCAGCATGGAGCCTGACATGGGGCTCCATCTCATGATCTGAGATCATGAACTGAGCTGAAATCAAGAGTAGAGGATTACCCAACTAAGCCACCCAGGCATCCCATGGATGCTTTTATGTTGTCTCATTACTGTGGCTAGGACTTCCATTGCTATGTTGAATCAAGTAGGGAGAGTAGATATCCTTGTCTTATTCCTGACCTTAGGGGGGAAGCTTTCAGGTTTTCTCCATTAAGTATGATGTTAGGTGTGGGTTTTTCATATATAGCTTTTATGATGTTGAAGTACATTCCCTCTAAAATTACTTTGTTAAGGGCTTTTATCATGAAAGGATGTTGTGCTTTGTCACATGCTTTTTCATTATCTGTTGAAATGATCATGATTTTTATCTTTTCTATTGATGTGGTGTGTCATGTTGATTTGTGAATATTGAACTACTTTTGCATCCTGGGAATAAATCTCACTTGATTCTGATAAATGATTTTTTAAAATGTATTGCTAGATTCTGTTTTCTAATAATTTGTTGAGATACTTGCATCTATATTCATCAGAGATATTGGTCTGTAGTTCTTTTTTTTTTTTGTGGTGTCTTTACCTAGGTTTTATATCAAAGTAATCCTGGTCTCACTATGACTTCAGAAATTTTACTTTATCTTTTAGTTTTTGGAATAGTTTGGAAAGGGTAGACATTAATTGTTCTTGAAATGTTTGGCAGAAACCTGTGAAGGCATCTTGTCCTGTGAAGACATCTTGTCCTGGATTTTTGTTTTTTTGGCAAGATTTTATTTATTATTATTATTATTATTATTAATTCTGTTTTTTTTCTTTTTTTTATTAATTTTTTATTTTTTATAAACATATATTTTTATCCCCAGGGGTACAGGTCTGTGAATCAACAGGTTTACACACTTCACAGCACTCACCAAAGCACATACCCTCCCCAATGTCCATAATCCCACCCCCTTCTCCCAACCCCCCTCCCCCCAGCAACCCTCAGTTTGTTTTGTAAGATTAAGAGTCACTTATGGTTTGTCTCCCTCCCAATGCTAGTAATCAGTCTGTTCAAATTTTCTTTCCCCTTTTAAAAACTATGTAAGTTAGCCAGCATATAGCACATCATTAGTTTTTGATGATGATGGGGTAACCAGGTGATGGGTATTAAGGAGGGCATGTGTTGTTATGAGCACAACTAAGGAATTGAACACTACATCAAATTTTCTATTTATTTTTCCTGCTTCAATTTTGGTAGGTTATATGTTTTTAGGAATTTATCCATTTGTTTGAGGTTATCCAATTCATTGGCATGTAATCATAATATTCTCTTATAATTGTTTGTCTTTCTGTAGTGTTGGTTGTTTTTTCTCCTCTTTCATTTGTGATATTGTTTGAGTCCTCTCTTTTCCCCTCTCTGTTTTGATGAATTTGACTAAAGCTTTATCAAGTTTGTTGATCCTTTCAAAGAAGCAGTTCCTGGTTTCATTGATCTGTTCTACTATTTCTTTACTTTCTGTGTCATTTATTTCTGTTCTCATCTTTATTTCCTTCCTTCTTCTGGTTTGAGGTTTTATTCTTTTTTTAAAAGCACTTCTTGCGGGGCGCCTGGGTGGCTCAGTGGGTTAAGCCGCGGCCTTCGGCTCAGGTCATGATCTCAGGGTCCTGGGATCAAGTCCCGCATCGGGCTCTCTGCTCATCAGGGAGCCTGCTTCCTCCTCTCTCTCTCTGCCTGCCTCTCTGCCTACTTGTAACCTCTCTCTGTCAAATAAATAAATAAAAATCCTTAAAAAAATAAAATCACTTCTTGGTGTAAGATTAGGTAGTTTATTTGAGATTTTTCTTGCTTCATGAGGTAGCCTTGTATTGCTGTAAAGCTCCTTCTCAGAACCACTTTGTCGTATCCAAAAAATTTTGGACCATTGTGTTTTCATTTTTATTTGTTTCCATGTAATCTTAGATTTCTTCTTTGGTTTTCCCATTTTATTTATCCTCCATGTATTTGTGCTCTTTCCAGATTTTTTCTTGTGGTTGATTTCTAGTCATAACATTGTGTTCAGAAAAGATGCATAGTATGACTTTGATCTTGTTGAATTTATTAAGACTTTTGGCTAATTTGTAATCTGTTCTTGGGAATGTTCCATGTGCACTTGAAAAGAGTATGTATTCTGCTGTTTTAGGATAGAAAGTTCTGATTATATCTCTTAATCCATCTAGTACTATTGATTTTCTACTTAGTTGATAGGTCCATTGATGTACTTGGCTTGTTAAAATCCCCTACTATTATTGTATTATTATTGATTAGTTTCTCTATGTTTGTTATTAACTATTTTATGTTTTTGGATGCTCCCATATTGGGTGCATAAGTATTTACAATTGTTATACCTTTTGGGGGGGATTATATACGTTATTATTGTATAGTGTCCTTCTTTGTATCTTGTTACAGTTTATTTTGTCTAATGTAAATATTGCTCCCTTGACTTCATTTTGATATCCATATTTATCATTTGCATGATAAATATATCTGCATTCCTCACCTTCAGTCTGCAGGTGACTTTAGGTCTGAAATGAATGTCTTATAAACATTATAATGTTTTATATAGATGGTTCTTGTTTTTTTTTTTAATATACTCTGTCACCCAGTGTATTAATTGGAGCGTTTAGTCCATTTAAAATAATTATTGATAGATATGTGGTTATTGCTATTTTCTTACTTGTTTTTGTGATTTTCTCTGATCTTACTTCTCCTTCTCTCTCATGATTTATTGGCTTTCTTTAGTGAAATACTTGGATTACTCTCTATTTTTTACATATCTCTTACTGTTTTTTTGGTTCATGGTTACTATTAAGTTTGTATACAACAATATAAAACAACTTCTGCATGTAGCAGTCTATATGAAGTTGATGGTCACTTAAGTTTGAACTAATTCTTTACTCCTCTCCCCCCAACAGGAGTAAAGAATTAGTTCAAACTTAAGTGACCATCAACTTCATATAGACTGCTACATGCAGAAGTATATATACATGCAGAAGTATATATATATATATATATATATATATATATATATATATATATATATGCACACTCACACAGTATGAGATTTTACATCATTTTACCTTGTGAAGACTGGTTGATTTTTACAGATATGCTTATTTTTTTACTGCTTTTGTGTTTCCTACTCTTCATACTCTGAGTTATGTGCTTTCTTTTCCACAGAAAGAATCCTCTTTAATATTTTTTATAGGTCTGGTTTAGTGGTGAACTCCCTTAATTTCTGTTGTCTGAGAATCTTTTTGTTTCCCTCTCTTCTGAATGATAATCTTGCCAGATAGAGTATTCTTGGCTGCAGAGTTTTCCCTTTATGCATTTTGAATATATCATGTCACCCCTTTGGGGCCTGCAAAGTTCTGCTGAAAAATTTCCTAATAGCCTTATGATGTTTTCCTTGTATATAACAGTCTTCTTTTCTCTTGCAGTTTTAAAAATTTTTGTCTTTATCAGCAGTTTTAAAAAAATTATTTATTTATTTTTGAAAGAGAGTGAGAGAAAGTGTGTGTGATTTTGGGTGGGACAAGGGTTAGGGGGAGAGAGAAAATCTCAAGGACACTCTCTGCTGAGTGCAGAGACCAATGCAGGGCTCTAGCCTAGTATGCTGAGATTATGGCTAGAGCCTGAATCAAGAATTGGCTGCTTAACTGACTGAGCCACCCAGATGCCCCTTATCAGTACTTTTTGCCGTATTAATTAATATGTATCTTGATGTGAACCTCCTTGGGTTGATTTCATTGGGAAATCTCTATGCCTTTTGAATATGGATATCTGTTTCTTTTGCCAACTTAGGTAAGTGTTCAGCAATTACCTCTGCAAATAAATTTTCTGCCTCCATTTATGTCTCTTCTTCTGGAATCTCAATAATGTGAATGATATTACATTTGATAGAGTCACTAAATTCCCTAAATCTCTTTTCATTTGGCATACTTTTTTTCTCTAACCTGCTCAGATTGATTACTTTCCATTACTCTGTCTTCCAGGTCACTAATTCATTCCTCTGGTTCTTCTAGGCTCCTATTACTTTATATACTATATATTTGCTATATATATATATATATATATATATATATATATATATATATATATATATATATGTTCCTTCAAGTGTATTTTAAATTTCAATTATTATGTTCTTGATCTCAGATTTGTTCTTTTTCATCTCTGTGTTAAGGGTGCTACTAATATTTTCTACTCTTCTCTCAAGTCCAGTGAGTATCTTTATGATCATTACTTTGAATTCTCCATCAGGCATATCATTTATCTCCATTTCACTTAGGTCTCTTGCTGCAATATTGTCCTGTTCTTTCATTTGGGACATATTCCTCTGTCTCCTCCTTTCACCTAACTCTGTCTCTGTTTCTCTGTGATAGAAAAATCCATTATATCTCTTACTCTCAAAAATAGTTGGTAGGGCATGCACTTTTAACAAGGTGGCACTGGACATTCTCCACAGAGTACATGCAGCCATTGCAGAGACTGAGGCAGCTGGAACCACTTTGTGAAATGTCTGTGGGCAGGGGCACAATGCCACTAGCTGTGTGCACTTTTGCTTTCCCACATGGGACATGCAGCTGCTGTGGAGAGTGGGGCATTTTGACTGCTCCACTGAGCACATGCAAGCAGGTGAGGATTGCAGTTTTAAGAAGGTACATGTGTCCCGCATGGGATGTGGGTAGTCCTGGTGTTGCTGAGGTTTGTGTAGGTCTTCTGGAGGAGGGTACTTGTATGGCTGGGAATGGGGCAAGCCCAGCTGGTAGGTGTGGGGCATGAAGTGAGCAGGTTAGTAGTGAGTGCTGGCATAGTACTGGTGCCCATAGGTGGCTCTGTGATTATGCTGGGTAGTTGGGGAGGGAAATGGTGTCTGCCAGCCCCTTTGTTTCTGGAGAATTTCTTCAGAGAACTCTGTGATTAGCAACTATTTTTTTTTTTTAACTTTTTATTTTTTATAAACATATATTTTTATCCCCAGGGGTACAGGTCTGTGAATCACCAGGTTTACACACTTCACAGCACTCACCAAAGCACATACCCTCCCCAATGTCCATAATCCCACCCCCTTCTCCCAAACCCCCTCCCCCCAGCAACCCTCAGTTTGTTTTGTGAGATTAAGAGTCACTTATGGTTTGTCTCCCTCCCAATCCCATCTTGTTTCATTTATTCTTCTCCTACCCACTTAAGCCTCCATGTTGCATCACCACTTCCTCATATCAGGGAGATCATATGATAGTTGTCTTTCTCTGCTTGACTTATTTCGCTAAGCATGATATGCTCTAGTTCCATCCATGTTGTCGCAAATGGCAAGATTTCATTTCTTTTGATGGCTGCATAGTATTCCATTGTGTATATATACCACATCTTCTTGATCCATTCATCTGTTGATGGACATCTAGGTTCTTTCCATAGTTTGGCTATTGTGGACATTGCTGCTATAAACATTCGGGTGCATGTGCCCCTTTGGATCACTACATTTGTATCTTTAGGGTAAATACCCAATAGTGCAATTGCTGGGTCATAGGGCAGTTCTATTTTCAACATTCTGAGGAACCTCCATGCTGTTTTCCAGAGTGGCTGCACCAGCTTGCATTCCCACCAACAGTGTAGGAGGGTTCCCCTTTCTCCACATCCTCGCCAGCATCTGTCATTTCTTGACTTGTTGATTTTAGCCATTCTGACTGGTGTGAGGTGATATCTCATTGTGGTTTTGATTTGTATTTCCCTGATGCCGAGTGATATGGAGCACTTTTTCATGTGTCTGTTGGCCATCTGGATGTCTTCTTTGCAGAAATGTCTGTTCATGTCCTCTGCCCATTTCTTGATTGGATTATTTGTTCTTTGGGTGTTGAGTTTGCTAAGTTCTTTATAGATTCTGGACACTAGTCCTTTATCTGATATGTCGTTTGCAAATATCTTCTCCCATTCTGTCAGTTGTCTTTTGATTTTGTTAACTGTTTCCTTTGCTGTGCAAAAGCTTTTGATCTTGATGAAATCCCAATAGTTCATTTTTTCCCTTGCTTCCCTTGCCTTTTGCGTTGTTCCTAGGAAGATGTTGCTGCGGCAGAGGTCGAAGAGGTTGCTGCCTGTGTTCTCCTCAAGGATTTTGATGGATTCCTTTCGCACATTGAGGTCCTTCATTCATTTTGAGTCTATTTTCGTGTGTGGTGTAAGGAAATGGTCCAATTTCATTTTTCTGCATGTGGCTGTCCAATTTTCCCAGCACCATTTATTGAAGAGGCTGTCTTTTTTCCATTGGACATTCTTTCCTGCTTTGTCGAAGATGAGTTGACCATAGATTTGAGGGTCTATTTCTGGGCTCTCTATTCTGTTCCATTGATCTATGTGTCTGTTTTTGTGCCAGTACCATGCTGTCTTGATGATGACAGCTTTGTAATAGAGCTTGAAGTCCGGAATTGTGATGCCACCAACGTTGGCTTTCTTTTTCAATATCCCTTTGGCTATTCGAGGTCTTTTCTGGTTCCATATAAATTTTAGCATTATTTGTTCCATTTCTTTGAAAAAGATGGATGGTACTTTGATAGGAATTGCATTAAATGTGTAGATTGCTTTAGGTAGCATAGATATTTTCACAATATTTATTCTTCCTATCCAGGAGCATGGAACATTTTTCCATTTCTTTGTGTCTTCCTCAATTTCTTTCATGAGTACTTTATAGTTTTCTGAGTATAGATTCTGAGTCTCTTTGGTTAGGTTTATTCCTAGGTATCTTATGGTTTTGGATGCAATTGTAAATGGGATTGACTCCTTAATATCTCTTTCTTCTGTCTTGCTGTTGGTGTAGAGAAATGCAACTGATTTCTGTGCATTGATTTTATATCCTGACACTTTACTGAATTTCTGTATAAGTTCTAGCAGTTTTGGAGTGGAGTCTTTTGGGTTTTCCACATATAGTATCATATCATCTGCGAAGAGTGATAATTTGACTTCTTCTTTGCCGATTTGGATGCCTTTAATTTCCTTTTGTTGTCTGATTGCTGAGGCTAGGACCTCTAGTACTATGTTGAATAGCAGTGGTGATAATGGACATCCCTGCCGTGTTCCTGACCTTAGTGGAAAAGCTTTCAGTTTTTCTCCATTGAGAATGATATTTGCGGTGGGTTTTTCATAGATGGCTTTGATGATATTGAGGTATGTGCCCTCTATCCCTACACTTTGAAGAGTTTTGATCAGGAAGGGATGCTGTACTTTGTCAAATGCTTTTTCAGCATCTATTGAGAGTATCATATGGTTCTTGTTCTCTCTTTTATTGATGTGTTCTATCACATTGACTGATTTGCGGATGTTGAACCAACCTTGCAGCCCTGGAATAAATCCCACTTGGTCGTGGTGAATAATCTTTTTAATGTACTGTTGAATCCTATTGGCTAGTATTTTGTTGAGTATTTTCGCATCTGTGTTCATCAAGGATATCGGTCTATAGCTCTCTTTTTTGGTGGGATCCTTGTCTGGTTTTGGGATCAAGGTGATGCTGGCCTCATAAAATGAGTTTGGAAGTTTTCCTTCCATTTCTATTTTTTGGAACAGTTTCAGGAGAATAGGAATTAGTTCTTCTTTAAATGTTTGGTAGAATTCCCCCGGGAAGCCATCTGGCCCTGGGCTTTTGTTTGTTTGGAGATTTTTAATGACTGTTTCAATCTCCTTACTGGTTATGGGTCTGTTCAGGCTTTCTATTTCTTCCTGGTTCAGTTGTGGTAGTTTATATGTTTCTAGGAATGCATCCATTTCTTCCAGATTGTCAAATTTATTGCCATAGAGTTGCTCATAGTATGTTCTTATAATAGTTTGTATTTCTTTGGTGTTAGTTGTGATCTCTCCTCTTTCATTCATGATTTTATTTATTTGGGTCCTTTCTCTTTTCTTTTTGATAAGTCGGGCCAGGGGTTTATCAATTTTATTAATTCTTTCAAAGAACCAGCTCCTACTTTCGTTGATTTGTTCTATTGTTTTTTTGGTTTCTATTTCATTGATTTCTGCTCTGATCTTTATGATTTCTCTTCTCCTGCTGGGCTTAGGGTTTCTTTCTTGTTCTTTCTCCAGCTCCTTTAGGTGTAGGGTTAGGTTGTGTACCTGAGACCTTTCTTGTTTTTTGAGAAAGGCTTGTACCGCTATATATTTTCCTCTCAGGACTGCCTTTATTGTGTCCCACAGATTTTGAACCGTTGTATTTTCATTATCATTTGTTTCCATGATTTTTTTCAATTCTTCTTTAATTTCCCGGTTGACCCATTCATTCTTTAGAAGGATACTGTTTAGTCTCCATGTATTTGGGTTCTTTCCAAACTTCCTTTTGTGGTTGAGTTCTAGCTTTAGAGCATTGTGGTCTGAAAATATGCAGGGAATGATCCCAATCTTTTGATACCGGTTGAGTCCTGATTTAGGACCGAGGATGTGATCTATTCTGGAGAATGTTCCATGTGCACTAGAGAAGAATGTGTATTCTGTTGCTTTGGGATGAAATGTTCTGAATATATCTGTGATGTCCATCTGGTCCAGTGTGTCGTTTAAGGCCTTTATTTCCTTGCTGATCTTTTGCTTGGATGACCTGTCCATTTCAGTGAGGGGAGTGTTAAAGTCCCCTACTATTATTGTATTGTTGTTGATGTGTTTCTTTGATTTTGTTATTAATTGGTTTATATAGTTGGCTGCTCCCACGTTGGGGGCATAGATATTTAAAATTGTTAAATCTTCTTGTTGGACAGACCCTTTGAGTATGATATAGTGTCCTTCCTCATCTCTTATTATAGTCTTTGGCTTAAAATCTAATTGATCTGATATAAGGATTGCCACTCCTGCTTTCTTCTGATGTCCATTAGCATGGTAAATTCTTTTCCACCCCCTCACTTTAAATCTGGAGGTGTCTTCGGGCTTAAAATGAGTTTCTTGGAGGCAACATATAGATGGGTTTTGTTTTTTTATCCATTCTGATACGCTGTGTCTTTTGACAGGGGCATTTAGCCCATTCACATTCAGGGTAACTATTGAGAGATATGAATTTAGTGCCATTGTATTGCCTGTAAGGTGACTGTTATTGTATATGGTCTCTGTTCCTTTCTGATCTACCACTTGTAGGCTCTCTCTTTGCTTAGAGGACCCCTTTCAATATTTCCTGTAGAGCTGGTTTGGTATTTGCAAATTCTTTCAGTTGTTGTTTGTCCTGGAAGCTTTTAATCTCTCCTTCTATTTTCAATGATAGCCTAGCTGGATATAGTATTCTGGGCTGCATGTTTTTCTCGTTTAGTGCTCTGAAAATATCATGCCAGCTCTTTCTGGCCTGCCAGGTCTCTGTGGATAAGTCAGCTGCCAATCTAATATTTTTACCATTGTATGTTACAGACTTCTTTTCCCGGGCTGCTTTCAGGATTTTCTCTTTGTCACTGAGACTTGTAAATTTTACTATTAGGTGACGGGGTGTGGGCCTATTCTTATTGATTTTGAGGGGCGTTCTCTGAACCTCCTGAATTTTGATGCTCGTTCCCTTTGCCATATTGGGGAAATTCTCCCCAATAATTCTCTCCAGTATACCTTCTGGTCCCCTCTCTCTTTCTTCTTCTTCTGGAATCCCAATTATTCTAATGTTGTTTCGTCTTATGGTGTCACTTAATTCTCGAATTCTCCCCTCGTGGTCCAGTAGCTGTTTGTCCCTCTTTTGCTCAGCTTCTTTATTCTCTGTCATTTGGTCTTCTATATCACTAATTCTTTCTTCTGCCTCATTTATCCTAGCAGTTAGAGCCTCCATTTTTGATTGCACCTCATTAATAGCTTTTTTGATTTCAACTTGGTTAGATTTTAGTTCTTTTATTTCTCCAGAAAGGGCTTTTATATCTCTCGAGAGGGTTTCTCTAATATCTTCCATGCCTTTTTCGAGCCCGGCTAGAACCTTGAGAATTGTCATTCTGAACTCTAGATCTGACATATTACCGATGTCTGTATTGATTAGGTCCTTAGCCTTCGGTACTGCCTCTTGTTCTTTTTTTTGCGTTGAATTTTTACGTCTTGTCATTTTGGCCAGATAAGAGTAAATGAAGGGGCAAGTAAAATACTAAAAGGGTGGCAACAACCCCAGGAAAATATGCTTTAACTAAATTAGAAGAGATCCAAAATCGTGAGTGGGGAGAAAGGGGATAAAAAGAGGTTCAAAAAGAAAGAAAGAAAAAAAAAGAAAAGAAAAAAATTTTTTTTAAAAAAGAAAACACCTGAGAAAAATGTAAAAAAGAAAAAATATATATATTAGATAAACTAGTAAAAAATCGTTAAAAAAGAAAAAGGTAACAGTTAAAAAAAAAAAAAATTTTACCCGAAGGCGAGAAGAAAAAGAAGAAAAAAAAAAAATGAAAAAGAAAAAATTAAATTAACTGCAAGACTAAAAAAAAATCACAGGAAAAAAGCCATGAGTTCCGTGCTTGGCTTTCTCCTCCTCTGGAATTCTGCTGCTCTCCTTGGTATTGAAACCGCACTCCTTGGTAGGTGAACTTGGTCTCGGCTGGATTTCTTGTTGATCTTCTGGGGGAGGGGCCCGTTGTAGTGATTCTCAAGTGTCTTTGCCCCGCTCGGGTTTGCTTTCAGGAGCTTTTGTTCCCTGAGCGCTTTCCGTAGAGTTCCGGAGGACGGGAACACAAATGGCGGCCTCCTGGTCTCCGGCCCGGAGGAGCCGAGAGCCCAGGGCCCCACTCCTCAGTGCGCCCTCAGAGAACAGCGCCCAGTTACTCCCGTCTGCCTGACCTCCGGCCGCGCTCCGAGCTCACCGAGCCTGCGAACGGTTCAAGGTAACACTGAGCTGCGAGCTTACTGTCGGCTCTGTTTCTGTAGCCGGCTTTCCCGTTCCAATACCCGCAAGCTCTGCGACACTCAGACACCCCTGATCCTTCTGTGACCCTGCGGGACCTGAGGCCACGCTGACCCCGCGTGGGCTTTGCCCCGGTTTAGCCTCTGGAGCGATGTCCCTCAGCGGAACAGACTTTTAAAAGTCCTGATTTTGTGCGCGGTTGCTCCGCTGCTTGCCGGGAGCCGGCCCCTCCCCCCGGGGTCTATCTTCCCGTCGCTTTGGATTCACTTCTCCACCGGTCCTACCTTTCAGAAAGTGGTTGTTTTTCTGTTTCCAGAATTGCTGTTCTTCTTCTCTTCGGTCTGCCGATGAATTTTCAGGTGTTTGCAATCTTTAGATAAGCTATCTAGCTGATCTCCAGCTAGCTGAAGCAGTCTCAGCTTGCTACTTCTCCGCCATCCGATTAGCAACTATTTATCTTTCCTGTATGCCCCAGGTGTTTTTCACACCACTGCTTCTATGCTATATTTGCACGGCCTCTTTGTTGGGCTATGTCTTTAAGGACAGGAACTCAGCTTCCTATTACCCTTTGGACTTAGGGTAGGAGCTGAGACTGCTGACTTAAAGTTCCAGACTTTAAGTCACATTGGTTCTAAGAACTCAAAATCCTCCTCCTCTTATTTTCAAAGCCAAATGCTATGGGGGTTTGTCTTCCCCATGCAGGTGCCCTGGTGTGATAGTCTGTTTCTAACCTCAATTTGCACCTGTAGCTTCCTCTGCCTGGTGGACAGACCCAAGGGTCTTACCTCCCCACTATCTATCTGCCCATACTACACTCTTTGATATGGCTTCTTCTTTACATTTAGATGTGCCAGTCTGTGTCATTTTCTGGATTATTTGCACTGATATTAGTGTTTTCTAGTTGTATCCATGTGTTAAAGTGAGTTTAGAGTCTTCCTACTCTGCTGTTTTCCCTTGAAGCTTACTCCTGCTGTTTTTTAGATTTTTCTCTCTACCTTTGGTTTTCATCAGTCCTGTCACATTATGATTAGATGTAGGTTTTATTTGTTATGTAATTATGTATGGATTATGTATTAAATATCATATTCCTTTTAAAATTCTAAATCTTTATGTTATCCTCACTTTTGAAAATTTTTGTATGGTACCATTTTTACCATTGTTTTTGCCTCATAGTACTCTTTACTCTGTCCTTTTTTGTGATTCATATTATATATATTTGTATGTTTATGTATATGCCATATATATTATATACATATCATATTTTTAATACTTTCCTTAAATCTATTTTGTTCTTATCTGTGTTTTCAAACTTTGTTTTCTTTTATACTTTATTGCTTATTTGCTGTGTTCAACATGTTATTAAATTCATTTCTTGAGGTTTTAATTTTAGTAAATATACTTTCTATTTCTATAATTTCCCTTTGATTGAAAAACATTCCAATGGTCAATGTCTCTATTTCACTGTGTATGTTTCTTGAATATATTAAATACATCTGTGTTTAAGACCATAGCTATAACTCTAGTATATTAATTTACCTATGAACATATTTCTATCTTTTTTTCCCCTTGAATTTCTTTCAGTTGACCTTATATCTATACCTTCTGACAATATTAACTAATGCTGGATATTTATATTAAAAATAAAGAGATAGTGGATATTACATTCCTCAAGAGAGGATTTAATTTTGTTCTGACTGGCAGTTAGATTAGGAGTGGATTGATCTCATCCAGTCTGGGATTGATATGGTTTGATTGAATTTTAGGCATCATGAGCCCTGACCTCTATTTCTGATTTGTCCTTATTCTTACAGTGTAGACTTTTAGAGATTTCAAAAAGAAAAAAATAATATGTTTAGTTGGCATTCTTTTTGTTTTCAGCATAGTTTATAGCACTTACCTCTAAATCTTTACTTTTCAGTGGACTTTTCTCATTCTTTCTCATTGACTCATTAACTTCTCTCTGTTAATATCCTAGTGGTCTTATGATCAGATTCATTTGTTTCTGATAGCTCTCATTCCTGTTTATTCTCCTTCAAGCTGATTTTAGTATATTTATACTTTTTTTTTCTCTCTTTGACCTCCATGGTGTTACATTATACTAGTTCTTTTTCAACCTCTTTTAAAGAAGAAGAAGAAGAGGAAGAAGAGGAAGAAAGAAGGAGGAGGAGGAGGAGGAGGAATCATAGTAAGTGATGGCAGCTCAGAATTTCAAGTATCCTGGTACATGTTATTCTCAGTCTATTTTAACAGAATAATAAAGCTCAGTGAATGAGGAAATATTTTCTTTGAGAAAAATACCTTCAGACATAAATGTCAGAAGACACAGGCATAAATGTGTTTTCTGATCAATAGGGAAAGAGAAAATTTTGACATCAGACAGACCTGCTTTCAAATCCCAACTTAGTAGTTGAGTCAACTAGGTCTGGGTTATGGTTAGGGTCAAAGAACTTAGGTAACCTGTAAAGCATCCATTCTCTTTGACTTTAAGTTGTGTCTTACTTAAAGTAAGAAAAATAGTATAAATCACACATAGTTATATGATATATTTAATATATAATGCATATTACATATTTATAGCCATTTAATGTCTGGAACTTACCTTACTTTTTCAGAAATCAATAGGATATTTAGAGAAATTTAACTTTATTTATAGTCAAGCTTAATTGGCATTCATCTTCAACACTATTATGCCTTTGAGATTTTATCATTTCTTTAGCATAAAGTAGACTAAGTTAGTTGTCAAAGGCTCTGGAATCTGAATGCAAAAATTAAATATTAATCTAAGCTTACTACGTATCATAACTATGTCTGTCACACTTCTAGTGGCCTAAAATCACAAATATCTACTCTTATAATTTATTCTAAGAGTTTTATGGTTTGGCTTTTTTATTTAGGCTGGTTATTTATTTTGAGTTATTTTTGTGTATGGTATGAGGGAGGGGTTATCCTATCCAGCTTATCCTTCTTCATGTAGATACTCAATTGTCCTAGAACCATTTGTTGAAAGAATATTCTTCCCACATTGTATTCTCTTAGTCAAAAGTTATTTGACCAGGAATGTGATGGTTCATTTCTGAGCTCTCTTCCATAGACTTTGTCAAAGCCTATGCCAGTATCACACTGTTTTAATTACTATATATTTGTAACAAGTTTTGGAATTGGAAAGTTGGAATTCTCCCCTCCCTGCTTTTTCCAAGATTCTTTTGACTATTCTTACTTAGGGTCTTGAATTTCTGTATCAACTATAGGCCTCTTTACCAACTTCTGGATATATGCTCTATTCTCTAGAGTTTTATAAGTAATACTGTGTTTTGGTTAAAGAGGAAGAAGTTAACAATTTTCAAGGGTCTCATATGAAAGACATATTCTCTGTATTCTCTCATTACCATGAGGTTCTGAATTTTCCCATTGCCTTTTCTTATTGATATTACCCATACCCAGTAGTGTCTAGTACAGTGTGAACTTTCTATAAATTTAGTGAAAGAATATGAAACAGACACATACAAAAAATACAACTATTACATAAAGAGAACCGTGGTAAAAATTTAAGAGAATTATATGTAAGATGCTAGCTATGTGAGCACCAGTAAAGCAATTTTAATTATCTTAAACTTGGTCCTCTAGCCATAATTCTTCATTGCTGTTTGATCTCGATTTCCATGTATTCTACTTCTACTTCATACATCATGGCATTATCATTCATCTTTTGATCTGCCAAAGTTCATCATTGATTTAAAATTTTGTCAGATTGTTTTAAGCCTGGCTCATAGAGATCACCTGAAGTAGTGTCTGATTTATGACTTTCCATTTGTATAACTAAGTCACTGAGATATTGGTAGATTATGCTCCATTTTCTTTGGGCACCGGGTATTGCTATAAAGGCAGTTGAGGCCAAATGTCTTCATCTCTTGTATAAGATTTTCATTTTCTGACCATTGAATTTTTATAATATTATAAACCTTGGCAAAGTAAAGTAGTTATGTAACTAATAAAAAGTAGGAATTGAAATAGAGGTGGTGGAAGGAAGCCAAAGTTTTAATTTCTATATCTTTTAAAGTAAGACATTAATAAATATTAAATAAATTTAAAATATAAACTCAAAGTAGGCAATTACAAAATAATTCTAAGAAGAGTTTTTAGGAAGTAACCCAATGTCATTTGTTTTGGGGAACTTTTAATAAATGAAATTCCTTGTAAATGAATATTGATTTAATATTTAATAATTTTCAATTGCTCTTTAGAATGTTAAGATAATTAAATGTAAATCTATTATGAAAATAGAAACTTAAATCTACACTGAAAAAAGTATATCTTACTTAAGACTTAGGCTTTAAATGATCCCAGAATGTGAATATTACACCACGTCAAATTTTCCTTTGAAACTGTGCCAAGAAAGAGTATGGTAGTGAAGAATGCTTTTTCTTTTTTTTTTCTTTTTTCTTTCTTTTTTTTTTTATAAATTTTTTATTTTTTATAAACATATATTTTTATCCCCAGGGGTACAGGTCTGTGAATCACCAGGTTTACACACTTCACAGCACTCACCAAAGCACATACCGTCCCCAATGTCTTTTCTTAGTAAATTCAGTGTACCAAATTTAATTTCTGGCTTTGGAAGATATCACGTACAAAAGTATATGACCACTTTGAAAAACAGTTTGGCAATATCCTATAAAGTTGAACTTGTACTTTCAATAGGACTCAGGAATTCTACTTCTGGTTATTTACTGATGATAAATGAAAACATATCTCAACATAAAGACTTGCATCAAATTATTCATAGCAACTTTATTTGTAATATCTTCAAACTGGATAGTAACCTTAATGTCCATCAAATAGGGAATGGTTAAACTAAATGTTACCTACCCACGAATAGAATACTACACAGCAATAAAGATGAAGAGACACAGAATCTATACTCAGAAAACTATAAAGTACTCATGAAAGAAATTGAGGAAGACACAAAGAAATGGAAAAATGTTCCATGCTCCTGGATAGGAAGAATAAATATTGTGAAAATGTCTATGCTACCTAAAGCAATCTACACATTTAATGCAATTCCTATCAAAGTACCATCCATCTTTTTCAAAGAAATGGAACAAATAATGCTAAAATTTATATGGAACCAGAAAAGACCTTGAATAGCCAAAGGGATATTGAAAAAGAAAGCCAACGTTGGTGGCATCACAATTCCGGACTTCAAGCTCTATTACAAAGCTGTCATCATCAAGACAGCATGGTACTGGCACAAAAACAGACACATAGATCAATGGAACAGAATAGAGAGCCCAGAAATAGACCCTCAAATCTATGGTCAACTCATCTTCGACAAAGCAGGAAAGAATGTCCAATGGAAAAAAGACAGCCTCTTCAATAAATGGTGCTGGGAAAATTGGACAGCCACATGCAGAAAAATGAAATTGGACCATTTCCTTACACCACACACAAAAATAGACTCAAAATGGATGAAGGACCTCAATGTGCGAAAGGAATCCATCAAAATCCTTGAGGAGAACACGGGCAGCAACCTCTTCGACCTCTGCTGCAGCAACATCTTCCTAGGAACAACGCAAAAGGCAAGGGAAGCAAGGGAAAAAATGAACTATTGGGATTTCATCAAGATCAAAAGCTTTTGCACAGCAAAGGAAACAGTTAACAAAATCAAAAGACAACTGACAGAATGGGAGAAGATATTTGCAAACGACATATCAGATAAAGGACTAGTGTCCAGAATCTATAAAGAACTTAACAAACTCAACACCCAAAGAACAAATAATCCAATCAAGAAATGGGCAGAGGACATGAACAGACATTTCTGCAAAGAAGACATCCAGATGGCCAACAGACACATGAAAAAGTGCTCCATATCACTCGGCATCAGGGAAATACAAATCAAAACCACAATGAGATATCACCTCACACCAGTCAGAATGGCTAAAATCAACAAGTCAGGAAATGACAGATGCTGGCGAGGATGCGGAGAAAGGGGAACCCTCCTCCACTGTTGGTGGGAATGCAAGCTGGTGCAGCCACTCTGGAAAACAGCATGGAGGTTCCTCAAAATGTTGAAAATAGAACTGCCCTATGACCCAGCAATTGCACTATTGGGTATTTACCCTAAAGATACAAATGTAGTGATCCAAAGGGGCACATGCACCCGAATGTTTATAGCAGCAATGTCCACAATAGCCAAACTATGGAAAGAACCTAGATGTCCATCAACAGATGAATGGATCAAGAAGATGTGGTATAGGGGCGCCTGGGTGGCTCAGTGGATTGGGCCGCTGCCTTCGGCTCAGGTCATGATCTCAGTGTCCTGGGATCAAGCCCCGCATCGGGGTCCTTGCTCAGTGGGGAGCCTGCTTCTCTCTCTCTCTGCCTACCTGTGATCTCTCTCTGTCAAATAAATAAAAATATTTAAAAAAAAAAAAAAGAAGATGTGGTATATATATACAATGGAATACTATGCAGCCATCAAAAGAAATGAAATCTTGCCATTTGCAACAACATGGATGGAACTAGAGTGTATCATGCTTAGCGAAATAAGTCAAGCAGAGAAAGACAACTATCATATGATCTCCCTGATATGAGGAAGTGGTGATGCAACATGGAGGCTTAAGTGGGTAGGAGAAGAATAAATGAAACAAGATGGGATTGGGAGGGAGAAAAACCATAAGTAACTCTTAATCTCACAAAACAAACTGAGGGTTGCTGGGGGGAGGGGGTTTGGGAGAAGGGGGTGGAATTATGGACATTGGGGAGGGCATGTGCTTTGGTGAGTGCTGTGAAGTGTGTAAACCTGGTGATTCACAGACCTGTACCCCTGGGGATAAAAATATATGTTTATATAAAATAAAAAATTAAAAAAATAAATAAAAAAAAAAGAATTCCTGCTTTGAAACAACGCAAAAAAAAAAAAATGAATGAACTACTGAACTTCACAAAAACACAAAAGAGTCTCAAAAGTTTAATACCAGATATTGAAAACTGTAGTGTCAAAACTATGGAAAAAGAAGGAGGATCAGTGATTTTAAGGAGTGGGTGGTAGAGGGAGACATAGACTGTAATGTGTCATAAGGAAATTTTGGGGGTGATGGAAATGTTTTTTATCCTCATCATGGTGGTAATTACATTATTGTATGCATTTGTCCAAATTCCTGAAATCATACACAAAAATGTACTGATTTTAATGAGAATTTTATTTTATGTGAACTTACCTCCATAAGCTGAATATAAAATTTTCTCTTGAGGGTCAGATCTCTAGTTCCTACTCTCTTTGAACTTTCAGATTAAGTTTTGACTTTTGAAATATATCTTGAATACCTCAGTGATTTGTTGGACACAAAGGTTACAAAAGACATGAATCTTATGCTTATTCATTTCATTTAACTAGAATCATAGAGTTTATGGAAGGATTGGAGGGAGGGGGAATTTTCAGTGTTACTTATTATCAGGAGCTCAGTTTTTCATGGGCTTTGGAAGAGGGCAGGAAATGATTACCAATTATTCTGTATCCACCATAATAACCATCTTGGTGCTAGAAAAGTAGCAGTGATTTAATTAATATTCAATGATTTATTAAATTTAGTAAAAACATAGAGAAAGAGCACTGGCCTGAAAAAGCTCAGTATTTATGGGAAAGTTATTTTATGATGTATTACAAGGTTATAGAACATAGTGTCATAGCCCTCACAGGTAATTTGAAGAATTGTTCTAAATTTCTCATGGAGATCCAAGCCAGAGTGTCATATTTCAGAGACACATGGCAAAATTCTTTTAGCAATTTTTGATTATATACAATGGGATTGTTTCTGAATAATTATAGCTTATTATTGTCTTTTCTTCTGTCAGTGTTTAAATTAAGAGGAACAAAATAGACACTCAAGGGACTTAGAGTGATAAGATCATCCAGATAACCCTTCTTTTTTTTCTTTAAGATTTTATTTATTTATTTGACAGAGAGAAATCATAAGTAGATGGAGAGGCAGGCAGAGAGAGAGAGAGGGAAGCGGGCTCTCTGCTCAGCAGGGACTCAGTGCGGGACTCAATCCCAGGACCCTGAGATCATGACCTGAGCCAAAGGCAGCAGCTTAACCCATTGAGCCACCCAGGCGCCCCCAGATAACCCCTCTTATTTTAAGCTTATAGTCCTAGAATACTACTAGAAGATCCAGGTCTAGAGATTTTTCTTCTTGACTCTCAGTGCAGTTACCAATGTGTTTTTGTCATACACTGAGTCTCTGGAAAAGGTTTGCCCTTGGGGTTATGGGGAAATAGTGTGAAAAAAAGAACTTTTCACATATAGACAAGTGTATCTAATAATCAGGTATGTATACAGCAGACAATTGTGACTAATCAGGAGGATGGGAAAGAACAGCTGTATGGTGAATAAAGGCTCATTGGCCACTTAAAAGATAAATGGGGAACAGTTGGTTTTCCAGAAGAGCCATACCTCCCATATTGCCCTTGTCCCTGCTTTTCTGTGGCATGACTATTCTCCCAGGCTAAAGGGGAAGACACGTTTATAGATCATGGAGACAGTTGCTGTTGTTCTTAAAGAGGATAATTTGTCCCAGCCTCAAAAATTGCTCTCATTGGTCACCAAAGGAGTGAGCCCAGATGCTTTCTGTTATGAAATTCAATGTGAAATCAGTTATGGGTGTATTGATGCATCATGATATCTGAGATAAAGACATTGCAAATTAGATTCTTTCCTCATTGTAAATTTAAATTCTGACATTTTATACTGTCATGATTTAGGCCGACTCCTAGGCAGTAGAAATGTTGCTCTATTGCCTAGCCCTTCCAAAGATAGGTATATAATGTCCCAACAAACAGCAAAGTTCATGAAAGTCATGTTGATTGACTTTATCTTTTTATGCTTAGTGTTAGTACAGATAGATCATCTAAATAGATGGGTTAAAACAAAATTTGATTATAGTTGGGTACTTGCAGGATTTGCTTGGTCCCACCCAAAAGAATAAAGTTGTTGGAGCTAGGCCATCTTGGACCGAATATTAGCTATTGTTTCTACTTGGGTGAACTTGGAAATACAGCAGGTGACCTCAGTAAATTATTTAATATCCATCTCTAGTCTTAGTCTTGTTTTATGAAAAACAGGAATAAAAATACTCAGTTAAAATGCTCTACATTTTGCACTGACGTTTTTCATTTTAGTTCCTTTGAGCTTGCTATGAAAACTTACTGCTAGTAATTAATAACAAAGAGGTAGACATCAGAGGACCTAGTTGGTTCATAGAATCAAATATATAATCTATAAAATTCACATATATTGACATATTGAAAGTAAAGCACTATGCATATACACACACACTATTATATATACTATATATGTGTGTCTATACATTCATACACACACACATACACACATTGTTTATTTGTTTATTTTGGCCTAATTTAATTGAAGTTGGATTTGTGTCATTTGCAACCAAGGTTATGGACTAATACAGAAAGATTGAAACCGGGGAAAGGAAAGGAAACTGACGTAAAAGTGACAAGATAATACTACTTGGTATTAATTTATAAACTGGGTTTAGGGGTGACTGGGTGACTTAGCTGGTAAGTGTCTTTGTTTGGCTCAGGTCATGATCCCAGAGTCCTGGGATCAAGTCCTGAATTGGGCTCTATACACAGTGGGTGTCTGTTTCTCCTTCTGCCTGCTGTGCCCTTTGCTTGTGTTCTGTCTCAGACAAATAAATGGATAAAATCCTTTAATTAAATGAACAAACAAACTGTGTTTGTAAATTAAAAGACAGTTCTGTGGTCTTACTCATATATGTATACTTTATTTGTAATATCTTCAAAATGGATAGCAATCTTAATGTCCATCAAATAGGAAATGGATAAACTAAATGTGATCTACCCATAAATAGAATACTGCATAACAATAAAGATGAATGAACTACTGACTTTCACAAAAACACAAAAGAGTTTCAAAAGTTTAATACCAGATATTGAAAACTGTATGTCTTACTCATATATATTTGCCCAAGACCTTCATAGTAGCTTATAGACACTATCAAGGATATTCCTAGTTCATTAAAACTAACTTTACAATTATGGATACTACAGAATATTATTACATTTTTCTCTGTATCTGTTGAAATAATCTTTCTTCTTTAAATCTTCTTTAAATTTGTGGAAATGATAAATTGTATTAACATATTTTTTTGCTTATTAAAAACAACTTTACTAATGTATAATTGCATACTATAAAGTACTCATTGAAAGTGTGCAGTTTGATGAGTTTTAGTAAATTTATTTTTATATACAACCATCTCCACAATCTAGTTTTGGAGTACTTCTATCATTAGAAAATTTTCCTCATTTCTATTTGTAGGTAATTCTCCCATCCCAGCTAAATACTTCTATGCTTTCTGCTATAGATTTTTCTTTCCTAGAAGTCTTATTTGAAGGAAATTATATAACCTGTGTGTCCAGTTTCTTTTACTATGCACAGTAATATTCTATTCATTACATCATTTCATAAATTTGTCATTTTTTAGAGATTTTATTTATTTGTTTGTTTGTTTGAGACAGGGGGAGAAGCAGAGGGAGAGGGAAAGCAGACCTTGCAATGAGTGCAGGCCCCACTGTGGGGCTCTATCCCATGACCCCAAGATCATGACCTGAGCTGAAATCAAGACACTTAACCAACTAAACCACACTGGCACCCCTGTAGTTTGTTTCTTTATATTGCTGATTTGTGTTCCATTATGTAATGACATGTCATATTTATCCATTTATCAATTGTTTTATATTTGTATTGTTTTTAGGTTTTTGGCTGCTATGGATATTCACACACATTTTGCATATTCTTTTTGTAAATATGTTTTCATTTAACTTGGATAAATATCTAGAAGTGGAATTAGTAAGCAACATGACAAATGTGTGTTTATTTACGAAAATGCCAAATTAATTCCAGAGAAGTTTTATTTTACATTCCCATGAGCAATATACGTAATATGTGAGAGTTCTAGTTTCTCCTAACTCTCTGTAGTTCTTAGTATTGCCATTTTTTATTAGAAATATTCTAGTGAGTATATAATGGATTCTCATTATTTTCACTTTTAAATGGCTTCTACTTTTTCTTTTTAAAGATTTTATTTGTTTATTTGAGAGAAAGGGACAGAGAGAGCACAAACAGGGGGAGTAGCAGAGGGAGAGAGAGAGGCAGGCTCCCCGCTGAGCAAGGAGCCTGATGTGGGACTCCGTCCTAGAACTCTGGGATCATGACCTGAGCCAAAGGCAGTGGCTTAACCAACTGAGCCACCCAGGCACCCGGCTTCTACTTTTTTTTTTTTTTTTTTTTTCACATTTTCTGACTATACCTTGGCTAATTGAATTTAAAGTTAAAAAAAAAAAAAAGGCTTCTAATTCTGAAATAATTTTAAGCTCACATAGAAATTGAAAAACAGTACAGAGATTCCCTGTACCCCACCCCCAGCTTCTTCAAATATAACACTGCATGTAACAACAACATAATGATCAAAGCCAGGATGTTGACACTGATACAGTAATTTTAACTAAATTGCACATTTACTGAATTTCACTAGATTTATATGTACTTTTTTGGGGGAATACAGTTCTATAAAATTTATACAATTAGAGATTAGTGTAACCATTACCACAGTCAGAATACAGCACAATCCCATCATCCCAAAGAAATGCCATAATGCAGCTCTGTTATAGTCTCACACAACCCTAACCCCTAGAAAACGTCAATCTATCACCATAATTTTGCCATTTCAAAAATGTTATTTAAATATATCTGTTTAGTATGCAAACTTTTGAACTGGCCTTTTTCACTCAGCATAATGTTCTTGACATTCATCGGAGTTGTTGTATGTATCCGGGTTTCTATGTTTTTCCTTTTTTTTTTAATAAAATTTTTTAAAAAGATTTTATTTATTTATTTGAAAGAGATAGAGAGAGACAGCAAGAGAGGGAATATAAGCAAGAGGGGAGTGGGAGTGAGAGAAGCAGTGTTCCCGTTGAGGAGGGAGCCTGATGCAAGGCTTGATCCCAGGACCCTGGGATCATAACCTGAGCTGAAGGCAGACACTTAATGACTGAGCCACCCAGGTGCCCCTGTGTTTTTCTTTTATTGCTAAGTCCATTGTATGGATGTATCACAGTTTACTTAACTATAAAAACATTGCAGAACATTTGAGTTGGTTTCAGTTTTTGACTACTATAAATACAGCTGGCATGAATATTTGTATACAGAGTTTATGTGAATATAAGTTGTTGTGTTTGTTTGTTTACTGTTTTTTTTTTTTTTTCCTGTAGGGCAGGGGTCAACAAACTATGACCTGCAGGATAAATCTGTGCCTCAGCCCTTTTTTTTTTTTTTTTTTTTGGTAAAATCCATATTCACTTGAGTATCTATAATAAAAAAGAATGACAATGCCAAGTATTGGAGGGGGTAGGAGAAGCTAGAACGTTCATACACTAATAGGAGTGTAAAAATGAGACCACTTTGGGTATCAATTCAACATTTTCTTGAATAAAAATATATTTAGCATTTGATTTGCCAGTTCTGCTTCTGGACGTTTGCCCACTCTAAATGAAAACTTATGTTCATACGAATGTAAAAATGATTTTTACATTTTTAAAATTTTTAAATACTTACATTTTTAAAGGGTTGAAGAATGATGAACATGTGATAGAGTTGATATTTAGCTCACAGTTTTGAAAATATTTAGTATGTGGTGCTTTACAGAAAAATCTTGCCAACTTCTGCTCTGGAGTAAGCACCCAAAAGTGTGGTAGGAGCATATATGACTTTATAAAAAACAACTAAGCTGTTTTCCAGAGTGGCGGTTAAACTTTTCATTTCATCAGCAGTGTTTCAGAGATCAGTTTCTCTGTATCCTCTTCAGCATTTAAATTTGTTATTACAGAAATTCTCATAGGGATATAGTAGTGTGTCATTGAGTATGCAATCTGCATTTCTCTGGTGCCTAATGACCATCATATTTTCATTTATTTCTTTGCTATCCATGTGTCTTTTTTGGTGAAACGTCTGTTCAGGTATTTTGCCCATTTTCTAATTGAATTACATATTTTCTGACTGTTGAGATTACAGATTTCTTTATATAATTTGGATATAATTTCTTTGTTGATTATATAATTTTCAAATATTGGCTTGTTCTTTTTGTGCAATATATTTTTAAAAATTTTGATGAAGTTCTGTTTTTGATATTTTTTCTATGTGTTTTGCTTTTAGTGTCATGTCTAATAACTCTTCATTGAACTTTGGCTAGTGGAGGGATTTTTTTAATTTTTTACTAAAAGATGAGTAGTTTTCAGATCTAAGATCTAATTTGACTTGATTTTTACATAAATACGAGGCTTTTGTTGAAGATTAACTGTTTTAAAATCAGATAATGTAATTTCTTTCTTTTTTTCAAAAAAATGTTTTAGATATTTGAATCCCTTTGCCATTCGTATTTTAGGACACATTTATTACTTTAACTAAAATGCCCCTGGAATTTTGATAGGCATTACAAAGGATGTACATATCTATTTGGAGACAAGGGCATATTAAGATGATGGAGTATGCTAATCTCCACATAGATTATTTTGCTCCATTTTAATGCAAATGTAAATTTTTCTAAGCAATGCTTTTTAAATTTTTAAGTGTGCAGATCTTTCATTTTATATTCATCAAAATATTTTTGTTCTCCAAGAGAGACTATGGACTCTGAAAAACAACCTGAAAGTTTTGAAGGGGTGGGGGTGGGAGGTTGGGGGAGCCAGGTCGTGGGTATTAAGGAGGGCATGTATTGCATGGAACACTGGGTGTGGTGCAAAAACAATGAATACTGTTATGCTGAAAAGAAATTTAAAAAAAATTAAAAATATTTTTGTTCTATTTCAAAGACAGTCTACCTTTGGGTTTTTTTTTGTGACAAGATGTTGCATAAAGTTAATACTTTTTATTTATTTATTTATTTGACGGACAGATCACAAGTAGGCAGAGATGCAGGCAGAGAGAGAGAGAGGAGGAAGCAGGCTCCCCGCTGAGTAGAGAGCCTGATGTGGGGCTCAATTCCAGGACCCTGAGACCATGACCTGAGCCAAAGGCAGAGGCTTTACAGAAAAAAACCACTGAGTCACCCAGGGGCCCCAAATTAATACTTTTGATTATTGATTGTGTTATCTTGTGATCTTGCTAAGCTTGGTTCTTAGTTTTAGTAGTGGTTTTTTAGATTCCTTAGGATATTTTTGCATATGAGATTATTTCATCGGTAGATAAAGGCATTTTACTTGCTTCCAATCTGGGTATTTTATAATTGACTTTTGCACTGGCTAGAATCTCTAGGAAAATTTTGGACTTGAAATGGTGAGAACAGACATCCTTGCTGTGCTCCAGATCTTAGGGAGAAAACATTTAGTCAATCACTTAGGTATTAAAGTAGCTATAGGTTTTTTTATAAACACTTTTTATCAGGAAGAGGATGTTTCATCTCTTTTTAGTTTGTTGAGAGTTTTCAACATAAATAGATGTTGAATTATATAACATATTTTTCTGAATATACTGAGATGAACATATAGTTTTTGTCTATTATTTTTAAATATAATGTACTGTATTTGTTTCTGATATTATAACAACCTTGTATTTTTGGGATAAATCCTACTTGATCATGATGTAGAATTCTTTTTATTTATGCAATGTCTGGCTTTGGTGTCTGGGTAATACAGGGTATTACTTTTAAAATGATTGAAATGTATTTTTCTTCTTCAACTTTATAAAATCATATGAGTAGAATTGATATTATCTATTTTTTTAGGGTATAGAATTCACTCTGAAGTCAATTGGTCTTGGAGTTTCCTTTGTTAAGAAAATTTTTAATTGATTATTCAATCTCATAAAAATTATTGAAAATTCAGCATTTAAATTTTTTTAAATTAATATATAATGTATTACTTGTTTCAGGGATTCAGGTTTGTGAATCATCAGTCTTACACAATTCACAGCACTCGCCATAGTACATACCCTCCCCAATGTTCATAACCCTCCTTTTTTTTTTTTTTTAAGATTTTATTTATTTATTTGACAGACAGAGATCACAGGTAGGCAGAGAGGCAGGTAAAGAGAGAGGTAGGGAAGCAGGCTCCCTGCTGAACAGGGAGCCTGATGCGGGCTTGATCCCAGGACCCTGGAACCATGAACTGAGCCGAAGGCAAAGGCTTTAACCCACTGAGCCACCCAGGTGACCCCATCCTATTCCTCCTAATACAGGATTTTTATTCAATAAATTGGTTCAGTCAAATGTGCATTTCTCATTGAGATTTTTTCATTGAGTCAGTGTTTGTAGTTTGTATATCTCTAAGAATTTGTCCATTTTATTTAAGTTGTCTTCTCTCTTGACCTTTGATTTTTCATAATATTCTGTTACTATTAATTTCTTGAGTCTATAGTGTTGACCACTTACTGTTTCCTGATTTTGTTTTTTTATTCTTGGTTGAGTTAGCTGAATATTTGTGATCAATTTTCTTGAACTTTTCAAAGAATCAATTTTTGGTTTCATTAATTTTCTTTAATATTTTCTGGTTTATATTTTATTGATTTCTACTCATTTTTAATGTTTTATTTTTAATTTCTAAATTCTTATTGCTAGTGTTAATTATTTCTAATAATAATTTCTACTCATTATCATTAGTTTATACTCCTACTATTTTTTATTTTTTTCTGCTTACTCTGAGATTGGCTCAAATTTGAATGCTCCTTTTTTTTTTTTCCATATTCTGTGTTCTTTTTGATCTCTATATTCTTTTCCTATCATTTACTAAGAAAGTAATATTGAAACCTCTAACTATAATGATCATATTGTATATTTCTGTTCTGAATTTAGGTAGTTTTTGTTCTGTGTTTTGAGGCTGTATTTTGGGTGCATATTTATTTGTATTTGTTGTATCTTCTTGATTATATTTACCTTTTTATCATTATGAAATGCTCTTCTTTGTCAGAATATTTCTTGTCTTCAACTCTATTTTGCTTGATATTTACATAACCACTTCAGCTCTCCTTTGATTGCTGCTTTCATGATGTATCTTTTTGTATCATCATACTTTTAAACTACTTCTCTGATTAAACTGAAGTTTGCCTCACAGTCAGATGTATTTCTTATACAGTAATAGATCTTCTTTGTTTTAGCTAAGTTGTTAAGTTCTACCTTTTTTTTTTTAAATTTTTATTTTTTATAAACATATATTTTTATCCCCAGGGGTACAGGTCTGTGAATCACCAGGTTTACACACTTCACAGCACTCACCAAAGCACATACCCTCCCCAATGTCCATAATCCCACCCCCTTTTCCCAAACCCCCTCCCCCCAGCAACCCTCAAATAAGTCAAGCAGAGAAAGACAACTATCATATGATCTCCCTGATATGAGGAAGTGGTGATGCAACATGGAGGCTTAAGTGGGTAAGAGAAGAATAAATGAAACAAGATGGGATTGGGAGGGAGACAAACCATAAGTGACTCTTAATCTCACAAAGTTCTACCTTTTATCCATATGTAATATACGTAATTATTATTGTGTTTAGGTTTACACTTGACATTTGCTATATATTTCTTTAAATCTCATTTTGGGGGTGTTGGAGGATTCCTGGTCTGCTTTTCTGTCTTTTTTTGTCTTAAATCAGTATTTTAATATACAATTTTAATTTCTTTGTTGAATTTTTAATTATTTTTCTTGAAATATTTTCATAGTAGTTGTCCTAAATATTAAAATATGCATATTATATCTTATTATATTCTACTTCATGTTAATACTAGCTTGATTCTTATAAAATAGAGCTAATTTGCAGTTATGAGTTCCATTTTTTCTCCTTTCTACTATTTTATCATATGCTTTATCTATATGTTACAAGGCCAATTACAATCTTAAAATGATATATTTTTAAGGAAATTAAGAAAAAATGAGTAATAATATAGAAATGCCTTATATACTTAACCTACACATACATCATGTCCACAGCTCTCCGTTCCTTCCTATAGATCTGCTTACTATCTGTTGTAATTTTCTTTTAACCTGAAGATTTTCCTTTAATGTTATAGGACAGTTTTGCCCAGATTTTGCTCATCTAGGGAATACTTTTATTTCCCTTGTCTTTGGAATGATATTATTGATGACGGATATAGAATTTCCGGCTAACAGTGATTTGTACCCCAGGATTTTGTATAGCATTCCACTATCTTTGGTTTTCATCACTTTATTGAGAACTGTGCCATTAATTATATTGTTGTTCATGTTTTATATGATGAAGCATTTTTCTTTTGCTGTTTTCAAGATTTTTCTATTCAGTTTGGTTTTAGCTTTTTGATGCTGATGATTTTAAGTTTAAATACCCATCTTTGTCTTAGTTTGAGGCCTGTTAAGCTTCTTGGACATATATATTAATGTTTTTAATCAAATTTGGAATGTTTTGGCCATAATTTTTAAAATATTTTTAATGTTTTTCATCCATTTCTACTGGTACTTGATTACATATGTTAGTATATACTTGGTATCACCCCACTTTTCCCTGAGGCTATGTTCATTTTTATTTAATATCTTTTATCCCTGTACTTTGGACTAGGTTATTTCTATTTGACTGTCTTTAAGTTGATTGATACTTCCTCCTGCTTTTGAAAATCTGTGGAGCTCATTCAGTAAATTTGTCATACTGTTTTTATACCTTTTAACTTAAATTTTTTATTTGATACTCTTAATAATTATAAATTTTCCTAGGTATAGATCACATTTTCCTGTTTGTTTCTGTTTTGCTTTGTGTATGTTCTATTATTTTGTGTTGAATATCAGACATCAAAAAGATGTTTTGTAGTGATTTTAGATTCAATTTCATTTTTCTAAGTTGTTCTTTATTTTGTTTTGTTTTTCAATCTTGTCTGGACTTAACTACAGAATCTACTATGGCTACTGATCTCTATGCCCACAGTTATTGTTATTGTTTTATTTTTTGTCTTGATTTCCTAAGATTCACCCTGTGTCTTTGTAACTTGTTATTAAGCCAGTGACATGAGTCAGTTATGTTTTCAAATAGCTCAAGATTTTAAGGCTTCTGCCCTCTGCTGAATGAGCTGTGTTGGTCATGAAGCATATTTAAAGTTGTGCTCAGTTCTCAAGTTTCCTTTAGCTTTTATCTCTCAGTGGGCTTTTTTGAGGAACCCCTACAGCATAGCTCATTTTTTTTCAGTCAGCTAGTATTTATGGACAGTTTATTTCAGTCCTTTTCTGGATCATTCTGTTAATTTTATGGTCTGCCTGTTGCTTGCCTCAGCAGGCCTGAAACCTCAGACTGGCAATGTTTGGGGGTTTCCCATTTCTTTTGTACTGAATTAATCAGTTTTAGTTGGAAAAACAATGGGTTCTGCACCTTCTCCCTGCCCCAAATCAAGTCTACTCCACGAGCAGCAAAGTTGCTGGGTTTTGTGTTCAGACAAGGTGGTAAAAACAGTTCTTACCAACTCAGTTTGGTGAGCCAATGGAAAAGGTTGGGAACTGGGAGGAATGTGGATAGAAGTGGTCCTTAACAATGAACCCATGGACTTTCACATACCTGAAGCTGTAGTTTTTCAAGAATAAATATTTCTCACTTTTTTTTCCTGCCTTCAGTTTATTTCTGGTGACTTGGTTAATGGTATCATTGTCAAAATACCCATTCAAGCTTAAGACTTCAGATCAATTTTGTCTTTTTCCTCTATCTCATCTTGTTATACATAATTTGTTACCAAATCTTGTTGTTTTCCTTATATCTGTAAGTCTCTTTACATCCTCACTATTACTACCTTAATTTAGATTACCATCTCTCCCCTAGATTACTGCAATGGTTTTTTAATTGGCCTTCAAACTTCTCCATATCTAACTATTATTTTATTCACCTAGAGATTTGAAGACCAAATTTCTAAGCATAACCTCAGTTATTCTCCATGTTTGTTTCACAACTTGAGTCTACACTTTTGTACCACATTTTATGGCATGTCAACAGTTTCAAAAATTATCCTGAAATATTTACTGCAGATATTTTCCCCTTCACCTGAAATGATCTGCTCTTTCTTCTTCCTATAATCTTAACAACAGGGACAACTGGAAAGAATCACTGCTCCCTCTGAGTGTTCAACAAAACTTATTTCTGCCTTTCTTGAGAAGATTTTATCTTTTTTTTTTTTTTTTAATTTATTTTTTATTTTCAGCATAACAGTATTCATTATTTTTCACCACACCCAGTGCTCCATGCAATTCGTGCCCTTTATAATACCCACCACCTAGTACCCCAAACTCCCACCCCCCACCCCTTCAAAATCCTCAGATTGTTTTTCAGAGTCCATAGTCTCTCATGGTTCACCTCCCCTTCCGAGAAGATTTTATCTTAATTTTTAAAATGTGGTACACTGGAAGTCTTCATCCTGCTTGGAGACAAATATCTCATTCTAGCTGTCTTTATACAATTTACCATTTTGGGGCACTCAAGGGGCATATGCCTTTGTGAGAACATAGATGGTATTTTAGAGAAATAAGGAAAATTATATTAAGTCTTGAAGACAAAAACATATATTTTGTATATTTCTTCAATAATTATCATATCTGTCAGTCCATAGGGGAATTGATATAACTCTTTGACATGTTTAATAATTGATTAAACTATCTAGTTATACTTTTTAATCCTACTTCCAAAAAAAAAGTATACTCATAAAAGGTTATTTTAATTCTCTGTCTCAGACTGTGTTGGTTTTCAGGAAATGTGAAAGATGTGTACCTAAGAAAATTGTATTTTAATTAAAAAACTCATCAATCATTTTAGAATTGCCTTATGGAGCTACTAGGTTGATTAATAAAGGGTCATATTTTTATATTTTTAAGAAAATGCTAGTATAAGAAATATTTTGTTTCATCTAAGGACCAAGATGTTTTATTTAATTAACCTATTGATATTCTGAGTCTCCAACTGTACATTGTAAGGCAAGATTTAATAAGATTATATATCCCAACTTTTCTTTGTATGAAACTGTAATTTACAAATTTTTTTGGATACCTTTGAAAATAAGTTCCAGAGGTTGGCCCCAGCTTCATTAAGAATATCATTATAACTACATCTTGGTGCCTGGGTGGCTCATTCAGTTAAGCATCTGTCTAGGGCTCAGATCATGATCCCAGGGTTCTGGGACTGAGTTCCGCATCCAGCTCCCTGCTTGACAGGGAACCTGCTTCTCCCTCTACCTATCACCTCTGCTCATGATCTCTCTCTCACTCTCTCTTTCTCTCAAATAGATAAATTAAATCTTAAAAAACAAAAGAATATCATTATAACCACACCTATCCAGTGAATGGCACTCTTTTGAAAGGATAACATTGAATCAAACTCGCTAATTCAAGCAAAAGCTTGCTTACCTTTAGGATGTTATGATTGATATATATAAAATGAGATTATTACTCTTCTTAAATAAGTGACATTTCTTAGACATCTCTGAATAATGTAGAGTTTCCTTGATATTTATTTCCTCTTTATCACTAATTTTCAAAAACTCTTGATCAAAAATACCCGTTTACTGAATTATAAACAACTGCCATGAGTAGTGGAAATTTTTTTTTTTTTTTAATTCAGAAGGCTTAGGAAAAATTAGAACTTGCCATCATGACATTTACAGTTTTTTATGCTTCTTAAATATCTATAAAAACTGTCATTTATTTAAAAAATTATACTCTGAAATATGTCTGGATGCAAGAGCCAAACATTATGCATCTCAGGCCACACTGTAGTACTGTGACATTCATTTTGTCACAGGAGCCTACTCAACATAAAGAACCCTCCTACTGAGGTCTTCTATGCACTATTATTGCTCATGATAGAAAAAGAATTTTAGCTCATCTGACCTAAAGTTTAGAGGCTAAGAACAGAGTTATGCATTCTTTAATGTTCTCATTTCTTTAATTTTCACTCCTTGGTATAAGAGTATTCTCACCCTATCCTAAGTGTAACAGTGCTTACTGTTATTCTTTCCAAGGTTAATACCTCCTCACAAAAATCTTGGCTATAACCAGTGCCTACTGAAGTGGAGCCCTGTACTAGGGGTTTTATTTTTTATTTCTGCCATTTCCTTTTGCTTCTTTTATGTAAGTTCCATCTCTCTGTTTAAATTATCCATCTATTTTACATGCTATTTATTTTTTTCTCCATTGGAGTCCTTAATTTATTAAATCATAATTGCTTTAAGTTTTTTTTTTGTCTTATAATTTTAACATCTGTTTAATATCTAAGTCTGCTTCTGGTGATATTTTGTCTCTTTACACTATATTTTTTCTATCCTTTTCACACACCTTGTATTTTTGTTGTTGTTGGTGGTGGTGGTGGTCAGACATGTTTCATTAGTTAATAGAAATTGAGGTAAATAGGCTTCAGTGTGAGAATTTTTATAATGCTCTAGTTAACTCCTAGATTTTAGTTGAACTGTGCCTTGGGGTCTTGGACTTCACTATTCTTTATCCCTCCTGCAGTGGTATAGTTTTTTCCCCTTCCTCAAAACTCCTTTCCTTTCTCTCCAGCATTTTCTTTCTTTCTTTTTTTTTTTTTAATATTTTATTTATTTATTTGAGAGAGGGACAGTGAGAGAGAGCATGAGAGGGGAGAAAGTCAGAGGGAGAAGCAGACTCTCCAAGGAGCAGGGATCCCAATGTGGGACTTGATCCCAGGACTCTGGGATCATGACCCGAGCCGAAGGCAGTCACTTATTCAACTGAGCCACCCAGGTGACCCTCCACATTTTCAATCTATTTCTTTGAAGTAGATTGCTCTATTTTGCTCTGTTGTTGATTTTGGTTTTATGTTAGGCAAGAAGATTGTCAGAGCTGGTGTGGGGAGAAATTCCCTTTCTCCAGCTGGTATAAGGATAGGAATCAAATTTTTACAAAGTCCTTTTCCTTGGAGAGTATGACTCTGTTATATAGAACATTCTGGTTGTGTTTCAAAATGGGTACTTTTCTCCTCAACAGTTATGGTAGTAGCGGCTGCTTCTCCAGCTAAGCAAATTTCAGATGCTATATTTCTCAATATACCTTTTTCCTCACAATTTTGGTGTGGTAGTTTGCCCTGAGCATTTAGTTCTTATGATGACACCTTACAGTTTGTGAGCATTTTTATTAACCATGGAAATATAATTTGTTCTTAACAATAACTTAGAGAGATAAACAGAACATAGATTAACGTATGTTAATCTAATTGTGAGTTTCCTATCTCACATGAGCTTAGAAAGGATATGTGAGGTCATACAAGGTGATATAAATATCTCTTTTCAGGATTCTAGCTGCCAACTCAAATGATGCTAAGTGACCCTAAGCAAACTAGATAAGAGATTTTTGTCTCCTGAATTACCTAATGAAAACTCATAGTAGGATGCATCCGCCAACCCTCCCCCATATACATTCTGTTTGACTGTTATCAAGAGACCTCAACCCTTCTGTTGAGGGTGTCTTTATACAACAAAAAGCATTGTAATACACTAGGGACAAGGAGATATAAATGGTTTGATATATGGCTTTTAAGGACAAACTTTGGTTTGTTTCAACCAAACAAATTAGGTTCAAATGATTTTCTATCTAGCAGCTAACAATCCCATATAGAGTGCTTCTACCCTACATTTTTATATTTGGATAAAATATTTCTTCATGTAAAGGAAACATTGAGCTTTATTTTTTCTCTTCTGTTATCATTCTTGCTTTTCTAACACAAAATATGCTCCCATGAGTTAAGTGGGAGTTAGGCAGTAGCAAAACCTTGATAAGAGTACATACCTCCACTATATTAAGAATGAATAGTCAAGATTTCTGATGAATCCTGGAAGCAGTGCTGGCTGGATGCTATGGACTATACTATAGGAATTATAGTAATGTTTTAATCTCTTGTTCTAAAATTAAGAACACTGCTACTTTACCCCCAAGATAGAATAATGAGATATTTGAGACAGTAAGAGTCTGAGAGATTATCCTGTCTAATATCTTTATTTTATAGATAAGGAAACAGAGGCTTGGAAAGTCTAAGTGACTGGCATAAAGTTTACAAGAACTAGAACTTCAACTAGATCTCCAGAATAAATGATTGAATATTTACAATGTATTGGGCATTGTACTGGCCACAGAAGTTTATAGAATCAAATATGGAACTGAATTTTATTGTTTGAAGCTCAAGTTCTGGAAAAGAAAAAAAAATGAAGATATGATTATAATGCACTCTATGCTCAAAATATTGGAGTCAAAAAGACAAGTTTGAAGCTCAATTCTTTTTTTTTTAAGATTTTATTTATTTATTTGACAGACAGAGATCACAAGTATGCAGAGAGGCAGGCAGGTGGGGAGAGAGAAGCAGGCTCCTTGCTGAACAGAGAGCCTGATGCAGGACTTGATCCCAGGACCCTGAGATCATGACCTGAACCATAGGCAGAGGCTTAACCCACCTTGAAACTCAATTCTAATTCTATACCTTTGCCACTGTATGATCTTGGCAAATCACTTATCTTTGATATTCATTTCTTCATCTGTTAAATGAGGGTAATATTACTTGTATTAGAGTTATTATGTTACTCCATGTAGTAATTCAGTTAACAATTCTTTAAATACTATAAAATTTAGTAAAATGTAAAGGATTATTTATATTGTACTTATTATTAAAATGCACACACACACAATCATAACTATACTGCTTTATCACTACCCTACTCAATTGTAAGAACAGGTAAATGTAGAAAGTGATGCTATCCAATTTTCATATTTTTCTTTACCACATTTGCATGGCTGTATTCAAAGGTTAATTAATAAAATGCACTCAGTATTAGAAGGAATCTTTTGCAAAAGATCTTTCCTCTAAAATAAATTAATAAAGAAATAGCTAATTCTCCTTTATTGAAAATCTGCCTTTTATTTGCTCAGTTTAATTAAATCTCAACATATTTGTGTGTGCTTTCTAAAGAATGACTATTAACAATTAGTAGTTTTTTTAATAATAAAAATTCTCCTAGGGATAAGGGAATGTGTGAAGTCATGTGGCAGTCTGATGAATCTCCATTTAATCTCTCCAAGGCAGGATTCAGATGTAGTCATGGAGACAAGAAAGTACTGGCTATAACTTGACTTCAGAAAATGACAAAACCTAGCAAAAATAGGAGCCTATCCAAGTCAAGGTGTGAAAAGAAAAAGGAACCATGGGGCAGATGTAAGGAATGGTCAAGGAAGCAGAGTATGTCATTATTTGTAATACAGTAGCTTTTATTGTGTACCCATTATATAGACATATTATATAATAATAAACAATGGAGAAAAACTGAAAGCTTTTCCACTAAGGTCAGGAACACGGCAGGGATGTCCATTATCACCACTGCTATTCAACATAGTACTAGAGGTCCTAGCCTCAGCAATCAGACAACAAAAGGAAATTAAAGGCATCCAAATCGGCAAAGAAGAAGTCAAATTATCACTCTTCGCAGATGATATGATACTATATGTGGAAAACCCAAAAGACTCCACTCCAAAACTGCTAGAACTTATACAGAAATTCAGTAAAGTGTCAGGATATAAAATCAATGCACAGAAATCAGTTGCATTTCTCTACACCAACAGCAAGACAGAAGAAAGAGATATTAAGGAGTCAATCCCATTTACAATTGCATCCAAAACCATAAGATACCTAGGAATAAACCTAACCAAAGAGACACAGAATCTATACTCAGAAAACTATAAAGTACTCATGAAAGAAATTGAGGAAGACACAAAGAAATGGAAAAATGTTCCATGCTCCTGGATTGGAAGAATAAATATTGTGAAAATGTCTATGCTACCTAAAGCAATCTACACATTTAATGCAATTCCTATCAAAGTACCATCCATCTTTTTCAAAGAAATGGAACTCATTGTTCTCTAATGTGATTTGTAGATATACTGCAGAACTAGAGCAAGAACTTTCACTAAGGGGGCAAGGGCAAGGATCTATTTTGTCTAAGGACTTCCATAGCCTATACCACTTGAGATCAGAAAATAGGAATTATCATCCCAGTTTACATATGAGAAAATTAAACTTCTCTACAGTCACAGAGCTTATGAGTAACTCTGGGATTCAGATTTAAATTTGTCCAAATCTAGGATCTGTACTACCTACATCTACTACCTTATGGTAAGCAAGATGATAAACTTATTTGTAAGAATAGATGATTTCATTTAATTAGTGTTTTAAGTGAATACATGGTGTTTATTCTTAAGATCAGTATTTCCAAGGATGACTGTTTCTGCCAGTGAAGAACTTGGTCAATTCTTGGCAAGTGTTATTATTCTTCAGCTAAGACAATTCAATACAACAAACATTTATTATATAAAGCAAGGTTCTTTTTTTCAATTTTTTATTATGTTGTATTAGTCATCATAAAGTTCATCATTAGTTTTTTTAAAAGATTTTATTTATTTACTTGAGAGAGAGCATGAGAGGGGAGAAGGTCAGAGGGAGAAGCAGACTACCTGTGGAGCTGGGAACCCGATGCAAGACTCGATCCTGAGACTCCGGGAACATGACCCGAGCTGAAGGCAGCTGGTTAACCAACTGAGCCACCCAGGCACCCCACATCATTAGTTTTTGATGTAGTGTTCCATGATTTATTGTTCGCATATAACACCCGGTGCTCTGTGTAATACATACCCTCCTTAATACCCATAACTGGGCTAACCCATCCCCACCCCACCCCCTCTAAAACCCTCAGTTTTTTCCCAGAGTCCACGTCTCTCATTGTTCATCTCCACCTCTGATTTCCCCCCTTCACTTTTCCCTTCCTTCTCCTAATGTCCTCCATGCTATTCCTTATGTTCCACAAATAAGTGAATCCATATAATAATTGACTTTTGCTGTTTGACTTAGTTCACTTAGCATAATCTCCTCTAGTCCCATCCATATTGATACAAAAGTTGGGCATTCATCCTTTCTGATGGAGGTGTAATATTCCATTGTAGACACAGACCATATCTTCTTCATCCATTCTTCTGTTAAAGGGCATCTCAACTCTTTACACAGTTTGGCTATTGTAGACATTGCTGCTATGAACATGGGGGTGCTTATGGCCCTTCTTTTCACTACCTCTGTATCTTTGGGGTAAATATCCAGTAGTGCAATTTTGCTGTCATAGGGGAGCTTTATTTTTGATTTTTTGAGTAACCTCCACACTGTTTTCCAAAGTGGCTGTACCAACTTGCATTCCCTCCAACAGTGTTCCTTTCTCCACAGCCTCTCCTACATTTGTTGTTTTTTGCCTTGTCAATTTTTGCCATTCTGACTGGTGTAGGATAGTATCTCAATGTGATTTTGATTTGAATTTCCCTGATGGCTAATGATCATCATTTTTTCATGTGTCTGTTAGCCATTTCTGTGTCTTCTTTGGAGAAATGTCTTTTCATGTTTTCTGTCCACTTTTTGACTTGATTATTTGTTTTTTGGGTGTTGAGTTTGAGAAGTTTTTTATAGATCTTAGGTATCAGCTCTTTGTCTATAGTGTCATTTGCAAATATCTTCTCCCATTCGATAGGTTGCCTTTTAGTTTTATTTATTGTTTTCTTTGCTGTGCAGAAGGAAAAGCAACAGATTTTTCTATACTGATTTTGTATCCTATGATCTTACTAAATTCATTTATAAGTTCTAGTTTTTTTGGTGGAGTCCTCAGAGCATTCTATATATAGTATATGTCATCTGCAATTAGTGAAAGTTTTGCTTTTTGGAGTTTGGAGTTTGAAGGCCTTTTATTCCTTTTCATTGTTTGATTGCTGTGGCTAAGATTTCCAGTATTTTGTTGGATAGAAGTAATAGAAATGATGAGAATGGACATCCTTGTCTTGATTCTGACCTTAGGGGGAAAACTCTCAGTTTTTCCCCATTGAGTATGATATTTTCTGTGGGTTTTTCAGAGATGGCCTTTATTATGTTGAAATATATTCCTTCTAAACCTACTTTGTTGGGGGTTTTCATCATGAATGGATGCTGTATTTTGTCAAGTCTGCTTTTCTGTGACTATTGAAATGATCATGTAGTTTTTATCTTTTCTCTTATTGATGTGATGTTTCACATCAATCGATTTGTGAATATTGAACCACACTTGCATCCCAAGAATAAATCCCACTTGATTGTGGTAAATGATTTGTTTAATGCATTGTTGGATTCGGTTTACTAATTTTTTTAAAACTTTTGCATGTATATTCATCAGAGATGTTGCCTATAGCTCCCTTTTTTGTAGTGTCTTTATCTGGCTTTGGTATCAGGGTAATGCTGGACTTACAGAATTAATTTGGACGTTTTCTTTCCTATTCTATTTTTTGGAATAGTTTGAGAAGAGTAGGTATTAAATGTTCATAAAATGGTAGAATTTGCCTGTGAAGCCCTCTGGTCCTGGGCTTTCCTTTTTTAGGAGTTTGTGGATTACTGATTCAATTTTATTGCTGATAATTGGTCAGCTCAAGTTCAGTTTGAAGACAGTATGTGTTTCTAGGAATTGATGCATTTCTTCTAGGCTCTCCAGTTGTTGACATTTAGTATTTTTTTTTAATAATATTCCCTTATAAACATTTGTATCTGTGGTGTTGGTTATTTATCCTTTTTCATTTCTTATCTTGTTCATTTAAATTTTCTTTCTTTCTTTCCCCTTTTTTATGAATCTGCCTTAAAGTTTATCAATTTTGTTTGTTTTTTTCAAAGAACAAGTTCCTGGTTTCATTGATCTATTCTATTGTCTCTTCACTTTCTATATCACTTATATTTGCTCTGATCTTTATAATTTCCTTCCTTCTGCTGGTTTTAGGTTGTTTTATTTTTAAAGATTTTTTAAATTTATTTGACTGACAGAGATTACAAGTGGGCAGAGAGGCAGGCAGAGAGAGAGAGAGAGAGAGGAGAAAACAGGCTCCCTGCTGAGCAGAGAGCCCAATGTAGGGCTTGATCCCAAGACCCTGAGATCATGACCTGAGCTGAAGGCAGAGACTTTAACCCACCGAGCCATGCAGGTGCCCTGGTTTTAGGTTTTGTTTGTTTTTCTTTTTCTAGCTCCTTTACGTTTAAGGTTAGGTTGTTTGAGATTTTTCTTGCTTTTTGAGTTAAGCCTGTATTGTTATAAGTAAACTTCCCTCCAAAACCACTTTTGCTGTATCCATCTCAGATTTTAGACCATTGTGTTTTTGTTTTCATTTGTTTCTATGTATTTTTTTAAATTTCCTCTTTGATTTTTTAGTTCACTGTTTAGTAGCATGTGATTTAATTTCCAAGTATTGGTGCTTTTTTCAGACTTTTTTCTTGTTGACTTTTAGTTTTACAGCCTCAGGGTCAGAAAAGATACATAGTATGACTTTGATCTTTTGAATTTGTTGAGACTTGTTTTGTGGCCTAATATGTGATCTATTCTGTAGAATGTTCCATGCACACTTAAAAAGAGTATTGTTTTGCTGTTTTAGGATGGAATGCTGTGAATATATCTATTATCCCACCTGACCCAATTTAGCATTCAAAGCAACTGTTCTCTTATTGATTTTCTGTTTGGATGATCTGTTCATTGATGTACGTAGGATATTAAAGTTCTCTCTCTATTGTTATGTATTACTAATAATTACCTCTTTTATGTTTGTTATTAACTGCTTTATGTATCTGGGTGCTCGCATGTTGGGTGCATAAATATTTACAATTGTTATGTCTTCTTGTCAGATTATCCCCTTAATAATTAAATAACGTCCTTCTTTTTCTCATTACCATCTTTGTTACGTTCTATTTTGTTTGATATAAGCATTGCTACTTTGGTTTTCTTTAGACATCCATCTTCATGATAAATATTTTTCCATCCCTTCACTTTCGATCTTTTCCATGTGTCTTTAGGTCTGAAATGAGTCCCTTATAGGCAGCATACAGCTAGGTCTTATTTTTTAATCCATCCTATCATCTTGTATCTTTTGATTGAAATGTTTAGTCCATTTACATTTAAAGTAATTATTGATAGGTATGCACTTATTGCCATGTTGCTATGTGTTTTATTGTTGTTTTTGTAGCTCTCTCTTCCTTTCTTCTCTTTCTCATGGGTAGTTGGCTTTCTCTAGTGATATATTTGGATTCCTTTCTGTTTAGTTTTTGCATGTCTACTACTGGTTTTTGATTTGCAGTTACCATTCATTTTGTATATAGTATTTTCTACATATAGCAGTTTTTATTAAGTTAGTGGTTGCTTAAGTTTGAACCCATTCTTTTCTACATTTCCCTCCATGTTTTAGGTATATGGCATCATACTCTATATCCTTTTGTTTTTTGAGTCCCTTAGCCAATTTTATAGATATATTTATTTTTTACTGCTTTTATGTCTTCTACTTTTCTTTTTTTCAGTCAATCATCAGAAATTATTATCAACAGTTATATGCCAATAAATTAAGCAACCTAGACAAAATGGATGCATTTCTGGAAACCTAAAAACTTTCAAAACTGAATCAAGAAGAAATTGACAACCTGAATAGACCAATATCTAGTAACAAGATTGAAACAGTGATCAAAAATCTCCCAAAAAACAAGAGCCCAGGACCTGATGGATTCCCTGGGGAATTCTACCAAACATTCAAAGAATAAATAATACCTATTCTCCTGAAGCTTTTTCAAAACACTGAAGCAGAAGGAAAACTTCCAGACTCTTTTTATGAAGCCAGCATTACCCTGATCCCCAAACTAGGCAAAGACCCCACCAAAAAGGAGGATTTCAGACCAATATTCCTGATGAATATTAATGCTAAGATTCTCAACAAGATCCTAGCTAATAGGATCCAACCATACATTAAAAAGATTATCCACCATGACCATGTGAGATTTATTCATGGGATGCAGGGGTGGTTCAACATTCACAAATCAATCAATGTGATAGAACAAATCAATAAGAGAAGAGAGAAAAAACCACATGGTCCTCTCAATTGATGCAGAAAAAGCATTTGACAAGATATGGCATCTGTTCCTGATTAAAACAATTCAAAGTATAGGGATAGAGGAAACATTCCTTAACTTCATAAAATCTATCTATGAAAAATCCGCAGTGAATATTGTCCTCAATGGGGAAAAGCTGACAGCCTTCCCTTTGAGATCAGAAACATGACAAGATTGCCCACTCTCACCACTATTGTTCAACATAGTATTAGAAGTCCTAGCAATAGCAATCAGACAACAAAAAGAAATAAAAGGTATTCAAATTGGCAATGGAGAAGTCAAACTCTCTCTCTTCACAGATGACATGATACTTCATATGGAAAACCCAAAAGACTCCACCCCCAAACTACTAGAACTCATATAGCAATTCAGTAATGTGGCAGGATACAAAATCAATGTACAGAAATCAGTTGCTTTCTTATACAATAACAATGAAAATACAGAAAGGGAAATTAGAGAATTGATTCCATTTACTATAGCACCAAGAAACATAAGATACCTGGAAATAAACCTAACCAAAGAGGTAAAGGATCTGTACTCAAGGAACTACAGAACACTCATGAAAGAAATCAAAGAAGACACAAAGAGATGGAAGACCATTCCATGCTCATGGATCAGAAGAATAATCATTGTTAAAATGTCTATACTGCCTAAAGCAACCTACTTTCAATGTCATTCTGATCAAAATTCTACCAGCATTTTTCAAAGAACTGGAGCAAACAATCCTAAAATTTGTATGGAACCAGAAGAGACCTCGAATTGCTAAAGAAATTTTGAAAAAGAAGAACAAAACTGGGGACATCATGTTGTCTTCTACTATTCTTAATCTTACTTGTGGTCTTTCTTTTGATGCAAAGAGTCCCCCATAAGATTTCTTTAGGGCTGGTGTTGTGATCATGAATTTTTCTAATTTTTTTTTTTTTAGGGGGGGTCTGCGAAACTATCTCTTCTTCTATTCTGAATGATAGACTTGCTAGATAGAGTTTTTGGCTGCAGATTTTTTCCTTTTAGCACTTTGAATATCTTATGTTACTTCCTTCTGGCCCGTACAGTTTCTGCTGAAAAATCAGCTGGTAGTCTTATGGAGTTCCTCTTGTATGTAACGGTTTTCTTTTGTTACATTTAAAATTCTCTCTTTAGCAATACGTTTCGCCATTTAATTACTGTGTTTTAGTGTGGACCTCCATGTGTTGATTTTGTTGGGGGATTTCTTTGCCTCTTGGGTATGAATATCTATTTCCTTTGCCAGATTAGGTAAATTTTCAGCTTACCTCTTCAAATAAACTTACTTCCCCCTTTTCTCTCTCTTTTCCTTCTGGGATCTCTATAATGCCAATAGTATTCTTGATGGTGTCCCTGATTTCCCTATGTCCATTCTCATTTTGTATTATATTCTTTTCTCTCATCGGCTCAGCTTGATTGCTTTCCACTACTCTGTCCTCCAGACCACTGATCCATTTTTCTGCTTTCTCTAGTCTACTATTCTTCTGCTTCCTCTAATCTACTGTATATTCCACCTAGTGTGTTTTTTATTTTATTTGTTGATTCTTCACCTTTGTTTATTTTTTTAAAAAACTATTTGTTAACAGTCTCACTGACATCTTCCACTCTTTTCTAACGTCTAGTGACTATCTTTACAGTCATTACTTTAAATTCTCTATCAGGCAGATTTCTCATTACCATTTTATTTAGGTCTTTTACTGTGATTTTGTCCTATTCTTTCACTTGGGACGTATTCCTTTGCCTCTTTATTTTGTCTAATTTTCTGTGTCTATATCTTTGTGTTAAGAAAGTCAGCTATGTCTCCTGCTCTTGAAAGTAGTGGCTCATAGTGGCACCATAAGAAGAGGTCTTGTAGTGCCCTGCAGTGCAGTGTTCCTCTTCACCAGAACCTGGTGCTTCCAGGGTATGCTGTTCTGGCTTAGCCACTTTGGCCTTCAGTTCAGTCATCTGAAGTGGTTGTCTTTGTCTATTGTGGATAGGATTTGGTCCCTGTGCTGTTCATGGGCCAGTCTGGGGCTGTTGTGGGCTTGAGTTGTCAGATCAGGCTTTTCTCAAAGATGCAGTGGCACTGAACTGCAGGGCACTTTCTCTGTGTTGTCTCTGAGAAACTCTCATTGGTGGGCATGTTCTGGAGTCAGACCAGATGTCTGCCCCTAGCCAGAGCTGTGACTGTAGTCTGACCTGTGTACAGTTATCTTTCCCTCTCCCTAGAGCAGAAGTCACTTTGGAGTGGTGCCAGCTCCTGTCCAGGCTGCTTACAAACTGCTAAGCTTGTGGCACTGCTTTGGATATGTTGTGCCCAAGAGCATATTGGAGGGGATAGATCTGCCAAACCATGGTGGGGAGGGTAAAATGCATGGTGTAAGCAAGTTAGATAGTGAGTGTTAGCACCATGCTGGTTCCTACAGATGGCCCTCTGTTTATGCTGGGTGTGGGGGTGGTGGCAGAGAAAATGGTGTCCACCAGCTCCCTTGTTCTGGGAAAAGTTTCCCAAGGACTCCTGCCCTTCCAGCACTTGCTCTGAGATTATTATAAACATATATCCTTCCTTTATGCCCCAGAGATTTTTCAAACTTCTGCTCGTATGCTGTATCTCTGTGGGTTGTTTGTTGTGCTCTTTAAGGGTAGGACCTCAGTTTCTTCTCACCCTCCTGGATCCCCCAGAGCTGAGCCTGCTCATTTTTAAACTTAAACTTTTTAAGTCCTGTTGGCTGTAAGAACTCACAAAATTTGGACCTTCTGGTTTTCTTTCTTTTTTAAAAATATGATATTTTATTTATTTATCATCTATCTATCTATTTATCTATCTACTTATTAATTTGTCAGAGACTGAGAGAGAGAGCATAGCAGGGGAAGAGGCAGGCAGAGCAGGCAGAGGGAGGAGCAGACTCTCCACTGAGCAAGGGGCCTGATGTGGGACTTGATCCCAGAACCCTTGAATCATGATCTGAGCTGAAGGCAGATGCTCAACTGACTGAGCTACTGAAGAATCCCCTATCTGGTTTTCAAAGCCATATATTATTGGGCAGTATCTTCCCCATGTGGGATCCCAATGTACAGGTCTGTATCTTTCCCTTCTTCATGCTTGTGGCATCCTTCCCTCCCATGGACAGTCCTGTGGGTCCGTTTAGCTCCCAGCAGTATCTCTGCCCTTCCTGCCCTCTTTGATGTGGCCTCTTTTCTGCATTTAGTTGTAGAGTTTGTTCTTCCAGTCTTTGGGTCATTTTCTGGGTTATTTACACAAATGTGAGTGATATCTAGTTGTATCCATGGGATGAGGTGAACTTAGGGTCTTCCTACTCTGACAACTTCCCCAGAAGTCAAGCATTATTTGTATTAATGAGAAATTAGAAAACCTGAATTTGCAATGGCTGGAGAACTTTAAGTAAATAATTGCATAGCCAATTATGAAACCATGAAAAAATATATAAAACTGTATTTAATGCCTCTTACTAAAAAATAAATATGCATATTATTAAAAAGGTGAGACAAATTCACTAATAACCTCATAATATTAATTTTCTTCTTTTTTTATATAGTTACTAATTTTCTATAATGAATATATATATATATATATATATCCTTTATTATAGGGAGTTTTTTAAATTATAAAACATATATCTGGTTTGCACATATTCAGTGAATATAAAGAATATTTTAAGAGGTTGTGTATTAATGTAACTCTTTACTTTTAATGTTAGTTAATGTTAATTCAAATACCACCTCTGAGGGAAAATAGTATTTAACATCCAAATGAAAGAAATTACATGAAACACCTGTCTTTAACTCAGTTTCTTTATATTTAAAACACCCTTTGTATCAGGCATATTATAGCAAGATGTCTTCCTATGAATAATGCTTTGAATTATTTGGAATGAAGTCCCTCACAGATAGCCAAAAATGAAGTCCAGCCAGAAGCCTCTGCTACTCGGGAGGTCAGAGATAATGCAGTTCCTCAGAATCTCAGCACAGCCCACATACTTGTTGACTAATTATCTTTATGAGTTGTAGAGGTTGTGTGTGCTGATATTTCTATGTCATTGAATTCTTCTACTTGACTCAGGTACAGTTAGGAAGATGTGTCCTTTTGCTGCCCTGAGGCTAAGATGAATGTTTTCTCTGGGCAGAGGAGGGAGTCCATGAGAATATGAGGAAGAAATTTTGTAGAATAGGGGTGCCTGTATGGCTCAGTGGGTTAAAACCTCTGCCTTCAGCTCAGGTCATGATCCCAGGGTCCTCAGATCGAGCCCCATATCGGGCTATCTGCTCAGCAGGGAGTCTGCTTCCCTTCCTCTCTCTCTCTCTCTGCCTACCTGTGATCTCTATCTGTCAAATAAATAAATAAAATATTTTTAAAAATTTGTAGAATAAAGCAAATATTTTCTAGGCAGTTAATTTTGGTGCTCAGAATGAGGAGCTCACTATTGTCTAAAATTATAATGAGGTATGCATTCAGGAAATAGGTAAAATGACAGCTCCAGAGGGCCCTTATTTTCTTGAGATTACAAAACAAAAAGCCCATGAGAAAATATCAAAATATCTAAAATTTGCCATTGAAATTCCAGGAAGAGAAAAGAAAAATATGGTGAAGAAAAAAAAAAATACTGTGGGAAATAGTGACTATAACTGTGTCATTTTTGTTGAAGGACATAAATATACAGATTCAAAAGTGTCATCAAAACCAAAACAGATATACTTAAGGAAAATCATGACAATGCAAACTATAACCAAACTGCTGAAAACCTCAGAAACAGAAATCTTGAAAGAAATCAGAGAAAAGTGACCCATAATATACAGGGAAACAAATTGAATTACTGAAGGGTTCTAAGAATTCATAAAAGAAAAAGACATTAAACATGATCGTTCAAGTGCCCAACGAAAAGAATTGTCAACCCAGAAATCTATATCAAGCAGAAATACTCTTTAGGAGTAGTAGAGAAATAAAGACATCCTCATATGAATTAAAAAGTAATAGATTTAATACCAATAGACTATCACAGAAAGAAATTATGTTCTTTAAAGTGAATAAAATAACATGAGAAAGAAACTTCATACTGGAAAAATGAGCAAGAAATAATTAAATATATATAAGTAAATATGACAGGGACGCCTGGGTGTCTCAGTTGGTTAAGCGGCTGCCTTCGGCTCAGGTCATGATCCCAGCATCCTGGGATCGAGTCCCACATCGGGCTCCTTACTTGGCAGGGAGCCTGCTTCTCCCTCTGCCTCTAGCCTGCCACTCTGTCTGCCTGTGCTTGCGCTCTCTCTCTCTCTCTAACAAATAAATAAAAATCTTTATTAAAAAAATAAAATAAATATGACAGACTATTTCTCCTTCATTTATATGTTTAAAACTTAATAAGTTTGCTTAAGGTAGAAAATATAACATTGTCTTATGGGGATTTTAAGAAATGTAGATGTAATACATATAACAATTTTACCATAAAGTGGGAAGGGATATGCATTTCTAAAACCTCTCTATTTTACTTTGAGTGGTAAAATATTAACTTTAAGTAGACTATGAAATATTAGATATGTATATTTTGGTCCCTGGAGAAAGCATATAAATAATAAAAAAGATAGCCCAAAAAGTCAACAGATAAATTAAAATGGAATGCTGAAATATATTCACATAAACAAAAACAAGGAAAGTAGGAACAGAACAAGAAACTGACTAGAAAAACAGACAATAAATAATAAAATGGTCAACTTAAATCTTAGCATATTAATTATTAAATTACATAGAAACAGTCTGGTTTCAAATTCCTGGTAAGATGTAAGCACACTCTACATTGCCTCTCCCATTGAATATATACCTATAAATCTTAGGGGGAAAAATGCATGCAGCAGCCAGTTGAAAAGAACAAAAAACACAAAAACCTCTGAAAAACATATAGTAACAGGCAGATGCAGAAAAACATGAATTTATAATACCACCTAACTGGCAGTGAGTCTAGCACTTTTTTCCCCTCAAGTATTGCCTAGTCAGAGTTCAAGGCATTGGAAACCTAGAAGTAAGTACCAGAGCAGAGTTTTCCAAGAGATTCACTGACTTCTAGTCCAAACACTGAACAAAGGAACACCTAATGGTCAAAGAGAGTTTGGAATATACTCCTTTTTTGCCCCTCTCTTTGTCCTTATGTCTTTATTGTCCTTTGGTAGTGATTACAACTGGTGGCAATGGGAGATTACAGAAGGCAAAACTCCCAAAGGAGGAGAAATTTAGCTGGTTTATAGTTTGTTATTTGACATTAACTTGGGAAATTCTTAGTTATTGTATTTCAAATATTTCTTCTGTTCCTATCTCTTTATTTTTCCTTCTGCTGGTGTTCCCATTGCAAATAAATTACACTTTACATAGTTGTTCCACAGTCCTGGGGTATCGTGTTGTTTTCCTTTTTTTCTTTTTTGTTTCCCCCACAGTCTTTATTCTGTTTCCTTTTTGATTTTCAAGGATTCTATTGGTATGTCCTCCAGTGTACAGATTCTTTCTTTGGCCATTCCAGTTTATTAATAAGCCCATCAAAAATATTCTTCATTTCTCTTACAGAGTTTTTGTTTGTTTGTTTGTTTGTTTTTTAATTCTCTAACGTTTTCATTGTTGTTCTTTCATAGGGCTCCATTTCTCTGCTTACATTTCCCATCTGGTCTTGCATGCTGTGTACATTATCCATTAGAGTCTTTAATATATTAATCATAATAGTTTAAAGTTTCTGATAGTTGTAACATCTCTGACATGTCTAATTTTGATGCTTGCTCTGTCTTCTCAATTTTTCTTTCTTGCCTATTGGTTTTGCTTTGTAATTTTTTTTCTTGATAGCCAGACATGATATAGTAGAGAAAGAGAACTGCTATAAATAGGATTTTAATAATGTGGTGTGAGGTATGGAGTTCGGGGGTGGTATTCTACAGTCCTATCATTAGGTCTCAGTTTTAGTGAACCTGTGCCTCTGTATGGACTACGGAATTCATTAAGTGTTTCTTAGTTTTGTTTCCTCCCCTATTAGATGGGACAGAGTATTTAGAGTGGAAATGAAGTTAGGTATTTCCCCTTTCCCAGGTCAGTTAGGCTCTAATATCCTAGTAGGTTAGGAACTGGCTAATTAGTTTCTCTTGAAAGAAGACCTCGTTTCGAAGAACAAAACTCTCTGGTGTGTTTCAAAAATGATTCCTTTCCTACTCCAGCTGCTGGAAGCCAGAGATTTTTTTCTCATATAAAGAGTGGGAATCTGGTCCAGATCCTGGAAGTAATTCTCATACTATATAGGGGTGCTCCTCTGACTAGGTCACTTCAGAGTTTTTAACTCAGAGTTGTCTGCACTGAGCTTCCAACTATTTATCAGGTATGGTTCAGGCTTCCTTACACAGCCTTCCTTACAATGAGGCAGTTTCTGCTCATGAGTCTGCTCCAGTAGGTGGCAATTCACTGTAATTCCCTTTATCTCCACTGTTGGAAATAGTGGTTTGACCTGTGTCCTCCCCTGTCTTATGGATCCAACAAGAGTTGATTTTTCAGTCTGTCCTGCTTTACATTTGTTAACTAGGATAGAGGTGAGACTTCTAACTGCTTTACATTTAAAACCAGTAAACAGTAACTATTACCTCATTTATAAAAGTGGGCCACTTGTTCTCTTACACACATAACCAAGGACTCATAAGTTTTTCTCTTGATTTCCCATTTTATATTTTAAAAACTTATATATGTTGCTCAGTTGTTTGCGATCTGTGTAGCCCTATCAATAAAATGTACAACAGGGATTCATTTCTTCATTTTTCTTGTTTAACATGGATTTCATTAAGGAAAACATACAGATAATTCCAGTTAAAATGATAACTGATATTAATATGCAAAAGAATACACAAAAACCCTTATATGTAGACATTATTAGGTGTTATTATTTTCCTTTGATAAATAACAAAACAAGATTAGGTTACTGATATGCCATCCTGGCAACAAAATCATAACTACAATTTTCACTTAAGGTTAACCTTTTTCAGAAGTATATCATTTTTAAAGATTTTATTTATTTATTTATTTGTCAGAAAGAGAGAGAGAGAACACAAGCAGGCAGAGTGGCAGGCAGAGGTGGAGAGAGAAGCAGGCACCCTGCCGAGGAAGAAGCCCGATTTGAGATTCAATCCCAGGATCTTGGGATCATGACCTGAGCAGAAGGCAGCAGCATAACCCACTGAGCCACCCAGGTGTCCCCAGAAGTGTATCATTAACACATCTAAAGATATTCTTTTTCAGGGTTTAAAAAAGGGAACTTCTTTGGATACATAAAAAGCAATGGATAATGGTAGCTTTAAGAATAATTTTTTAAGGGAATTGGGGATTGGTGTAAAGAAAAAATGCCAAACTTAGTTGGCCATAAACACGTGCATGTGAGGTGAACATCAGACTGAATATTTTATACAAGGATATAAGCAGTATTGTTTTAACTTTAATTCAACTCATTTCTCACTAAGGAATGGGTGAAATCCTTTGTTTTAGTGTGACTAAGGCAATTTTAATTTTGAGAGAGAGAGTTCACACACATGTAAGTGGGGTTGGGTGGTTGGGGGAGATGAGCAGAGGAAGAAGTAGAGAGAGAATCTTAAGCAGGTTTCATGCCCAGTATAGAACCTGATGTGGGGCTTCATCTCATGATCCTGAGATCATGAGCTGAGCTGAAATCAAGAGTTGTACACTTAACCAATTAAGACACTCAGGGGCCCTGTAAAATATTTTTTAAATGCTGTTTTTTCCCAATTTTGAGGTCCTATGGGGAGGCTGGTGAGTTCCCTTTCTTGAGCAGTTGATTAAACCCATGTCCCAACACTTCCCTTATCAGGGCTAGGGGCTCTCACAACCAGCCCTAGTGGCCTCAGGGCCAGATGCCAGACAGCCAGTTATATTTCCAATGTCCCTGGGCTCTGGAAATTATTCGAATTATTCAACTCACATGGAGCCTGTGAAATCTAGCTAACCCCACCCCTTTTCAGCTCCAGCATGCTGTTAACCTGTTCCCAGATACAACTTCCTGTGGCCTTGCCAGGCAGCCTTCTCTGGTTTGGAGCTATAAGCAGAAAGAGTTCTACTTTTCATCTCTCTTGATGTCATGATGTTGTATCCTTCCATCAAAAAATTCTTCAAAGTCTTACAAAATAGAAATTCTGAGACTTTACATTCTTCATCTACTTACTCACTTGTCAACCATGCTCTACATGTTGTGTCTGTTTTTTAAGGTATTCACTTCCTTTATCCATTTGTTGAAGACAAACTGATGATTTTGCCGGTGTACAGCATGCAGTATGAGCAAAGAGAACAGATGAGAAGTAGTAGTAGGAGATGGGACTGAAAAGTTTCAGAAAGGGAAAAATTAAAAAAGACTTTATATTATAATAATGCTCAGAATTTGGACTTCATTTTGTGGATAACCAGAAGGTAATAAAGGATTGTAAACAGACCCTGATTTGATCAGGTTTGTTGCTGACCGACTGGGGAGAGATAGAGCACAAGCTGGTGTAGAATTAACAGTGTTGCAATGCTTACATAAATTTTTGGTGTTGTTTTCTCTCCAATAGACATGAATTGTGGGATTCTGTTTCCTGATCTAATTTTAAAGTAAAAAGACTTATAGTTTAAAGTGTGGGAGAAGGGGGTGGGATTATGGACATTGGGGAGGGTATGTGTTTTGGTGAGTGCTATGAAGTGTGTAAACCTGGTGATTCACATACCTGTACCCCTGGGGATAAAAATATATGTTTATAAAAAATAAAAAATTAAAAAAAATGTGTGTATCAGATATTTAGTCAACTCTGGTTACTGAATTCTTCATTTTCAGTTTACCCTGAAGGGAGGGAAAGATGTGATATTCTGACAAGGTTAAAAAGATCTAAAGCCATTTATAGAAATACAATAGAAAATACAGTGGCTGTCAGAATGGAGACTCTGTCATTGACAGTGGCTAGATGTCAGACTGTGCACTTCATTTTAGTGCTCTACAGAAAGCTACATTTATTTAGTAGAGAATCTTGTCAAGGTCTCCTGCCCTTAGTCTCAAGTCGATAATATTGACAGCACCTTTGTACACATGAGTTGAAAATGTATTGTCTTCTATGTTTTCTTATCAAATATAAACTATAATGGCCGTAAATTCAAGTGTTATGATGAAAGCCAGAATTAATTTGAATATAAATGGTAATATTTCCTTCTATCAGTATTTCCTTCCCAAGATATAATTTCAAAGACAAAGTATGTATTATCTATGCAATTACAACTTTCAGTTCTGATTAAAACAAGAACATTCATAAGTTATTTACCTTCCTTAAAATCTTACTTTAATTGGAAGAGCAATTGACCAGGTTATAAGATGAATGCCTTTCATTAATTTTATACTTTTTCTGAAGAACAAAATTATCAACACTTTTGTTTATTGGAGAAGTTGTATGTCATGCTTTAGGAAATATTGTATTTTGAAATTAGTATCTATTTCTTCATTTTGGTGGGAGATTGCAAATTAAGATACATGAGTATTCCATGGTTATGGTAGAGGAATGTATTAGCAACAGGGATGCTTAATAACTATGAAGCACATTTAAAGTCAGACATTATTACATAACTCAATCCTCACAATTACCTTTTAGATAGATATTTAACTCTTTCTGAAGGTTAAAAATTGATTCATGATAGTTTCAGATAATGTGATTAAGGATTACAAAACTAAAAACTGTGGCTAAGTTTTGAAACAACATTGTATGATTTGAGTCTACTACATAATCACTGTGATTGTCATTAGCATTCACAGATAATTTAATCACTTCCTTAGGGCACAGAATTGGTCTTTTCCACCCATTTAAATTAGACCCAGCCTTGTTACTTGCTGCAGCCAAGAAAATGTAAACAACTGTGGCATGTGATGCTTCAAAGTGGAAACTGAGAAAAAAAATTCAAAATGAAGGAAGCATTAGAGTCATTCCAAATACAGTCAAAAGGACATTGAGGAAGTAGGTCCCATGTAAGTCTTTAATTCTTTCAATTCTCAGACCATGAACTTTTGACTTTTGTTAGTTCAACTTGACTACCTCCTGGAACAGACTCTTCTACTTTGGACTGAAAGAGACAATGTGACACCTGTTCACTTAGTAGCCAATTGTGTATTAGTCAGTTGAAATTCTACTGACATCAATAAAATTTTTTTCAAAAAAATTTTTTTCAAAACAAGTTATATAAATAACCCTTTTATATCTTTTCCCTTCTAAACTGTGCGCTCTGCTTATAATTCAGAGCACATTTTCAATTTTGTTAACTCTGTTTCTCTCAAATTACAATCCCTAAAACCCAAAATAATGCTTTTTATGGCTTTACAGTATCTTCTTGATCAATGTTATACTTGGAAGAGCCATTAGGATCCGAAATGCCTGACCTTCCTCATTGACATGGCTATGGATTTGAGTAAGTCCATTGCTTTTTGTCGTTTCCTGAATGGCTTATGGCCATGGTGGTAAGTCCTCTTGGTTTTGAACCTCCCACATTGTTGAGGTTGAGGGCTTTATTTGTGTGTTTTCTGTTGATGGCTTTTGTCTTCCCCTCAGTTCTGAGGGGAGCATCCCCTCTTCGCTCATTTTGAGTAGAAGATTTGGGTTTCAGATTCTTGGTGACTACTCAGCTATGGGAAATGATTCTTCTAAGGGGACTTGTGATAATCGGTCTCCTCCTAGAACTCCTTCAGAATTTATTTTTAAGGAATATGGCGCTTCTTGTTCTAAAAGTTTACCCATTGGATTGACAATATCCAGGATAATTTAAAACTTAATGGATCAAATGGAGCAAGTTTGATATCCCAAAATTGGTTTACTTAACACACAACTGGAAAAGTGTTATAAAACAAAACAAAATGAATGTGATGCCTATTTTAATTGGCACCTGGGTCATTCCAAATGTATTCAGTACTCTCAAATCACCTCTTTACAAAATACCACTTCCATATTAATTGAGGTGAACAAACAATTGAAGGAAGACCCTCTTCTATCTTCTGGGATTCATTAATGATAATTTTCATAGATTAAGATTCTTTTTTTTTTTTTTTTAAGAATTTTATTTTATTTTTTTTTTAATTTTTTTTTAACTTTTTATTTTTTATAAACATATATTTTTATCCCCAGGGGTACAGGTCTGTGAATCACCAGGTTTACACACTTCACAGCACTCACCAAAGCACATACCCTCCCCAATGTCCATAATCCCACCCCCTTCTCCCAAACCCCCTCCCCCCAGCAACCCTCAGTTTGTTTTGTGAGACTAAGAGTCACTTATGGTTTGTCTCCCTCCCAATCCCATCTTGTTTCATTTATTCTTCTCCTACCCACTTAAGCCTCCATGTTGCATCACCACTTCCTCATATCAGGGAGATCATATGATAGTTGTCTTTCTCTGCTTGACTTATTTCGCTAAGCATGATATGCTCTAGTTCCATCCATGTTGTCGCAAATGGCAAGATTTCATTTCTTTTGATGGCTGCATAGTATTCCATTGTGTATATATACCACATCTTCTTGATCCATTCATCTGTGGATGGACATCTAGGTTCTTTCCATAGTTTGGCTATTGTGGACATTGCTGCTATAAACATTCGGGTGCATGTGCCCCTTTGGATCACTACATTTGTATCTTTAGGGTAAATACCCAATAGTGCAATTGCTGGGTCATAGGGCAGTTCTATTTTCAACATTTTGAGGAACCTCCATGCTGTTTTCCAGAGTGGCTGCACCAGCTTGCATTCCCACCAACAGTGTAGGAGGGTTCCCCTTTCTCCACATCCTCGCCAGCATCTGTCATTTCCTGACTTGTTGATTTTAGCCATTCTGACTGGTGTGAGGTGATATCTCATTGTGGTTTTGATTTGTATTTCCCTGATGCCGAGTGATATGGAGCACTTTTTCATGTGTCTGTTGGCCATCTGGATGTCTTCTTTGCAGAAATGTCTGTTCATGTCCTCTGCCCATTTCTTGATTGGATTATTTGTTCTTTGGGTGTTGAGTTTGCTAAGTTCTTTATAGATTCTGGACACTAGTCCTTTATCTGATATGTCGTTTGCAAATATCTTCTCCCATTCTGTCAGTTGTCTTTTGATTTTGTTAACTGTTTCCTTTGCTGTGCAAAAGCTTTTGATCTTGATGAAATCCCAATAGTTCATTTTTTCCCTTGCTTCCCTTGCCTTTTGCGTTGTTCCTAGGAAGATGTTGCTGTGGCAGAGGTCGAAGAGGTTGCTGCCTGTGTTCTCCTCAAGGATTTTGATGGATTCCTTTCGCACATTGAGGTGAAAAATTCTCAACAAAATACTAGCCAATAGGATTCAACAGTACATTAAAAAGATTATTCACCACGACCAAGTGGGATTTATTCCAGGGCTGCAAGGTTGGTTCAACATCCGCAAATCAGTCAATGTGATACAACACATCAATAAAAGAAAGAACAAGAACCATATGATACTTTCAATAGATGCTGAAAAAGCATTTGACAAAGTACAGCATCCCTTCCTGATCAAAACTCTTCAAAGTGTAGGGATAGAGGGCACATACCTCAATATCATCAAAGCCATCTATGAAAAACCCACCGCAAATATCATTCTCAATGGAGAAAAACTGAAAGCTTTTCCACTAAGGTCAGGAACACGGCAGGGATGTCCATTATCACCACTGCTATTCAACATAGTACTAGAGGTCCTAGCCTCAGCAATCAGACAACAAAAGGAAATTAAAGGCATCCAAATCGGCAAAGAAGAAGTCAAATTATCACTCTTCGCAGATGATATGATACTATATGTGGAAAACCCAAAAGACTCCACTCCAAAACTGCTAGAACTTATACAGGAATTCAGTAAAGTGTCAGGATATAAAATCAATGCACAGAAATCAGTTGCATTTCTCTACACCAACAGCAAGACAGAAGAAAGAGATATTAAGGAGTCAATCCCATTTACAATTGCATCCAAAACCATAAGATACCTAGGAATAAACCTAACCAAAGAGACACAGAATCTATACTCAGAAAACTATAAAGTACTCATGAAAGAAATTGAGGAAGACACAAAGAAATGGAAAAATGTTCCATGCTCCTGGATAGGAAGAATAAATATTGTGAAAATGTCTATGCTACCTAAAGCAATCTACACATTTAATGCAATTCCTATCAAAGTACCATCCATCTTTTTCAAAGAAATGGAACAAATAATGCTAAAATTTATATGGAACCAGAAAAGACCTCGAATAGCCAAAGGGATATTGAAAAAGAAAGCCAACGTTGGTGGCATTACAATTCCGGACTTCAAGCTCTATTACAAAGCTGTCATCATCAAGACAGCATGGTACTGGCACAAAAACAGACACATAGATCAATGGAACAGAATAGAGAGCCCAGAAATAGACCCTCAAATCTATGGTCAACTCATCTTCGACAAAGCAGGAAAGAATGTTCAATGGAAAAAAGACAGCCTCCTCAATAAATGGTGCTGGGAAAATTGGACAGCCACATGTAGAAAAATGAAATTGGACCATTTCCTTACACCACACACAAAAATAGACTCAAAATGGATGAAGGACCTCAATGTGCGAAAGGAATCTTTTTTTTTTTTAATGGAGAGGAATGCTGATCTTGTCATTCTCACATGCATTAAGAATTCTTACATAAGTGTCAAAATGGATCCTCTTATACTAAAATCCATGCTAGGGCAAACAGGAAAATAAAGGATATTTAGTTTATAGGAATGACTTCTCTCTTTCTCTTATCTCTCTCTCTCATATACACATGCACACACACACACACACACACACACACACACTGTGTTTCAAACTCTGATGTATTAGCTGCAGAAATAGTTTTTGAAATATGACAAGTGCTTAAAAAGACTTTGATCAAGAAGAAAAAAAAAAACTTCCTTGGCAACAAGCAAATCTAAATTTTTATATACTCAACTTCTCTAGAGAATCAGTGTTGGTGGGTGGTATACTGAATTATGTATTGCAAGCATATTCTTGTATTTCCCACACCTGCTGATGTGGGGGGATATAGAGACAAGAAAAGCAAGAAGTTTCAGGAAGAGCCATATGTAACATTGGGAAACATGACCTAAGAATCATAATAAACATAATTTTTCTAAATGATAAACAAGTGTTTTGTAATTGTGATTATAATACCCATGAGAGTACAACTATAGTCAGACAAAATAGAAAGATTTCCCAAAAAATTCCAACAGGTCTGGTATAATATGAGATAGTTATGATTAAATTCCTATCTTTTAGAGGGACTATATAACAGATCTTATCTATATATATACCAGAATCTTACCTCTAATATTCAGGAAGGGCTCGTTCAGTGTATATCTATATAAATAAAACTTGGAGAAGTTCCTAAATTAGGGTTTTATGGAGATAACTAGTGAATATGTTAGGAGTGGCTGAATGCCCCCAAATGAAAATTGGGTACAGTTCATTATGCATGTATCCTACAACAAAAAAGTTATATGGTGGGTTCTGAAATAAGCCCCCATTTTCTTCTCCAGGAAGAGCTAATAATTTTTAACTATTGGTGAATAAATAGTCTCTGTGAGAGTGCATTCCTTATCTTTTCTGGCTACTTTGTGCACTTCATCTTTTGTGAAATAAACTCTGGAATGTTATTTTTTTCCCAGGTTTTTTAGTGTTCCATCTACACCTATGTGCTTTATCTGTCACCAGTTGCTACGTAAGACACAATCTTAAATCTCAATAGATTTCAAAAATAATCATTTTTTTTCTCATGCATTTTAGGGTCAGCTGAAGGTGCTCAGTAAATTCTTATCATTTGTTTTTTAGAAATTTTCATCCATAAATATGCTCAAAAACCAAACCTATCTCTTCACTTGTTAATGGAATTAGTCAGATGGTTCTGCAGCTCTCTGTTTCTCTATTATTCCTTTATTTATGTCTATTGCCTTTGTCTTTATTACTCTGTATGCCACTAGCTAATAAGCATGTAACAATGTGAATGACATTTCAATATTTTCCCTCTTTCTCTTACTTTAATTCCATCTGGGCTCAAGAGAAGTACTAATATTTATCCTTCAGCAATCACAAAGTAACCATTAGTTTACCTGTATATTATCTTCTTTGAACATTGAACTCCGTTGCAGAAAGTGTTGCACATTATTTACTTTGTATTATAAGCTTCAGTGTCCAGGACAGTTCCTCTGAAACTTAAATATGCATAAAATCACCTGGAATGCTGAAATATAAGATCTGATTCAATGGATCAAAATTTAAGCCTGATATTATATCAGGTTTAAGTTTAAGCCTTAATACCAGGCTTAAACTTTGATCCATTGAATCAGATCTTATATTTCAGACCTTCTGGTACACAGGTCAAAATCTGAGACAAGGTCAAACTGCATTTTGTAAAAAAGAAACATGGTTTTCTTTACTAGATCACCACTCATCCAAGTATTACATTTTGCATTATATTTTATGTTACTTGAATTTAAACAGATTACTTAAATTTTTAAAAAAGCAATTGAGTATTTAATGAGAAAGAGGAAACATGTATTAGGGTGCATGCAGAAGAGGTAAGTATAAGTCTGTCTCCACTATGTTCTCAAATCACAAAATATAACATTTTCTTGGTCTATTGCATTTAGAGGAGTCTTTCTAATGTAAAGTACTTACTACTCTGCCAAGGTAAATTTTTTTATAAATCACAAGCTAACTTAATCATTTCTACAAATTATATAACCCAAATCAAGTTCTGCTTAACCTTAATGATATATAAAAAATATTCTCCTTGGTCATGTAAATTGACATGTAAACTTTGCATATCTTGGATAATCTGAATATTAATCCTTTTAGAGAATTTCTCAGTTCCAGATTTGTTTTATTCATTCAGTAATCATGATATCTCAGCTTATCTTATGCCTAAATCTATCAGAAAAATGGCTTCTTTAGTTTCTGTTGTATTTCCTGCGGTTTTCACATCCTGTTATAAATGACATATACTCAGGGTAAAGATCAAATCAAGGTTTTCTGTAAAACTCTTTGGGAGTTTTACATCTTTGAGTCTTTAAAGTGATACTTAGGGAGTTGTCTCAGTGAAACAGATGGTCTTTTCCTTAAAAAGATTTCATTCATATATTTGAGAAAGAGTGACAGAGTTCATAGAGGGAGAAAGCCAGATGCAGGCCTGGATCCCAGGACCCTGAGATCTGAACCTGAGCTGAAGGCAGACACAATCGACTGAGCTACCCACGTGCCCCAAACAAAAGATGTTATAAAAATTCTAAAGGTATAATCTCAGAAGCCTAATCCCCAAAATAACCATGACTAAATCTAGAAAGAGAGTTTTGTCTCACAAAATATTATAGGCTTGGCTTTTACTTAATGGACTGAAATATAACCTGATGGAAAACCCACAAATTTTAAGGGTGTTGTATTGACTGAGACTAAAAAGTACTAAGATAGCTCAAATTGTAAGAAGGTCTTTGGACTCTCAGTTTTCTATTTGTAAGGGGAATAAAGAGAAAGCTACTAAGCAGCAATAATGAGACTTTTTTTTTTTTTTATAGTAAAGGCAGAGTATTTTAGAAGATGGAGCCTAGAACAACAGATCAGAGGATATTGCCAGGGAGCAGAACTGGTTCCTAATCAAGTAATATTTCAAACTCATGGAGGAAGGTGATCCAATAATGTATGTCAAGGTAGATTTCAGAAACGCTATGAACCAGTGATTGCTATATGCTTACCATTTATCTCATTTTAAATGAGTATATCTGGGCACCTGGGTGGTTCAATTGGTTAAGCAACTGCCTTCGGCCCAGGTTAAGATCCCGGAGTCCCAGGATCGAGTCCTGCTTTGGGCTCCCAGCTCCATGTGATGTCTACTTTTCCCTCTGACCTTCTCCCCTCTCATGCTCTCTCTCACACTCTCTCTCTCAAATGAATAATCGAAATCTTGAAAAAATAAATAAATGAGAATAGCTGTTAACATAAGGTGTTACATTAGCTTTGGGGGTACAATATAGTGATTCAACAATTCCATACCTTACCCAGCACTCATGACAAGTGCACTCCTTAGTACCCATCACTTGCTTAACACACTCCACCTATCTTCCCTCTGGTAACCATCAGAATGTTCCCTGTAGCTAAGAGTCTGTTAGTTAATTGGTCTCTCTCTCTCTCTCTCTTTTCTCTCTTTGCTCATTTGTCTTGCTTCTTAAATTCCACATATGAGTGAAATGATATGGTATTTGTCTTTCTCTGGTGGACTTATTTCACTTAGCATCATACTCTAGCTCCATCCATGTTGTTCAAATGGCAACATTTCATTTGTTTTTATGTCTGAGTAATATTCCATTGTGTGTGTCTGGGTGTGTGTGTGTGTGTGTGTGTGTGTGTAGCACCTTATCTTTCTTCTTTATCCATTCATCTAGCAATGGACATTGCTAGATGGGCTGCTTCCATATCTTGGATATTGTAAATAATATGCAATAAAAATAGGAGTACATATTTCCCTTTGAAACACTATCTTTGTAATCTTTGGTTAAATAGCCAGGAGTGTGATTACTGGGTCATAAGGTAGTTCTATTTTTAGCTTCCTGAGGAACCTCCATATTATTTTCCACAGTGGCTGAACTTGTTTGCATTCCCAACAAAAGTGCAAGAGGGTTCCCCTTTTTTCACATCCTCACCAACACCTTTTGTCTTTTGTATTGTTTATTTTAGCCATTCTGACAGGTGTGAGGTGATATCTCATTATAGTTTTGATTTGCCTGATGATAAGTGATGATGAACATCTTTTCAGGTGTCTCTTGGCATCAGTATATCTTCTTTGGAGAAATATCTGTTTATGGCTTCTTCCCATTTTTTTAAACAGATTATATTTGGGGAGGTGTTCATTTTATAAGTATTTACATATTTTGGATAATAACCATTTACTGGATATGCCATTTGCAAATATCTTCTTCCATTCTGTAGGTTGCCTTTGTTTTGTTGATTGTTTCCATTGCCGTGGAGAAGGTTTTTATTTTGATGTAGTCCCAGTAGTTTATTTTTGCTTTTATTTCACTTGCTTCAGGACACATATCTAAAAAAAATTTTGCTATGGCTGATGTCAAAGAGGTTACTGCCTATTCTCCTCTGGGATTTTTATGGTTTCAGGTCTCACCTTTAGGTCTTTCATCCATTTTGAGTTTATTTTTGTGTATGGTATAAGAAAGTGGTCCAGTTTCTTTCTTTTGCATGTTGTTGTCCAGTTTTCCCAATAGCATTTGTTGAACAGACATTTTCCCATTGGATATTCTTTCCTGCTCCATATATTTGGGGGTTAATTTCTGGGTTTTCTATTCTATTACACTGAACTGATCATGTTTTATCATGTAACCTGTACTTTTTAGTTTATGGTTTCTGGATCAGAGGAGCTATACCGAGGGGAGCGATAATGGAGTCTTTTCTACATCTAGACTTAATTTAGAAGATTAGATCCTAGATTCCAATCCTGATGTCACCTCGTAGGACTGTTGAGTATAGTGTTTCTGTAGTAGCTCACATGGAGAAGATACTTAACCAGCAGTATGATACCAATAATTTGTGTTTGTAATGTCTCTGTACCATCAGTCAAAGCCAATGGTCAGCATTTGTAAATTTAAAGCTTTAATACACTTTATATATATATATATTTTTTTTTTATAAACATATATTTTTATCCCCAGGGGTACAGGTCTGTGAATCACCAGGTTTACACACTTCACAGCACTCACCAAAGCACATACCCTCCCCAATGTCCATAATCCCACCCTCTTCTCCCAAACCCCCTCCCCCCAGCAACCCTCAGTTTGTTTTGTGAGATTAAGAGTCACTTATGGTTTGTCTCCCTCCCAATCCCATCTTGTTTCATTTATTCTTCTCCTACCCACTTAAGCCTCCATGTTGCATCACCACTTCCTCATATCAGGGAGATCATATGATAGTTGTCTTTCTCTGCTTGACTTATTTCGCTAAGCATGATTCGCTCTAGAGCCATCCATGTTGTCGCAAATGGCATGATTTCATTTCTTTTGATGGCTGCATAGTATTCCATTGTGTATATATACCACATCTTCTTGATCCATTCATCTGTGGATGGACATCTAGGTTCTTTCCATAGTTTGGCTATTGTGGACATTGCTGCTATAAACATTCGGGTGCATGTGCCCCTTTGGATCACTACATTTGTATCTTTAGGGTAAATACCCAATAGTGCAATTGCTGGGTCATAGGGCAGTTCTATTTTCAACATTCTGAGGAACCTCCATGCTGTTTTCCAGAGTGGCTGCACTTTATATATTTTTATTCCAATAAGATTTAATTGATGGGAAGGCTAATACTTAGCATGTTTAAGAGATTGTATATTAATCTGTTCATAACAGTGTCAATATGTTGGATTCTGACATTCATTTGTTCTCTCCCTCTCTCATTCATTTCTCTTTCCCTTCTTTTCCCTTCCTTTCCCTCCCTTCTCTATCTACTCACAGTATGTCAGGTTTCTCTGCATAACAATATCAGGCTTTATATTATAAAGTTTATGTTCAAAACATGATCTAAATGCTTAAAAATGATTTAATGTTTAATATCCTTAAATTTCAATGAAAGTTTCAATTTTGCAAAAGTCTAGGTGAGCAAAACATAATTTTACATATATATGGCCAAAAAGTAAGGCCACTTATGCTTGTAATTAATATAATTTTCACAGTAAATTGTAGCAGAATCTGCATTTCTCTTTCTCATAGAGGTCTAATCTATCTTTAACCTCTCTGTAAGTGGAATAATATTGTGAATAATAATTTCTTCCTTTAAACAATGAGGGGCATAGCCATTTGTGGAGGAATAGCTGAAAAAACATATAATATATAGATTAGAGTTTGTGAAAGAAGGCTAAGTAGAAAGAGGACTGTGTAGCAGAAAGCCTGAAGAGAGATCCTGATAAAGAAGAACTGGGACAGGGACACACACACACAGTGGTGGTGAGGGAGAATGAAAACATCAGATGTTATATATAATATTAGGGGAAAATTGGAAGAAGTGATTATTTCTGCCTGTTTTTATGGTATTTGGCCATTCTAATCAAATTGTTGAGAAAGAACTTAGGTCAATAATATAATCATTATTAAGATAATCTCTGTGTCTCCTAAATATTCCAGAGTACTGAAGTTGTTTAGGTATTGGAAGTTTCTATTCATGAATAATAAATATATAATCCCAGCAACATGTAGATCCAATGTACTGGAGTAAATTACAATCTTTAAAGTAGTGACTGAACAGAAATAAATTAACTAATCTCTACACATAAAAGTCATCAAGAATAAGATATAAATACTGCTTCTAAGGACTGAAATTGAATTGTATTGTTTATAAAATATTAATTTGCTTGACCTAGGATGGACAGTTTAATACTGTTTAATTCCACACATTAACAGCTGGGTGAATATTTTATAATTGTGCTTTCCTTGGGATTCAGTGTACCCATTTATTGTGTTAAGTCAAGTTTACCAATGAAAGCTCAGGGCAGGACTTAAAATTGACAGGACACATTCTTTTAGAGGTGTGTTTCAAAAGGCTGCAAATTTTATGCTGCTGAAAGCTTATTCAGACAAAATGAACATTTAACATTATTGGGTTTTTACTCCCATTTCATCTAATTAATGTATTATTTTAATGAGGATTAGATGTTGATTAGATATAATGACTGCTAATGATCATATGTACTAATTTTAGACAGATGTTAAGGGATTTATTCTAAAAAATACCTCCTGTAATAAATCTCAGGAGAAGCCAGTTAGAGAAAGTCAGATCCTTTTGCATTTACCATGGTAATGAATTAACCGTGACCTGAAGAGGCAAAATGATTTGGCTCACATATGGGATGGAAATCACAGGTGTTTATAGCAGTTTAAAATTTGAATGCAAAATATCCCTAGAAATACTGATAAACTGAAGAATATGAAGGTTTTCAGAGCAGACTAGAGAATCCCTGGATTTCTATCATATTTGTTTTAAAGCTGGTAGTATCTTTAAACATGTATTTGTCCAACCTCACCCAGTGAAGATTCTAATTCATCCAAAGTCAAGTAGGACATGTAGAAACTAAATGCCAGGCCTGTGTTCTTATTTTTCAGATGTATGACCCTGTAAGGCTATTTGCTTGGGCAAATTTCTTGGATATTTAATTCAACAAAATTCATTTTATTCAATTTAATGTATTATTTATGTGAAACACAGTAGTAAACAGAGAATCATGACCCCTGTAAAGAAATTCTTTTGCCACTTGAGGTATTCTAGGGATTAAAAGGGGGAAAATGGATGGTTTGCCATCCAGAAGGGGATCAATATCAGTATCTTCAAATTTGCAATCAGTAACACATATAATTACTTGTAATTCTTGTATTTAGGCTAGTTATGGTATGAAAACCTCAAATCTCCATGGTTTAACCCATTAGGTTTAAAACTCATTCATATAGTAATCTAATGAGGGGCTTCATGAGTGGCTTTCCTTTGCTGATTTATAACTTCAGGTACCTTCTATGTTGTGGGTTTGTTAATCTACTAGGGGTTCAGAGTCCTCCACTGAATTAAATGTTGATTACATATAATATTAGCTAGTGAACTAAAGAGTCACAGAAGGTTTTAAGGACCAGAGTTAGTAGTATACCTCACTTCCCTGCACATTCCAGTGGCTGGTATTTGGTCACAATGTCCCACTTCACTACAAAGCAGGATAGGAAACATAACCCTTTCTTTTAATCATGAAAAAAAAAAATGTGGGGCACCTGGGTGGCTCAGTGGGTTAAAGTCTCTGCCTTTGGCTCAGGTCATGATCCCAGGGTCCTGAGATCGAACCCCCCATCAGGGTCTCTGCTTAGCGGGGAGCCTGCTTCCTCCTCTCTCTCTCTGCCTGCCTATCTGCCTGCTTGTGATCTCTGTCTGTCAAATAAATAAATAAATAAATAAAAATTATAAAAAAAAATAGATGGAATTTTACATCTTTTCTATAATATCTTTGTCCACTTTAAAAAAATTTATAATCTCCCAGATTTCTCATGTTTCTGTGAGAACAGATTGTTAATAATATATTACTACTCATATTTTGAATGGTTCAACAGGAAATATTATCCTCAGGATAGGAAATGACATATATTAATTTTTTTTGTCATGAACTTTTTGTGTGTGTAGTAAGAAAAGTGGTTCAGAAGTCTCAGGAGTTTAGCTCCAATTTCTGCTCTATCTCCTCCTATCTGTGTGACTTAACCCATTACCCCCAAGTAAAGATAATAATATCAGACTTATCAACCAGATTGTTTGATAATTTTTTAACTTCTAATAGTCTATTTTTAGAATAGTTTTAGGGTCATGAAAATTTTTGAGAAAAAAGCACAGGAGTTCCTGTATATATGCTGATGCCCATCCTTTACCTACCCCACCATAAACACGGGCTCCTCAACTATCAACCCCTCCTACCAGAATTGAACATTGGTAACAATAGATGAGCCCACAACTGACACCTCATAATCACCTAAAGACTACAGTTTGGCTTTTAAATTTTGTAATATGCATTTAAATTTCTTCTATGTCTTTTCATGGGTTGCTGGCTTCATTTCTTTTTAGTACTGAATAATCCATCTATCACAGTTTATTTATCCATTCACCCACTGTGGGACATCTTGATTGCTTTCAAGTTTTGACAATTATGAATAAAGCTGCTATAGATGTGCATGTGCAGATTTTGGTGTAAGCAGGTTTTCAACTTCTTTGAATAAATGCCAAATGGTGTGATTGCTGGATTATATAGTAAGATTATATTTTGTTTCATGAGAAACTGTCAAATTGTCTTCCAATGTGTTGTACCATTTTGCTTTCCCACGAATAACAACTGGCAGTATTTTATAGACGTACATTGTTTTATTGCACTTTGCAAGAGTCACTTCTTTATTGCACTCATGCAAGTCTCTTGGCTCATTCCCTTCCACAGCATTTATTCATTTAGTATCTCCATTTATTAATTTAGTATCTCCATTTAGTATCATTTAGTATCTGTGAAGTATGTCACACTTCAGTAATTCTTGTAAAATCTCAAAATATTTCATTATTATTATATTTGTTATAGTGATTTTTGGCTAATGATCTTTGATGTTACTATTGTAATTGTTTGGGGGTGCCACAAACTGTACCCAAATAAGACAGTGAATCTAACTGATAAATGTGTATATTCAGACTTCCCTGTTAATTGGCCATTCTCCTTTTTCCCTATACTCAAGGATCCCTATTCCCTGAGACACAACTATGTTGAAATTAGACTAATTAATAACACTACAATGGCCTCTAAGTGTTTCAGTAAAAGGAAGAGACACATATTTCTCATTTTATTTTATTTTTTCTCCTAAGTTTTTACTCAAATTCCAGTTAGTTGCCATATTGTGTACTACTAGTTTCAGGTGTACAATTTAACGATTTGTCACTTATATACAACATCCAGTGCTCATCACAAGTGCCGTCATCAATAACCATCACCCATTTAACCCATTCCCCCCAGCATATCTCCCCTCCAGCACACCTCATTTTGTTCTCTATAGTTAAGAGTCTGTTTTATGGTTTGCCTCTCCCTTTCCTCCCTTTGTGTTCATATTTTGTTTCTTAACTTCCGCATGAATGAAATCATATAGTATTTGTCTTTCTCTGACTTACCATAATATTCTCTAGCTCCTTCCAAGTCATTGTAAGTAGCAAGATTTCATCCTTTTCTTTTAATGATTCATTTATTTATTTTAGAGAGCAGGAGACAGGCGTGGGGAAGGAATCTTAAGTGGAATCCATGCTGAGTGAGGAGTCCAACACAAAACTCGATCCCGTGGCCCTGAGATCATGACCTAAGCTGAAACCAAGAGTTGGATGCTTAACTGACTGTGCTACCCAGATGCCACCCTTAAAAAAAGGTACTTATTTGAGAAACAGAGAAGATTTCATTCTTTTGTATGGCTGAGTAATATTCCATTGTATATGTGTATACCACCCTCCCCTTTTTTTAATTTGTCTAATATTTTCTCTCTTTATTGACATATAACTGACATACAATATTGTATAAGTTAAAGATGTACAACCTGTTGATTTGATAGAGTTATATATTGCAATATGATTACCACCATAACATTAGCTAACACCTCTATCATGTCACATCACTTATAATTATTTTTTAATTTAATTTAATTTTTTATTAGCATATAATGTAGTATTTGGCCCAGAAGTACAGGTCTGTGAATCATAAGGCTTACACATTTCACAACACTCACCATAGCCCATAACCTCCCAAATGTCCATAACCCAGCCACCCTATCCCTACCTCCCCTTCCCCCAGCAACACTCAGTTTGTTTTGTGAGATTAAGAGTCTCTTATGATTTCTCTTATGGATACCATCTTCCATTTCTACCCTCTCTAATCCCCATGAACCCCTATCCTGCCTCTCAAATTCCTCATATCAAAGAAATCATATGATAATTGTCTTTCCTTGATTGACTTATTTCACTTTGCATAGTACCCTCTAGATTTATCCGCATTGTTGCAAATGGCAAGATTTCATTACTTTTGGAGGCTGCATAGTATTTCATTGTATACATATATATGCCACATCTTCTTTATCCATTCATCTGTTGAATAACATCTAGGTTCTTTGCATAGTTTGGCTATTGTGGGTGTTGCTGCTATACACATTCAGGTGCACGTGCCCCTTTGGATTGCTACACTTGTATCTTTATGGTAAATACCCAGTAGTGTGATTGCTGGGTCGTAGGGTGACTCTATTTTCAACTTTTTGAGGAAACTCCATGCTGTTTTCCAGAATGGCTGCACCAGCTTGCATCCCGACCAACAGTGAAGGAATACTTGTCAATGTCTGTTGTTTCCTGACTAGTTAATTTTAGCCATTCTGACTGCTGTGAGGTGATATCTCATTGTGGTTTTGACTTGTATTTCCCTGATGCTGACTGATGTGGAACACTCTTTCATGTGTCTGTTGGCCTTCTGGATGTCTTCTTTGCAGAAATGTCTGTTCATGTCCTCTGCCCATTTCTTGATTGGATTATTTGTTTTTGGGGTGTTGAGTTTGATAAGTTCCTTATAGATTCTGGATACTAGCCTTTTATCTGATATACTAATTATGAATATCTTCTTTCATTTTGTCACTTGTCTTTTGGTTTTGTTGACTGTTTCCTTTGCTGTGCAAAAGCTTTTGATCTTGATGAATTATCAATAGTTAATTTTTGCCCTTGCTTCTCTTGCTTTTGGTGATGTCTCTAGGAAGAAGTTGCTGCAGTGAAGGTCGAAGAGGTGGCTGTGTGTTCTCCTCAAGGATTTTGATGGATTCCTGTCTCATATTGGGATCCTTCATCTATTTTGAGTCTATTTTTGTGTGTGGTGTAAGGAAGTGGTCCAGGTTAATTCTTTTGCATATGCCTATCCAATTTTCCCAACACCATTTGTTGAAGAGAATGTCTTTTTTCATTGGACATTCTTTCCTGCTTTGTCAAAGATTTGTTGATCATAGAGTTAAGGGTCTATTTCTGGGTTCTCTATTCTGTTCCATCGATCTATGTGTCTGTTTTTGTGCCAATACCACACTCTCATCATGATAACAGCTTTGTAATAAAGCTTGAAGTCTGGAATTGTGATGCCACCAACTTTGGCTTTCTTTTTCAACATTCCTCTGGCTATTCGGGGTCTTTTCTGGTTCCATATAAACTTTAGGATTATTTGTTCCATTTCTTTGAAAAAAAAAAGATGTTATTTAATGGGGATTGCAGTAAATGTGTAGATTGCTTTAGGTAGCATAGACATTTTCAAAATATTTTTTCTTCCAATCCATGAACATGGAGTGTTTATCCATTTCTTGGTGTCTTCCTCAGTTTCTTTCATGAGTGCTTTATAGTTTTCCGAGTACAGATTCTTGGCCTCTTTGGTTAGGTTTATTCCTAGGTATCTTATGGTTTTGGGTTCAATTGTAAGTGGGATCGACTCATTGATTTCTCTTTCTTCTGTCTTGCTGTTGGTGTATAGAAATACAACTGATTTATGAGCATTGATTTTGTATCCTGACACTTTACTGAATTCCTGTATGAGTTCTAGCAGTTTTGGAGTGGCATCTTTTGGGTTTTCCACTAAAAGTACCATATCGTCTGCAAAGATTGAGAGTTTGGCTTCTTCTTTGTTGATTTGGAAGCTTTTTATTTCTTTTTGTTGTCTGATTGCTGAAGCTAGGACTTTTAGTACTATGTTGAAGAGCAATGGTTATAATGGATACCCCTCTCATGTTACAGACTTTCGGTGAAAAGCTCTCAGTTTTTCCCCATTGAAAATGACATTTGCCATAGGTTTTTCATAGATGGGTTTGGTGATATTGAGGAATGTACCATCTCTCCCTACACTTTGAAGAGTTTTGCTAGAGTTCAAAGAAGAGTTCTTGATATAGAGTATGCTGTACTTTGTTAAATGCTTCTTCAGCATCTACTGAGAGTATCATATGGTTCCTGTTCTTTCTTTTATTAATGTATTGTATCACATTGATTGATTTTCAGATGTTGAACCAACTTTGCAGCCCAGGAATAAATCTCACATGGTAAAAAATCTTTTTAATGTACTGTTGGATCCTATTGGCTAGTATTTTGATGAGAATTTTTGGTGAAAAATCATTTTAATGTACTGTTGGATCCTATTGGCTAGTGTTTTGGAGAGAATTTTTGCATCTGTGTTCATCAAGTATATTGGTCTGTAATTCTCATTTTTTATAAGGTCTTTGGTTTTTGGGTCAAGGTAATGCTAGGCTCATAGAATGAGTTTGGGAGTTTTCCTTCCATTTCTATTTTCGGGACCAGTTTTAGGAGAACAGGAATTAATTCTTCTTTAAATGTTTGGTAGAATTCCCCTGGGAGGCCATCTAGCCTAGGCTCTTGTTTGTTGGGAGATTTTTGATGGCTGCTTCAATCTCCTTCCTGGTTATGGGTCTGTTCAGGTTTTCTATTTCTTCTTGGTTCAGTTTTGGTACTTTATATGTCTCTAGGAATGCATCCATTTCTTCCAGATTGTCAAATTTGCTGGTGTATGTTCTTATAATTCTTTGTATTTCTTTGGTGTTGATTGTGATCTCTTCTTTCATTCGTGATTTTATTAATTTGGGTCCTTTCTCTTTTCTTTTTGATAAGTCTGGCCAGGGGGTTATCAATCTTATTAATTCTTTCAAAGAATCAGCTCCTCATTTTGTTAATTTGTTCCACTGTTCTTTTGGTTTCTATTCCATTGATTTCTGCTCTGATCATTATTATTTCTCTTCAACTGCTGGGGTTAGGCTTTCTTTGCTGCTCTTTCTCCAGCTCCTTTAGGTGTAGGGTTAGGTTGTATACTTGAGACCTTTCTCATTTCTTGAGAAAGGGTTGTATTGCTATATACTTTCCTCTCAGGACCACCTTTGCTGTGTCTTACAAATTTTGAACAGTTGTGTTTTCAACTTTTTCAATTATTCTTTAATTTCCTGGTTGACCCATTAATTCTTTAGTAGGATGTTCTTTAGCCTTCATGTATTTGAGTTCTTTCCAACTTTCCTCTTGTGATTGAGTTCTAGCTTCAGAGCCTTGTGGTGTGAAAATACGCAGGGAATAATCCCAGTCTTTTGGTACTGGTCAAGACTTAATTTGTGACCCAGGATGTGATCTACTCTAGAGAATGTTCCATGTGCACTAGAGAAGAATGTGTATTCTGTTGTTTTGGGATGGGATATTCTGAATATATCCGTGAGTCCATCTGGTCCAGTGTGTCATTTAAAGCCTTTATTTCTTTGTTGATCTTTTGCTTACATGATCTGTCTGTTTTAGTGAAGGGAGTATTGAAGTCCCATACTATTGTTGCATTATTGTCGATGTGTTTCTTTGGCTTTTTATCAATTGGTTTGTATGATTTTCTGCTCCTGTGTTAGGGGTATAGATATATAAAATTGTTAGATCTTCTTGTTGGGAAGACCCTTTAAGTATGATATTGTGTCCTCCCCATCTCTTATTATAGTCTTTGATTTAAAATCTGATTTATCTGATAAGGATTGCCTTTACTTTGATTCCCATTAATATGCTAATATTTTTTTCCCCACTTCCTCACTTCATATCTGAGGTTTCTCTACGTGCGAAATGAGTTTCTTACAGACAGTATATCGATGGGTCTTGTATTTTTTTTTTAAGGGTCTTGTATTTTTTTTAATACATTAATACTCTGTGTCTTTTGGAGGCATTAGGCCCATTTACATTCAGGGTATCATTGAAAGATATGAATTTAGTGCCATTGTGTTGCCTGTAAGGTGACAGTTACTGTTTATTGTCTCTGTTCCTTTCTGGTCTATGTTACTTTCAGGCTCTCTCTCTTTGCTTAGAGGACCCCTTTCAATATTTCCTGTAGGGCTGATTTGGTGTTTGCAAATGCTTTTAGTTTTTGTTTGTCCTGGAAGCTTTTTATCTCTCCTTCTATTTTCAATGACAGTCTATCTGGAGATAGTATTCTTCGCTGTGTATTTTTCTCACTTAGTGCTCTGATTAGATCATGCCAGTTCTTTCTGGCCTGCCAAGTGTCTGTGGATAGGTCTGTTGCCAATATAATATTTCTACCATTTTATGTTACAGACCTGTTGTCCTGAGCTTCTTTAAGGATTTTTCTCTTTGTCATTAAGACTTGTAAATTTTACTATTAAAATTATGGGGTATGGACCTATTTTTATTGATTTTGATGGGAATTCTCTCTGCCTCCTGGATTTTGATGCTTGTTCCCTTTGACATATTGGGGAAATTCTCTGCTATAATTTCCCCCAATATGCTTTCTGCCCTTCTCTCTCTTTCTTCTTCTGGGATCCCAATTATTTTAATATTGTTTTGATTTATGGTATCACTTATCTCTCAAATTCTCCTATTGTGGTCCAGTAGTTGTCTCTCTTTTGCTCAATTTCTTTATTCTCCATCATTTGGTTTTCTATATCACTAATTCTCTCTTCTGTCTCCTTTATCCTAGCAGTAAGAACCTCTATTTTTTAGAGCACCTCATTAAATTTTAAATTTCAATTTGAATAGATTTTAGTTCTTTTATTTCTCCAGAAGGGGATTCTCTCATACCTTCCATACTTTTTCAAGCCCAGCTAGCACTTTGATAATCATTATCCTGAATTCTAGTTCTGACATATTACTAATGTCCATATTGATTAGATCCCTAGCCATTGGTACTGCCTCTTGTGGGTTTTTTTTTTTTTTTTGTGGTGAGTTTTTCTGTTTTGTCATTTTATCCAGATAAGAATGGATGAAAACAAAATACTAAAAGGGTAGCAATGACCCCAGGAAAGTATACACTAACCAAATCAGAAGATATCTGAAACTGGGGGAATAAGAGGAAAAAAAAGAAATAGGTAAACATATTAGACTGAAGAATAGAACAGAGCCACAGACTTGATTTTGGGTATATTTTGGTCCATTAGGAGAAACTACCTCCCCAAATTTTTTAAGACAAATATATATATACACCAAAAGAAGGGTATACACAATGAAGGGATAGGATACAGCTGTAAAGATGAAAACTAAAAAAGAGTCTAAAAAAGGAATTGATTAGAAGTTGGTTGAAAAAAGAAAAAAAAGAGGAAAGGATATGAACAAGCTGGAGAGTAGAACAAAGACGTGCTAAATTTAGGGTATAATCTGATCAATTAGAATAAATTGTATCTGAAAATTTTAAAGGAAAAAGACACCTGTATGCAAAAAAAATAAGGTTAGATACAATGAAATGATAAAATATGACTATAACAATGAAAATTTAAAAAAGTTTTTTTAAAAGTAATTGTTAAGATAGAATAGTTAGAAAACATTAAAATAGGAAAGAGGAAAAATTAAAAAGGATAAGAGAAAAATAAAATTTAGAAAATTTAACTTTAAAAGATTAAAATATCATGGGGAAAAAGCCATGAATTCTATGTGTTGCTTTCTCCTAGCTCTGGAGTTCTGCAGTTCTCACTGATGGTGAACTTGGTCTTGGCTGAATGTTCTTGCTGATCTTCTGGGGTACAGACCCATTGCAGTGATTCTCAAATGCTTTTGCCTGAGGCAGAACTGCAATGTCCTTGCTAGGGACCAGGCTAAGTAATCTGCTCAGATTCACTCTTGGTAACTTTTGTTCCCTGAATGCTTTCTGTACAACTTTGAAGGATGGGAATGAAAATGGCAGCCTCCCAGTTTTTCACCATAGGAACTGTGAGCTCAGGGCCTCACTCCTCACTGTGCTCTCAGAGAAAAACAGTCAATCCTCCCATCTCCTTGGTCTCCGGCTGCACTCTGAGCTTACCCAGCCTGTGACCAAGCATTTCTATCTTGGATGCACCACACTGTTTGGAATCTCCAAACCAACAGAAGCGGAAGCTGCATGCTCCCATGACACTCATCCCAGAGGAGGAAGGAGGGGTTCTCTCTGGATCTGCCACTTGTGGGGTCCCTCCTTGGAGACCAGTGGCCCCACTGTGACTTGGATCACGGCTTAAGGTAATCCAAAGTCAGGAGCCCACTCCTTGGCTCCATCTTATCTCTGTAGCTGGTTTCCCTGCTCCAACACCTGGAAACTCTGTCCCACTTAGAATCCCCTGGACTTTCTGTGACCTTCCGGATCCTGAGACCACACTGCCCCTGTAGAGGCTCCACCCGCCACTCAGCCTCTGGAGTGATGTCCTTCAGTGGAAAAGACTTCTAAAAGTTCTGATTTTGTGCTCCATGTCTCTCTCACTTGCTGTGAGCCAGCCCCAATCCCGCACCCTCCCCCACCAGAGTCTATCTTCTCTTTGCTTCAGATTCACTTCTCCACATGTCCTACCTTCCAGAAAGTGTTTGATTTTTTGTTCCTAGAATTGTTACTCTTCTTCTGTTTTATCTCCTGTTGAGTTTGTAGGTGTTCAGAATGGTTTGATAACTATCTAGCTGAGCTCCTGGGACTTGATGTTATTTCGGTCTCCTACTTCTCTGCCATCTTGTTCCTCCTTATACCACCTCTTCTTTATCCATTTTTCAGTCAATAAACATTTGGGATCTTTTCATAAATTAGCTGTTGTTGATAATGCTGCTATGAACATCAGGGTGCATATGCCCCTTTAAATCAGTATTTTTGTATTCTTTGGTTAAATACCTAGTAGTGGATTTTTTTTTTTTTTTTTTTTTTTTTACCTTTTTGGGGAAACTCCGTACTGCACTGGTTTGCATTCCCACCAGCAGTGTAAGAGGGTTCCCCTTTCTCTGCATCCTTGCTAGCACCTGTTGTTTTCTGTGTTGTTAATTTTAGCCATTCTGACAAGTAGATTTAGCATAATTATTAAGTGTTCTAGGATTTCTGAAATAGTAAAAAATAAAAAGCACTGGTTTCAACTTACGGTCAACTGCTGTATCAACCCTAGTAAGAGACTCAGCCTATTCTCTAAAGCTGTGAAGCCAGGCATTGACTTTTCCTCTCTAGTTATGAAAGTCCTAAATAGCATCTTCTTCCAATGTAAGGCTGTTTCATCTACATTGAAAATCTTTTGTTGAATGTAGCTACCTTCATTAATTAATCTGACTAAATCTTCTGGATAACTTTCTGCAGCTTCTATATTAATACTTACTGCTTCACCTTGTACTTTGATGTTATATAGATGGTTTTTCTACTTAAACATCATGAACCAATTTCTGCTAGCTTCAACCATTTCTTCTGCAGTTTTCTTACCTCACTCAGCCTTCATGGAATTAAAGAGAGTTAAGGCCTTGGTCTGGATTAAGCTTAGGGTTAAGGAAATATTGTGGCTGATTTGTTCTTCTATCCAGACCAGTCAAACATTTTCCTTATCAGCAATAAGGCTGTTTTACTTTCTCATTATTAATGTATTCACTGGACTAGTGCTTTTAATGCCCTCCAAGAACCCTTCTTTTGCAACTACACAACTTACTTAACTGTTTTTTCCAAAGGACTTACTTTTAGACTTTCGTGGCTTTTGACATGCATTCCTTTTTTTTTTTTTTCAGTTTTTTGATTTAAAGTAAGAAATATAACCACAAATGACCAGCAATAGCCAAAGCCATCTTGAAAAAGAAAAGCAAAGCTGGAGGTATCACAATTCTAGACATCAAGTTATATTATGAAGTTATGGTCATCAAGACAGTATGATACTGGCACAAAAGCAAACACCTAGATAAATGGAACATAATAGAAAACCAAGAAGTGGACCCACAACTATATGGTCAAGTAGTTTTTGGCAAAGTAGGAAAGACAATGCAGCAGTCTCTTCAACAAATGGTTTTGTGGAAACTAGATAGCAACATAGAGAAGAATAAAACTGGCTTCTCTCTTATAACATATACAAAAATAAATTTAAAAAATATTTATTTTTAAGAATATATGTTGCTCATTAAGAAAAAACATATTTCTCTGTATTTCTATTTCTCCTCATTTCCACAGATTCTTTCTTTTTTAATAATTTTTTATTTTTTATAAACATATATTTTTATCCCCAGGGGTACAGGTCTGTGAATCACCAGGTTTACACACTTCACAGCACTCACCAAAGCACATACCCTCACCAATGTTTATAATCCCACCCCCTTCTCCTAAACCCCCTGCCCCCAGCAACCCTCTGTTTTGCGAGATTAAGAGTCACTTATGTTGTGAATTGAGGCCCATCAGTCTGTATATTTAATAAACAGATGCTTTTGATATAAGAGGAAACTTAATAAAGCACTATTATTTTAGTGTTTACTGTATTATAACATGGATTTTATTTCATAATTACTATTCACTTGAATGGCTCATTTTATAAGTCAACTCACACTCAGAGTCCTACAAAATCATGGTGGACAATGAAATTAATAAAATATTTCCCTTACATTTATAGATAGAGTTACAATAAACAGGACCTCCTTTTTATTACACTGTTGAATAATTATGTTAAGCAACATCTAAAGGGGAGGGATTCCTAGAACAAAAGGCTTGTGCATTATGTTTACTCTGAATCATTTTGTCATTTTTTCAATTTCTGGTTTCTCGGACAGCTTATGTCAGACTCATTCCAGATTTATCCCACTGGCTGGTTAGCAGCATCTTCTCCATATACTTGGCCTCTTTATAGGTCTCCAATTTTAGTTTGACACAGACAGTTATCTGTAATAGAGGTGCTGGACCTTGAGATATTTACTTAATAAAAACAATGCTAAAAAAAGAAATAGAAAAAGACCACAGATTGTCGGTGTCTTTTGTTTCTCCTTCACTGAAAACACTGAAGCCTTTTTGTTTGTTTGTTTGTTTGTTTGTTTTGGTTTTGGTAGTTTAATTCTAGAATTAAAAACAATTAAAATAATGAGCAAATTACAATAGATTTCAAATTGAGTATTGCTTGTAACACCCACAAGGCTGTAATTAGGGGATATCAAAAATTCTGCTGCTTGTTCCTTCATGCATTTATGTAATGGATATTTATTTAACACTCACTAGGTACTAGACTAGACAAATAAGACAGAATGTTTTTTTTTTCTTTTACAACATTTGTAATCTAAAGAAAAAGATTGGCACTAAGTACTTAAAAAGTGTGAAAGGAATGGTATGACAGAATATTTGGCATGGCAAGCATCTCATTAATCCTGAGCATCCTCTCACATGAAGTGAAGGGTGACCTGATGCCTAAAGAACAGGGGAGAAATTGTCTAGGCAGAGTAATAGGGTACAGGTAACCTAAAGAACAACTTTAACAGAGTTTAAAAGAAGAAATGGTCTTCTTTGTCTGAAAGAATGAAAGCATTTCTATCTGGTTGAAGATTCTTGAGTGAATAAGAAGAGAAAATGCTGGATCATTTACTCTTATCTGGCCAAAATGACAAGACATAACAATTCAACACAAAAAAAAGAACAAGAGGCAGTACCGAAGGATAGGGACCTAATCAATACAGACATCAGTAATATGTCAGATCTAGAGTTCAGAATGACAATTCTCAAGGTTCTAGCCGGGCTCAAAAAAGGCATGGAAGATATTAGAGAAACCCTCTCGAGAGATATAAAAGCCCTTTCTGGAGAAATAAAAGAACTAAAATCTAACCAAGTTGAAATCAAAAAAGCTATTAATGAGGTGCAATCAAAAATGGAGGCTCTAACTGCTAGGATAAATGAGGCAGAAGAAAGAATTAGTGATATAGAAGACCAAATGACAGAGAATAAAGAAGCTGAGCAAAAGAGGGACAAACAGCTACTGGACCACGAGGGGAGAATTCGAGAGATAAGTGACACCATAAGATGAAACAACATTAGAATAATTGGGATTCCAGAAGAAGAAGAAAGAGAGAGGGGAGCAGAAGGTATACTGGAGAGAATTATTGGGGAGAATTTCCCCAATATGGCAAAGGGAATGAGCATCAAAATTCAGAGGTTCAGAGAACGCCCCTCAACATCAATAAGAATAGGCCCACACCCCGTCACCTAATAGTAAAATTTACAAGTCTCAGTGACAAAGAGAAAATCCTGAAAGCAGCCCGGGAAAAGAAGTCTGTAACATACAATGGTAAAAATATTAGATTGGCAGCTGACTTATCCACAGAGACCTGGCAGGCCAGAAAGAGCTGGCATGATATTTTTAGAGCACTAAACGAGAAAAACATGCAGCCCAGAATACTATATCCAGCTAGGCTATCATTGAAAATAGAAGGAGAGATTAAAAGCTTCCAGGACAAACAAAAACTGAAAGAATTTGCAAACACCAAACCAGCTCTACAGGAAATATTGAAAGGGGTCCTCTAAGCAAAGAGAGAGCCTACAAGTGGTAGATCAGAAAGGAACAGAGACCATATACAATAACAGTCACCTTACAGGCAATACAATGGCACTAAATTCATATCTCTCAATAGTTACCCTGAATGTGAATGGGCTAAATGCCCCTGTCAAAAGACACAGGGTATCAGAATGGATAAAAAAACAAAACCCATCTATATGTTGCCTCCAAGAAACTCATTTTAAGCCCGAAGACACCTCCAGATTTAAAGTGAGGGGGTGGAAAAGAATTTACCATGCTAATGGACATCAGAAGAAAGCAGGAGTGGCAATCCTTATATCAGATCAATTAGATTTTAAGCCAAAGACTATAATAAGAGATGAGGAAGGACACTATATCATACTCAAAGGGTCTGTCCAACAAAAAGATTTAACAATTTTAAATATCTATGCCCCCAACGTGGGAGCAGCCAACTATATAAACCAATTAATAACAAAATCAAAGAAACACATCAACAATAATACAATAATAGTAGGGGACTTTAACACTCCCCTCACTGAAATGGACAGGTCATCCAAGCAAAAGATCAGCAAGGAAATAAAGGCCTTAAACGACACACTGGACCAGATGGACATCACAGATATATTCAGAATATTTCATCCCAAAGCAACAGAATACACATTCTTCTCTAGTGCACATGGAACATTCTCCAGAATAGATCACATCCTCGGTCCTAAATCAGGACTCAAACGGTATCAAAAAATTGGGATCATTCCCTGCATATTTTCAGAACCACAATGCTCTAAAGCTAGAACTCAACCACAAAAGGAAGTTTGGAAAGAACCCAAATACATGGAGACTAAACAGTATCCTTCTAAAGAATGAATGGGTCAACCGGAAAATTAAAGAAGAATTGAAAAAAATCATGGAAACAAATGATAATGAAAATACAACGGTTCAAAATCTGTGGGACACAACAAAGGCAGTCCTTAGAGGAAAATATATAGCGGTACAAGCCTTTCTCAAGAAACAAGAAAGGTCTCAGGTACACAACCTAACCCTACACCTAAAGGAGCTGGAGAAAGAACAAGAAAGAAACCCTAAGCCCAGCAGGAGAAGAGAAATCATAAAGATCAGAGCAGAAATCAATGAAATAGAAACCAAAAAAACAATAGAACAAATCAACGAAACTAGGAGCTGGTTCTTTGAAAGAATTAATAAAATTGATAAACCCCTGGCCCGACTTATCAAAAAGAAAAGAGAAAGGACCCAAATAAATAAAATCATGAATGAAAGAGGAGAGATCACAACTAACACCAAAGAAATACAAACTATTATAAGAACATACTATGAGCAACTCTACGGCAATAAATTTGACAATCTGGAAGAAATGGATGCATTCCTAGAAACATATAAACTACCAGAACTGAACCAGGAAGAAATAGAAAGCCTGAACAGACCCATAACCAGTAAGGAGATTGAAACAGTCATTAAAAATCTCCAAACAAACAAAAGCCCAGGGCCAGACGGCTTCCCGGGGGAATTCTACCAAACATTTAAAGAAAAAATAATTCCTATTCTCCTGAAACTGTTCCAAAAAATAGAAATGGAAGGAAAACTTCCAAACTCATTTTAGGAGGCCAGCATCACCTTGATCCCCAAACCAGACAAGGATCCCACCAAAAAAGAGAGCTATAGACCGATATCCTTGATGAACACAGATGCGAAAATACTCAACAAAATACTAGCCAATAGGATTCAACAGTACATTAAAAAGATTATTCACCACGACCAAGTGGGATTTATTCCAGGGCTGCAAGGTTGGTTCAACATCCGCAAATCAGTCAATGTGATACAACACATCAATAAAAGAAAGAACAAGAACCATATGATACTCTCAATAGATGCTGAAAAAGCATTTGACAAAGTACAGCATCCCTTCCTGATCAAAACTCTTCAAAGTGTAGGGATAGAGGGCACATACCTCAATATCATCAAAGCCATCTATGAAAAACCCACCGCAAATATAATTCTCAATGGAGAAAAATTGAAAGCTTTTCCGCTAAGGTCAGGAACATGGCAGGGATGTCCATTATCACCACTGCTATTCAACATAGTACTAGAGGTCCTAGCCTCAGCAATCAGACAAAAGGAAATTAAAGGCATCCAAATCGGCAAAGAAGAAGTCAAATTATCACTCTTCGCAGATGATATGATACTATATGTGGAAAACCCAAAAGACTCCACTCCAAAACTGCTAGAACTTATACAGAAATTCAGTAAAGTGTCAGGATATAAAATCAATGCACAGAAATCAGTTGCATTTCTCTACACCAACAGCAAGACAGAAGAAAGAGATATTAAGGAGTCAATCCCATTTACAATTGCATCCAAAACCATAAGATACCTAGGAATAAACCTAACCAAAGAGACACAGAATCTATACTCAGAAAACTATAATGTACTCATGAAAGAAATTGAGGAAGACACAAAGAAATGGAAAAATGTTCCATGCTCCTGGATAGGAAGAATAAATATTGTGAAAATGTCTATGCTACCTAAAGCAATCTACACATTTAATGCAATTCCTATCAAAGTACCATCCATCTTTTTCAAAGAAATGGAACAAATAATGCTAAAATTTATATGGAACCAGAAAAGACCTCGAATAGCCAAAGGGATATTGAAAAAGAAAGCCAACGTTGGTGGCATCACAATTCCGGACTTCAAGCTCTATTACAAAGCTGTCATCATCAAGACAGCATGGTACTGGCACAAAAACAGACACATAGATTAATGGAACAGAATAGAGAGCCCAGAAATAGACCCTCAAATCTATGGTCAACTCATCTTCGACAAAGCAGGTAAGAATGTCCAATGGAAAAAAGACAGCCTCTTCAATAAATGGTGCTGGGAAAACTGGACAGCCACATGTAGAAAAATGAAATTGGACCATTTCCTTACACCACACACAAAAATAGACTCAAAATGGATGAAGGACCTCAATGTGCGAAAGGAATCCATCAAAATCCTTGAGGAGAACACAGGCAGCAACCTCTTCGACCTCTGCCGCAGCAACATCTTCCTAGGAACAACGCAAAAGGCAAGGGAAGCAAGGGCAAAAATGAACTATTGGGATTTCATCAAGATCAAAAGCTTTTGCACAGCAAAGGAAACAGTTAACAAAATCAAAAGACAACTGACAGAATGGGAGAAGATATTTGCAAACGACATATCAGATAAAGGACTAGTGTCCAGAATCTATAAAGAACTTAGCAAACTCAACACCCAAAGAACAAATAATCCAATCAAGAAATGGGCAGAGGACATGAACAGACATTTCTGCAAAGAAGACATCCAGATGGCCAACAGACACATGAAAAAGTGCTCCATATCACTCGGCATCAGGGAAATACAAATCAAAGCCACAATGAGATATTACCTCACACCAGTCAGAATGGCTAAAATCAACAAGTCAGGAAATGACAGATGCTGGTGAGGATGTGGAGAAAGGGGAACCCTCCTACATTGTTGGTGGGAATGCAAGCTGGTGCAGCCACTCTGGAAAACAGCATGGAGGTTCCTCAGAATGTTGAAAATAGAACTGCCCTATGACCCAGCAATTGCACTATTGGGTATTTACCCTAAAGATACAAATGTAGTGATCCAAAGGGGCACATGCACCCGAATGTTTATAGCAGCAATGTCCACAATAGCCAAACTATGGAAAGAACCTAGATGTCCATCAACAGATGAATGGATCAAGAATATGTGGTATATATACACAATGGAATACTATGCAGCCATCAAAAGAAATGAAATCTTGCCATTTGCGACAACATGGATGGAACTAGAGCGAATCATGCTTAGCGAAATAAGTCAAGCAGAGAAAGACAACTATCATATGATCTCCCTGATATGAGGAAGTGGTGATGCAACATGGAGGCTTAAGTGGGTAGGAGAAGAATAAATGAAACAAGATGGGATTGGGAGGGAGACAAACCATAAGTGACTCTTAATCTCACAAAACAAACTGAGGGTTGCTGGGGGAGGGGGTTTGGGGGAAGAGGGTGGGATTATGGACATTGGGGAGGGTATGTGCTTTGGTGAGTGCTGTGAAGTGTGTAAACCTGGTGATTCACAGACCTGTACCCCTGGGGATAAAAATATATGTTTATAAAAAATAAAAAATTAAAAAAAAAAAAAAAAAAAAACCTTAGGTTTGAAGGCCACAGTAAATGGTTGGGACTTCATTCCAATGAAAAGAGCAAAGGTATTTAAAGGACACATGCCAACATATTGCAGATTCACATTTGGGAAAGATAATAATTTGCATTGTTTTGTGGAGCCAGGATCTGAGAAGAATTGTAGGGAAATAGCGAAACAATATACATGGCTGTGGCAGTTACCAGGTTCAGGATTGAGAGCCTGTCCTTGGATATTCCTAAGAAGAAAAGTGGGAGGACTTGAGACACACTGGAAAGTGGAACCTACCAAACTAGAATTGGTGTTTGAATAAATGTTGGGGGTGGGGAAGATGGGGATACAATTTAAATGTTAGGTTTCCAGTTGTTTAAAGTTAGGTATTAATTTGTGCTTTATTCTTTCTATTTTAGAAAGACAAGTGAAGTTAAGCCACTGTTTCTTTCTATGCCTTCACCTATTTACCTCTGAAAGTAAGCACAGTTTTGAATTCTGTAGATAATTTCTCAATATCATCTTTTGAAAAAGTAGAAGAGGCAAGGAAGGAGCTCTGAAAGTTGGATAGTAGGGAGGCCTATGTTTTCTGAGGAAGAGAATAACTTTCTCTTTGAGGAGAGAAGATGGTATTAAAAGGAGCATTACAATTATTTGAACAGTTTCTTGTCCCTTAGGGACTTAGACTGGGCTAGGGATAACTTGGGATTGTCTCTCTGAAAGATATACAGGATGAATTTGGCACAGAGCAATGAGCAGATACCACTGGAATAGAAAATAAAAGCTCTCACAAGTGATTTTGATACATTCTGGCCTTTTTTTTTTTTTTTTTTTTGAAATTAAATAAGCCTCTTAATTCCTGTGGGATTCTAGGAAAGGGGAATAATCTCTAACAATATCCGTGCCTAAATATTTTATCAGATAAGCTTTCTTATATCCCTATTTTCAGAGTACTTGAAAGTATGGCTTTGAGGGTTAAAAAAATGTTACAGAGTAGATTAAGTAGTTTGGACTATGGGTATTGAAAGGTTAGATAAAAAACTCTTAGTGACCACTAAGTACCAGCACAAAACTGTGCAGTGGCTCAGCTCTACTAACTCCACTGTCATCTGCATTTTGCAAATGAGCGAAGCAGGCCTCAAAGCTGTCAGATGACTAGTGCATGGCCACATACTCTTACTGGAAGAACAAATTTAACACCAAGCCACAACTTAATGGGTTCTGAAATGCTACTCAGAGGCCAGTGGTGTCTAATGATCAAACACTACTTGACCCAGGGAACAAACTATGAGGCAGAAACTGAGGTTCTTTTTAACTTGAGTCTGTAAAGCACCAGTCCAAACTCTCAGGTTAATGGCTATAACTCTCTATCGTAATTCCACACAGTTGGGTGCATCTATACGGTCTGTCTTCTACTTTTAAACCTAAGATTTGTCTTCTGTGACATACTTTTTAAAGATTTTATTTATTTATTTGAGAGAGAGCACAAGCAGGGAGAGGGACAGAGGGAGAGGGAGAAGCAAGGAGGCCCATGTGGGGCTCAATCCTAAGACCCTGGGATCATGACCTGAACCAAAGGCAGACACTTAATTGAGTGAGCCACCCACATGCTCCTCTTCTGTAATATTAATGACAGTTTTCTGCTTAAAGTTAATTCAGTTTCTCTCACAAAAAAAGCTTACTTTTATTGTTCAATAAATATTATGCTTGATTTCTTCTTCTCACATTGGAGAATATACATTTTTCTATGCATTTCTGTGTTCATTTTCTTTTCTGGCTCCTTTGTTATGGACTATAAGGAGTATGGCTGCCTCCTTGAAGAGTAAGCCTTATACCTCCTAGATCAGACAAATATTTGTATAAAAGACTTCTTCCTATCAATATAAACAATTTGATTTTGGGGCATGTGAGTAGCTCAGTCAGTTAAGCATCTGCCTTTGACTCAGGTCATGAACCCAGGGTCCTGGGATGGAGCCCCGAGTGGGGCTCCCTGCTCACTGGGGAGTCTGTTTCTCCCTCTCCCTCTGCTGCTCCCTCTACTGTCAAATAAATAATATCTTATAGAAAACCAGATTGATTAAAAAATTAAAATACCAAATCCATGAGTCCAGGTGAGATACTGTGATTTACCAATGAAGATTTTACAGTGAATATGTACAGGGGAACTACTCATACTAGTTTGTTTTCCAATCAGTGTATTTGAAGATTCTTTATAGTGTCAAGGCATCATCTTTTCCTACTCAGTTCTAGAAACCATCTCTTTTTGTTCTTTATTATCAAATGTGCTATCCCTAGCTAATTTTGTAGCTCCTACAATAAGAAAAATGTGGCAGTGCTGTCATTACTCACAATGCTCTTAAGAACTTTTTTTTTTACTGAAAATAACATAGATCTACTTGACTATTCAGTTCCCTAATTCCACTTATTTAATGCTGTTTACACCATTATTTATGATGCTGCATCATCCAACACATTCATTATTTACAGTACTATTGTTTATGAATACTGACTTACAGTGGCTCTCAAAAATTACTGCTGTGCCTTATTGATGGCCACAAGGGCAAGTCTTATCCAGAGTATGCAGTACATGTGACTAATGATTAGTTCTCTGATCGTGGTATACATATCATTTAGTATTTTTTTATTTTAATTTTTTGGTGATGGACTTTAAAGAGGGCACATGATGGAATGAGTACTAGATATTATGTAATGAATCACAGAACTTTACCTCTGAAAGTAATAATGATAAAAGTAATAATATAAGTGTCACCTGAAATTATATTTTAAAAATACACATATAATTTATAAAATGTCTAAACAAACACAAATAAATAAATAAATAAATAAAAGTAGTCTGAAGAATTGATTAAGAGATTGTTAGACCAGGTGGCAATGCAAAATTCAACTAAAAAATAAGTTAATAAATTAATTAACACACAAGAAAAGTAAAAAGGGAAATTCACCAAAAAACATTCATCCAAAGAAAAAAAAATACGAAGAAAAAAAGAAAAAATAAAATAAATTCAGTTAACATACAGTACATTATTAGTCTCAGGGGTAGAATTAGTGATTCATTAGTTGCATATAATACCCAGTGCTCATTTATATCAAGTGCTATTCTTTTTTTTTTTTTTTTTAAGATTATTTATTTATTTATTTGACAGACAGAGATCACAAGTAGGCAGAGAGGCAGGGGGAGGCAGGGGGAGGCAGGCTCCCCGCTGAGCAGAGGGCCTGATGCTCAATCCCAGGACCCTGGGATCATGACCTGAGCTGAAGGCAGAGGCTTAACCCACTGAGTCACTCAGGTGCCCCTCAAGTGCTATTCTTAATTCTCATCACACAGTTATCCCATCCCCTCATCTACCACCCCTCCAGTAATGCTGTTCATTGTCTATAGTTAAGAGTCTCTTGTTTTGCCTCCCTCTCTGTTTTTATCTTCTTTTATATTTCCTTCCCTTTCTCAATGTTCATCAGTTTTGTTTCCTAAATTCCACATATGCATGCAATCATACAATATTTGTCTTTCTCTGACTGACTTATTTCACCTAGCATAGCACCCTAATACTTGCTAGCTTCATCCACATCATTGCAAATGGCAAGATTTCATTCTTTTTGACCGCTGAGTAATATCCCATTATGTGTGTGAGTGTGTGTGTGTATACACACACTATATGTACCTTCTTTACCCATTCATCTGTCAATGGACATCTGGGCTCTTTTCATTTTTTGGCTGTTGTGGGCATTGCTGTTGTAAACATTGGGGTTCATATGCCTCTTTAAATCATTGTTTTTGTATCCTCTGGATTAAAACCTAGTAGTGTAATTGCTGGATAATAAGTTCTATTTCTTAACATTTTGAGGAACCTCCATAGTGTTTTCCAGAGCAGCTGCACCAGTTTGCATTCCCACCAACAGTGAAAAGGAGTCCCTTTTCTCTACATCCTTGCCAACATTTGCTATTTCTTGAGTTGTTAATTTTAGCTATTCTGATGGGTGTTACGTGGTATCTCATTGTAGTTTTGATTTATATTTCCCTGATGCCGAGTGATATTGAACATTTTTTCATAATTCTGTTGGCCATTTATATGTCTTCTTTGGAGAAATGTCTGTTCATGTCTTCTACCCATTTCTTGACTGGATTTTGGGGGTTTTGGGGGGTATTGAGATTGCTAATTACTTTATAGATTTTGGATCCTAGCTCTTTATCTGATATGTCATTTGGGGATGTCTTCTTTCATTCTGTAGGTTGCTTTTTAGTTTTGTTAATTGTTCCCTTTGTTGTCCAAAAGCTTTTTATGCTGATAAATTCCCAATTCTTCATTTTTGCTTTTGTTTCCCTTGCCTTTGGAGACATAGCTAGCAAGAAGTTGATATGGTTGAGGTCAAAGAGGTTGCTGCCTGTATTCTTCTCTAGGGTTTTGATGGATTCCTGCCTCACATTTAGGTCTTTCATTCATTTTGAATTTATTTTTGTGCATGGTGTGAGGAAATGGTCCAGTTTTATTCTTTGCATGTGGCTGTCCAATTTAAAGATAGGGAAAAATCAATCTCTCTCTCTCTTTCAAATAAACAAATAAAATATTTTTTAAAAAGTTTGGGAAAAATCTTGGAATTGTGTTTCCTTTTGAACTCTGCCTTTACTGGATTCCTATAAGGAATGTGGTCTTTCTTTCTTGATATTGACCATAGTCCTGCCTTCCGCACACTGACACCTGTGGGAAGGATAGGCAAGAGTCCCATGAGAGATTAAGAAAAGTGGTCCTAATGAAGCATTTGGCAAAGCATAAGACCAACTTGAGAGAACAGAACAAAAGAAGAAGCAACAGAGAATATTGATTGGAAGAGCCAGTTGGCTTTGCAGAAAAGATAAGTGAAGCCACTTCCAGAATACTGATAGAGTGTCCTGGAGCCTGCAGAGGGAGTGAGGTGACCATGCTGGTCAGGGAATGCACCGAGTAAAGGAACCCTGGCAACCATTTCTTCACCCTTGGTTGCTACAGACTAGAGGTAACACTGAAGTCAAAACAAGTCTGAATGAGAATCCTTGATAACAAAAGGGACTCATTAAAGTTCAAGGGCAAAGGGTAGACTATTGGATAGATCCCAGGAATCTGAATATTTACTAAGCAGCTGCTTCTGAAATAGGAGGTCTTTATACCACTCTTTGGAAGTATTCTTTTTTTCAGTACTTATTGTATTATGATGTATTGGCTTCCTTCTTGTAATTTTCATTCACTTGAATTCCTCACTAAATCAGTCAGTTCATATTAAAAGTCCTACAGAATGGTGGAAGAAAACAAATTAGATAAAATGTTTCTGCTTACATTTATAGAAAATGTTACAATGGATAGAAAGTCTGGCTCTATTTTCTACTGTTGAATTTCCTTTGGTTACATCTCAAGGGAAGGAATTGCTGAATCAAAAGCCTTGGGCATTATGTTGACTTGATCAATTTTAACTTCTCAGAGCTGGTGACCCTCACTCAAAGATGGACATAGAAGGTCACAGAAAGAAATCTTAGATCATATGAGTCTTAGGTTCAAGGCATTCTATTATCAGTCTCACTTAATTCCAGGGACCAAAGTAGGATCTAGGAAATTTCAAGAAATGTCCCTCCACAGTGTGGGGCTTACTGAGACACAAGAAAGGCAGTATTGTCTTAGATAACAAAAATTAAAACCATCTCTCACAATAACTCACTTTGGGAAATTAGGTCAATTGTCTTACCTCTCTTAACTATAGGTTCTTAAATATATGGGTAAGGAAGGGGGAAAAGAAATCTCTCTTACACTGTTTTTGAGAAGGCACCCTTTGCCTAGGATAGTTTATGTATCCAAAATCTTGTTATTTTTTCGTTCCTGAAGAGTCAAATTCCTATTTCATTTTTTGAGAGTCTTTTTCTAGTTTTTTTTTTTTAAATAAAAGAAAAATGACCTCAAGTAAAATATTGAAGGTAAATTTTTGCCTCTGGCTTCTTCAATTTTATCCTCTTTTCCCATTGGTTTACTGTGATTTATGTTCTCTCTCCATTCTCTTCTGAACATGTTCCTTGGGATGATTCTGAATATGTTATGCACACACTTGTATAAAGATGTGTCAATGTATTTCATCTACTAGTGATTCATTCATTATATTAAATAAGTTTATTGAGTATTTCCTTTCTGGATATTATTGTAGACACTGGATATAATGTGGCAATAGAGTTGGGTTCATGTGTGACTGTGACCTGTGCCATCACACAGCTTCCTGTTCTCAGAAGTTTGTCATGCTTGGTTCAGTGCTTTATTGTCCTCATCTTGAAATTCTTAATAACTTTTGAATAATGGGCCCATTTTAAAAATTCTTTTTTTCTAATTTAAGTATAACTAATATACAATGTTATATTAGTTTCAGATATATAGCATAGTATATTGACTCAACAATTACATACATTATACAGTTCTCACCACAGTAAGTGGTTAACCCTCTGCTACCATACAATGTTATTACAATCTTTTGTCTGTATGTCAATACTATACTGTACTTTTAATCACCATGACATATTTATTTTATAAGTAGAAGTTTGACTGGTTAATTCCCTTTACCTATTTTGCACACCCCCTCAACTTTCCTCCTTTCTGGAAGCCAGGTTTGTTCTCTGTATTTATGAATGTTTTGTTTTTCTTTGTTTTTTTTTAATTCCACATATAAATGAAATAATATGGCATTTATCTTTCTCCATACGAGCTGTTTTAGCAAGCATAATAACTTCTATATCCATCCATGCTATTGTGAATGGAAGAATTTCATTTTTTATGGCTGATTTGATTTGCATTTCCCTGATGATTAATGATATTGAGCATATTTTTGTGTGTCTTTTGGTCACCTGTGTATCTTCTTTGGAAAAATGTCTGATCAGACTTTCTCATCTTTTAATGGCATTATTTGGGTATTTTTGGTGTTGAGTTCTAAGACTCCTTTATATATTTTGGATATTAACCCCTTGTCAGATATATCATTTGCAAATGTCTTCTCCCATTCAGTAAGTTGCTTTTTTGACTTATTAGTGGCTTTCTTCATTAGTCAAAAGCTTTTTATTTTGGTTAATCTCAATAATTCATTTTTGCTTTTGTTTCCTTTGCCAGAGGAATTCATAGCTACAGCAATCAGACAAGTAAAAGAACTATTTGGCATATAAATGGGTGGGGAAGAAGTGAAACTCTCATTATTTGCAGGTGACAAGATACTATATATTGAAAACCCTAACGACTTCACCTGGAAACTGTTAGAAATAATAAATGAGTTCATTAAAGTTCCAGGATACCAAATTAGTATATGGAAATATGTTGAATTTCTATACTATGATAACAAAGTAGCAGAAAGAGAAATTAAGAAAACAATCCCATTTACAATTTCTTCAAAAAGAATAAAATACCAAGGAGGTGAAAAACTATGAAATATTAATGAAAGAAATTGAGGATGACACAAACAAAAGAAAAGGTATACCATGTTTATTGGAAGGCTTATATTGTTAAAATATCCATAGTACCCAAAGGAATCTACAGATTCAATGCAATCCTTATCAAAATACCAATAATATTTTTCACAGAACTAGAACAAATAATGCTAATTTGTATAGAACCACAAAATCCTGAATAGCCAAACCAATCTTAAAAATAAGAATAAAGCTGAAGGTATCACAATCCCAGATCAAGCTAGAAGCTGTACTACAGAGTTATAGTAATCAAAACGATATGGTAGTGACAAAAACAGATACATACATCAATGGAATAGAATAGAGAGGTCAGAAATAGTACCACAATGACACAATCTTAACAAAAGAGGTGAGAATATACAATGAAGAAAAGACAGTCTCTTCAACAAATGATGCTGTGAAATCTAGAGAGCTACAATGCAAAAGGGTGAAACTGGAATACTTACATCATACATAAAAATAAACTAAATATGGATTAAAGATCAAAATGTGAGACCTGAAACCATAAAACTCTAAAAAGTAAACATGGGCAATAATGTCTTGGACATTGGCTTGAGGGACCCACATTTTCATTTTCCACAGGGCACCAAAAATTTTGTAGGGATACCTGGGTGGTTCAGTAAGGTAAACATCTGACTTCTGTTCAGGTCATGATCTCAGGGTCCTGGAATCGAGCTCTGCATCAAGTTCCTTGCTCATTGGGGAGCCTTCTTCTCTCTCTGCCTGCCCTTCCCACTGCTTGTCCTCTCTCTCTCCCTTTATCTGAAAAATAGATAAATAAAATCTTCAAAAAAAATTTATAGCGAGTCCGGAGCAATGAACCTAAAAATTACACTTCTTGCCCTCAATAAACTTAAAAGATACACATACATTCAAAATAATAAGCCACCAAGAAGCAGATACTATATAAAGTTCTAAAAAAAGAGAGTATTATTTGAAATCGAATAAGAGAGCAAATGTAATTAAGAGTGGAGCAATTAGGGGCTCCCATCTGGCTTAGTTGGTTAAGCATCCAATGTTGGGTTTTGGCTCAGTTCATGATCTCATGGGTCATGAGATTGAGCTCCATGGTGGCCTCTACACTCAGTGAGGAGTCTAAAGATTCTCTCCCTCTGCTCCTGTCCCCCACTCATGCTCTCTCAATCTCATATATATATATATATATATACATATACATATATATATATACACACACACACACATACATACATACATATATTTTAAAGGAGAGTGGAGCCATTAGCATAGCCTCTCTCAGGACGTGGGCTGACAGAGCAGGAGTCAGCAGTGTTACAAGATTAAAAAAATAAAAATAATAATGATATGTTTTAAAGCCCTGAGGTAGATAAAAACTTGACACTCAGAAGGAAATGAGGAGTCTGTCATGAATTTGGAGAAGGAGGCAGGGACAAGATCACACACAGCTTTGTAATCCAAAGCACAGATTTCATGTTTTATGCTATACAGAGTTAAGAAATTAGACAAAATGTGTGTGTGTGTGTGTGTGTGTGTGTGTGTGTGTGTGTCCATATGTTGACAAATGTAGTGACTCTCTAATGCCTTTCTAAGCATAGACATGGTTGGGTAAAGAAGACTAGGATGAAGATGTTGATGTTTTCTGTAAAAAAGAGTTCAGAAAAGTAGAGGAAGGCAGCATAAAATTTCTGCTTTGAAATGATGTATTTAAACAAAAATTAGGGGATATTTACTCCTAAAATAAATCATGTGTGTTTTGTTTTCTTCTTGGGAATCTTAAACACAGTTCTTACTCTTGACTCTGTGTCCCCCAGGAGAGTGGTATCATAGAGTGCAGAAAGGAATAAGATAGTTGTCATCATAAATCATGTGTCAGCTTGATTCATCTAACATATTCCTGTATAGCTAGTAAAACATTTCTGGTTTGTTTTTGAGAGTGTTCCTGGAAGAGGTTGAGTACATGATTCAATAGACAGAGTCAATAGATTTGCTCTCACCAGTGTGGGCAGGCATCCTCCAGTCTCAATCTGTTGATGGTGTAAACAGAACAAAAAGACAAAGGAAGGGCAAAACACCCTCTCTTCTTTAGCTGGGCCATCCATCTTTTCTTACCTCTGGATGCTGGAGCTTCTGGTTTTCAGGCTTTCAGACTCTGGGACTTACACCAGTGACCTCAGTGTTCTTAGGCCTTTGGCTTCAGGCTGGAAATTATACCGTAGTCCACCCTGATTCTCAGGTTCTCAGACACGGACTACCAGCTTTTCTGGTTCTCCAGTTTTACATAGATATATAATCTCATCTCCTATCTTGTTTCTCTGGAGAGCACTGAGTAATAACATAGTATAGGTGATAGCAAATTATCAGGAGAATATTGAAAAATACACTTTCTACTCAGAAACTAAGTAGATGTAAAAGTAACATACTAACATAAAAACAGCCTTAATTAATGATTAGTTACAGCAAAATGATATGTTTTAGTTAATATCCCATACTTTGCGATAGTATATAAATACAGAATTTATTAGCAGTTAATTAACCTATATACACATAAATACTGTGTGCTGTTGAAAAAGTTATTCACATTCAAGTGAGCTTAAAAAATATCCTTGGACTCTTTGACTTTAATAATTGTACTGCTGCCCCTTTCCCACATACTCCTTTTCTATCTGGCTAATAACCATTTCTCATTTCTCATCACTCAGCTCAGCAAGCCTTCCTTGGCAGCCCTTGATCTTCCTGAATCTGACATGAGTGTTATTCCTGTTTGCTTTTGCAGAATTCTGCGCTTCCTTCCCTGTAGAGTATTATCTTGTTGCTTTGAAATGCAATTTTTACTTGTCTCCCTCCCTGTCAAGAGTGTGATTTTTTTACTGAGAGAACTGTGATCTCTGGACCCACCACCTTGCATAGGGACTCTGGTAGTGTTTAATCAACTGAGACAGAACAATTGAATGAATGAATGAATTAGTTCCACACACATGTGTCATGAAGATTTTATTAAGTAATACATACAGAAATATCCAGAACAGGGGTTCAATGAATGTAGTCAATTGATGGGAGTTGATATGGAATATAAACTTTTTCTTAAGCACGTTATATCTGATTCTGTGTGCGGAGACTCCTTGTGAGTCCAAAGAAGTAAAGAAATACTCCAATCCATGATGCCAGAGTCTGGCAGGAAAGCTATTCTAAGGAAGAGATATAATTTGCAGAACTTAATCCTTTGTAAATATTTAATTCATTGATTTAAACCCTGTTCTGGGACTCTTATAAACACGTCCATCGGGAAGTTGTACTGGAGAAACTTTTTTTTTTTTTTTTTTTTTTTTTTATTTATAAACATATATTTTTATCCCCAGGGGTACAGGTCTGTGAATCACCAGGTTTACACACTTCACAGCACTCACCAAAGCACATACCCTCCCCAATGTCCATAATCCCACCCCCTTCTCCCAAACCCCCTCCCCCCAGCAACCCTCAGTTTGTTTTGTGAGATTAAGAGTCACTTATGGTTTGTCTCCCTCCCAATCCCATCTTCTTTCATTTATTCTTCTCCTACCCACTTAAGCCTCCATCTTGCATCACCACTTCCTCATATCAGGGAGATCATATGATAGTTGTCTTTCTCTGCTTGACTTATTTCGCTAAGCATGATACGCTCTAGTTCCATCCATGTTGTCGCAAATGGCAAGATTTCTAGATGTCCATCCACAGATGAATGGAGAAACTTTTATAAGGATTTCTCAAACTCTTTAATAGGTATAGGTAAGATTCTTTGTTGTTTCACTGATTCTTTTCATTTGAAAAAAAGCAACAAAGAACGTTTCTGATTGGATTCAAGGCAACATTTCTAGTAATCTTTTGTTATCTCTATTATAAATACAGGGTAAATCAGCATATTTTAGATTATTCAAATTAGGGCCAAGAAAGCATGTGCTCTTTTAGTCACATTGTTAATTTGTTCTGTGATCATAAGCAAGATATAAGCTTCTTCACAGGTCTGGTTCTATAAGGTATTGTTATGCATATTAAAAAATTTTCCTTTTTCCTTTTTTTTCTTCTTTCCTTTCTTTTTCTTTTCTTTTTTTTTCATTTCTTTTCCTTTTCTTTTCTTTTCATTTCTTTTCTTTTTTTCTTGTCTGCCTGCCTTCCTCTCTCTTTCTCTCTTCTCTTTTCTTTCTTTCTTGCTTGCTTTCTCTCCTTCTCTTTGTATTCTAGTAGGGAAACTACTAATGGAAGTATTTAGGTGTCCATCTTAATGCACTAAACTTCTGTATCAGCAATAAGAACATATCTAATTTAGAGGGAAGCAATTTTTACTGCTTTCTAGACATTTTTGAGAAATACATCTTCAATAAATCTCCATACTAAATTTTAATCCCATAGTTTTGTTGTTGTTGTTGTTTTATCCCACAGTTTAAAAAGTCCCTGGCACCCTTTCATAGCGATTAATGTCCTATTAGTAACATTTATTAACTGCTTAGTGATGAAAATAATCAATGAATAAATGTCACATCGGAATTGCTAAATTTCAGAAAGTTGCATTTCTCTGCAATCTTTTCTCTGGTAAGGTAACTGACCCCTTATGTTATCTCATTTAACATGAATACATTATGGTGTAAACAAATCAAATCGACATGGACAGAAAGATCAGTACTTGGTAGAAAGTAAGGCCAGGAAGTTGTCAAATGATTATAGCAAAATTCTCTGCCATGCTTCCTTGTCTGGCAGGACCTGGGGCCACAGAACCCAGTGGAAAAGTTTCCATAGATTCCCAATTCTATACAGAATCCATAACGAGTGTCTTATGACAAGGCCAAATCATAAACAATCAGTGTTTCACACCTCACCTCCTATTTGAGAAAGAACATAGGAAATAATTTTTCTATCTCCAAATTTCTCAGACTTCCCTTGTCTTTTCCTCTTGGGTTACTGGCTGCAGTTGTAACTCCATCCCACATGTGGGAGCATTGCCATGATCTGTACATGTTTCATTGCTGCTGTGGATCCTCTAGTAACCAAATGCCATTACTGAAAATGTGGACTGTTGGAAGAGTAGTGCTTGGCATCCTTCAGGATAGCAGTCAAGACATCACCTTCAAAATTCAACTGTGTCTCCTATTTTATAGCACTTTCCTTTTACCACCCTTGACTTAATCAAGCTCAAGGGGAATCATTTCTCCATATAGATATTCTGTGATCATCTCTGAGAATTCCAATGGGAAATCAGTGTTAAATTCTACTACTTGATTGGCCAGGGAAAGTAAATCTGTTGAAACAGATATGGAAACCCACTCTCTATCTTGGAACACTCTATAGTGAAACACTTATCTCACAGGGAAGACACTATTTATTTCTGGGATAGGTACTTGAAATGGCTTCTTTTTGGACAAGGAAAGAAACCAGGAGAACTCCATACAGACCTAATGCAGCTTATCCTCCTGTTCCAGGGAGTTTTTTTCATGAGCTGTCTTTCCCAAGCACTTGTTCTGTTCTTGGGTTCTTTCTTTCTTTCTTTCTTTCTTTCTTTCTTTCTTTCTTTCTTTCTTTCTTTCTTTTTTTTAAAATTTAAATATTTTTATTATTTTTAATTATGCTTAGTTAGCTACTGTATAGCACATAATTAATTTTTGATGTAGTGTTCAATGATGCATTGGTTAAGTATAACACCCTCATCACAGCATATGTTCTCTGCAGTACCCATCACCCTGTTCATTCTGTCTTGGTCAAACTCATTAGGAATGTTGATGTGTTTGGATAATCTGCCTAACTAGTCATTTAGTGTGTGTGTGCCACTATAGTCTCTTTGATTGGTCCCCTAAGGCTTCATACATCCCAGATCACACAGGAGTGTGGTGCCGCAACATGAGTCTTACCAGGGCTTCTTGCATATAGCCCTGTGCAGCTTCAATGTCTCCAGAGGCCCACTGAACTGGAGGAGATCCAACATGTTAGGTGATAAATGATTAGTAGAAAGTGGAAATATTAGTAGAAAATGGAAATACCCCTTTCTCAGAAGTTCAGAGATGAGTAATGGGCCCTCAGGAAAACAACCCCAGTTTGTGTATTATCTGAGTTAAGGGGGTGGGATTATGGACATTGGGGAGGGTATGTGCTTTGGTGAGTGCTGTGAAGTGTGTAAGCCTGGTGATTCACAGACCTGTACCCCTGGGGATAAAAATATATGTTTATAAAAAATAAAAAGTTAAAAAAAAATAATTTATATTTTAAAAAGTTCAGCGCCTTCTTTCTCCCACTGTTTAGTAATATATTATTTATGTACAGAAACACTTATCTTCTTTATTATAAAATTCTCTGAGTTTTGAAAATTGTATCTGATTGTGTAATCACCACCACAATCAAGATATAGAATAGCTCCATCAACCCCCCAAATTCCCTGGGGCCTCTTTGTAATCAGCTTCTTCCTTCACCCCAGACTCTGGCAACCATTGATCTATTTTATTTTCCTACAGTATTGACTTTGCAAAACTGTAGTAAAAATGGAAGCACATAGAATGTTGCATTTTGGAACTAACTTCTTTTGCATAATTACTGGAGATTCATACATTTTGTTGCATGTATCCATTGTTCATTCTTATTAACATGTAGTATTCCAGTATAAATTTCCACCACAGTTTATTTATCTATTCCCCAGTTCAGTGACATTTGAGATATGTCTAGTTTGGCAATTAAAAAAAAAATAAGGCATCTTTTAACATTCGCTTATGGATTTTTGTGTGAACAATTTTCATTTCACTTGGGAAAATATGTAGGAGTGTAATTGCTGGGACATACGATAAATGTTTGTTTAATTTTATAAGAAACTGCCAAATTGTCTTCCCAAGTGTGGTACCACTCTATTTCCACTAGCCATGTACTACAGTTTCAGATGCTCTGCATACTCACCACCTTTAGGTACTGTCAGTTTCTTTTTATTTATTTATTTTCTCTTATCAACTTTTTAAAATTGAAATGTATTTGACTTAGAACATTGTATAAATTTAACTGTACCACATATTAATTTGGTATATTTGCATAGTGTAATATGATTCCCAATGTAATAATAATTGGTAGCATTATCATATTACATTATCATCTTTTTGTTTTAGTGGTTAGAATAATTAAATTCTAGTCTGTTTAGCAAATTTGAATATAATACAATATTTTGTGTCTGTATTCAGTATACTGTGCATTGGATCTCTAGGACTTATTTACTACCCATTGCAAATTTGCACCCTTAAATAACATATGTATAATCCTCATTTACTATCCCCTGGCAACCACCAATTTTTACTCTGTTTTTATGAGTTTGACTTTTTTTAAAGTCCACAGGTAAAGGAGATCATATAGTAATTGTCCATTTCTGTCTAATTTATTTATATGCATAATGTGCTCAAGGTCCACCCATGTTGCTATAAATGGCAGGAGGTCCTTCCTTCTCATGGCTGAATAATATTGTACTGCATATATATATACAACATATTTTGTTATGTATCCATCCATTGATTAGCACTTAAATTGTTTCCATACCTTGGCTATGTGGACGTTGCTGCAACAAACATGGGCCTATTTTCACTTCTGGGTATGCACCCAGAAATGAAATTGCTAAATCACATGGAAGCTCCACTTTCAATTTTGTGAGAAACTCCATATTGTTTTCCAATACACTTTCAGACACCTACACTCCACCCAAGCCCCTGGTTTCAGAACCTGCATTTTTAACAAGATGTTCCTACAGTTCCTATGCCTGTTGGACTTCAAGGAGCCCTGCTGTTGGGATCTGGTGTGTGGGGGGTTCTACTGCCTCGGTTTACCTAACCAGCACAAGTTGCTTCTGGGAAGTGACTGAGAGGAGGTGACAGTCATAGTTGAACCAATTTACGTTCCTTCAAACAGTGTACAAATGTTGACTTTTCTCCATGTCCTTACCAACACTTGTTATTTTGTCTTCTTGATGATAGCCTTTCTAAAAGTATGAGTTTATATCTCTTTGTGGCTTTGATTTGCTTTAACGTAAGTATTAGTGATTCTGAGCAACTTTTATGTATCTGTTGGCCACTGGATGTCTTTTTTAGAAAGATACCTATTTGGTTCTTCTGCCCAATTTTTTTTTATCACCCCCTTCCTCTGCCCAGTTTTTTTATTCAGATTATTCTGGGGGTTGTTGGTGTTGTTGAGTTGTATGGGTTCTTTATATGTTTTGGATATTAGGATTAAAAATAGAACATCCATGTAAGTCAGCAGTTTCACTCCTGGATTCATATCTAAAGAAAATGAAACATTCCCATGTCCATTGCAGCACCACTCACAATAGCCAAGGATCACAAACAATTCAATTGGATATTAATCCCTTACTTGATACATACTTTGGAAAATTTCTCTCCCATTCTGAAGCTTATCTTCTCATGTTGTTAATTATTTCTTTTACCCTGCCGAAGCTTTTGTTTTGTTTTTGTTTTCATTTAAATTCTAGTTAATTAACAGTGTAATATTAGTTTCAGATATAAAATTTTTAATACTTCTAAACAACACATGGCATTCATCACAACAAATGCACCCTTAATGCCCATCATCTTGTTTACCTATACCCCGCCCACCTCATCTCCAGTAAACCTCAGTTTATTCGCTATAGTTCAGACTCCATTTCTTAGTTTGTCCCACACTTTTTTCCCCTTTGTTCATTTTTTTGTCTCTTAAATTCCACATATGAATGATATCATATGGTATTTGTTTTTCTCTGATTATTTTGCCTAGCATAATACCCTCTAGTTCCATCCACATCATTGCAAGTAGCAAAATTTCATTGTTTTTGCTGGCTATTATTCTAAGGGTGTGTTTTGGGTGTGTATGTATCACTGTTGGTGGGAATGCAGACTGATACAACCACTCTGCAAAATAGTATGGAGGTTCTTCAAAAAGTTCAAAATAGAACACTACCATATGATCCAGCAATTACACTACTAGGTGTTTATACAAAGGATACAGAAATACTGATTTGAAGGGATGCAGGCAACACTGATGTTTATAACAATATCAGCAAAAACCATATTTTGGAAAGGACCTAAATATCCATAGCCTGATGAATGGATTAAAAAAAATATACATACATCCAGACACAGGTGTATATATATATATATATATATACCATCAAAAAATTGGTAGACCTGATACAGGAATTCAGCAAGTCACAGGAGTTAAATTTTAAAATAATTTAAAACCTAAGAGAAAATTTGCAAGAGTCATATAAAAGAACAAACACACGCACTTTATCCAGATTCTTCAATTAACATTTTACCACATTTACTTTATCATATTATCTCATTATATATATATACACACATGTATTTATAATCATGTGTATGTATGTGGTTGTGTGCACATTTTTGTCCCTGTTTAAGATCTAATCTGATCATACATGTACTTAGTAATTAGTCATCATATATTTTTAGTCTTCTTTAATATAGAATTGTTCTTTTTGTCTTTTATGACCTTGACATTTTCGAAGAGTGCATGTTGCTTATATTTTATTTTGTTTGATATTTCTAATGATTAACTGTTGATTTTACATTTTCTGTCAGAAATACCACTTAAGAGTTTTTTTTTTTTTTAATTTTCCCAGTGCCTTGAATTAGGACCATTGTATTGACTTGTGTGATTTCTGTTGAAATTACATTGATCACTTAATGTGGTGTCTATTATATTTCTCCATTGTAACTTTATATTTTCTCTTTTCAAAAATAATGCATACCTTATGAGGAGATCCTTTGAGACTCTCAAGAGCTTGTTACTGCTTAATGCTAATTCACTGGTGTTAGCCTCCAGTGATGATTTACATTGGAATCAATTATTACTACAGTGGTTGCTAACTGTTCATTTTCTAACACCATCATTCTTTCCTCAATTATCAGTTGGCATTCTATTTTTAAAAAATTTTTATCTATTTTTTTATTTCTTTCCAGTGTTCCAAAATTCATTGTTTATCACCACACCTAGTGCTTCATGCAATATGTGCCCTCCATAATACCCACCACCAGGCTCACCCAACCTCCCAACCCCTCCTCTCCAAACCCCTCAGTTCGTTTCTCAGGGTCCACAGTCTCTCACAGTTTTTCTCCATTGGCATTCTAACACACACACACACACACAGCTTTCCCTTCTCTTTAATTAATCTATTTATTTGCTTACATCCTTTTTTTGCTCTTACACTCTTATTTTAGTCCATAGATTACAATCTCTTATTTGGGATGTTCAACCTGTCACAGATTTGGCCAGTGGAAACTTCTTCATTCTGGCTCCTGATTCTTTTAGATACATCTTCATAATTCTTTAAAGACTCCCCCTTTCTTTCCCACAAGGTAATCCAGAATCATACTCCTTCAACCTCAGTCCTAGATTTAGTTAGTTCTCTAAAAGTTTTGCTTTTGTTCTTAATAAATTAATTTTTAGTAGAGATTTTAGATTAAAAATGATGATTTGTGCATGTTGACCTCATTGTTACTGCATTGTGCTTATTCACAGTTTCTCTTAACAAGCAGAGATAGGGTGTATAAGTACACATACACATACACATGCACATTTCTATGCATCTGTCTATATATCTACTTATATATCTGTCTATAGTTTAAAATTAACTTCAGTTATAAAATAATTAAGTCATAGGGATTAAAAGTACAGCATGGGGAATATAGTCAATAAGATTGTAATAACTTTATATGGTGACAGATTTTAACTATACTTACTCTAGCAAGCATTTTGTAATGTATATAATTGCCAAATTACTATATTGTATACCTGAAACTAACATAATATTGTATGTCAACTGTACTTCAATAAAAAAAAAAATATAGGTCTGTTTGGTACCCCCACTTCCAGTTCAATTTCACAAAATTCATTCTCTTGTTCTCTCTTCCATAGTCTTTTATTCCCCAGCAGTAAGAAACCTGAACTATATTTAATGCAAGTAATTATTATTTCCTGAGTCCTGAATATACCTAAGTAGTTTCAGAATTGCTTATACACATCACTGAGAAAAACACCTCTGCTAACATGGGTTTAATGCTCATTTGGAGTTTTTTTGTCAAAATACTGGGTCAAAAAAAGTAATCACTTTCTTTTTATCATTTCTCTTTTCAAAATGTGGTTTTTCATTTCATTTTAAAAATATTAATATTAGAATATCTGTGATTTTTTGGTGGGTACTCAAATTCAGGTAGGTTAGCATATAGTGTATTATTAATTTCAGGGGTAGAACTTTGTGATACATCATTTGCATACAACACCCACTGCTCATTACATCAAGTACAGTCCTTAATGCCCATCACCCACTTACCCCATCTGCATACCCACCTCTCCTCCAGTAACCCTCAGTTTGTACTTTGTAGTTAAGAGTCTCATGGTTTGTCTCCCTCTCAGTCTTTTTTTTTTTTTTTTTTTTTTTTTTTGAGAGAGAGAGAGAGATGGAAAAAGAGAGAGAAGAGGTGCAGAAGGAGGAGAAAGAGAATCCCAAACAGGATCCATGCCAAGTGCAGAGCTGAACAAGGGGCTCTATCTCATGACCCTGAGATCATGACCTAAGAGTTCGATGTTTAACCAGCTGAGCCACCCAGGCACCACAACGTAGTTATTCATTTCGAATACAGTCTAGTTATTCATTTCAATTAGATTCAGCTATTTTTGTTCATATGTTGTTTTAAAATTTACCCCATCTTTGTAGATTTTTTCCTATCTATATCATTCTATCTATATCTATCTATCATCTAACATCTTCCTTCCTTCCCTTCCTTCCTTCCTTTCTTCTGTTTTCAGTATGTGAATCTTTAAGATGGTCCCAAAAGTCATAACTGTGAAGTGATATATACTCAGAGCCCTGTCAGTCTCTTGCCCTATATTTCATACTCTCTTCATCCTATTCCTAATATGGATCATGTAAGTAATCAATTCCATTAGATTTTGGTTCATCCTTTCTATATTTATTTTTGCATAAATGACTAGATACATGGAGAAGTAATTCTGGCTACCTATTTAATAGTTTTATTTACATCTCTTTCTTCTTCAAGAAAATATAATTCTATAGAATTAGTACTTTTTTCTTGTGCTAACTCACAATGACTTAGATACACTGTTCTTGAGATATTTTAAGCTTTTATTTAACATAAAATTAATGCATAAAGCAGCAAACTATATTTATGTATATCATCTAATGGCTAAGGTCATGATTATTCTTGGTTATCCCTATGTATCCTTTCAATTATTGTATTATTTCTGCATCATTTTCTAAGCTATTTTGTTTGCTTTTACTTTCCATATGACAGAGTATCTATGTATGTATATACATGAACTCATATTTATCTATATCTATATCTGTATCTAATCATCTAACATATTTATCTATCTATACCTATGGCTGTGCATATATATGTATATATATATACACACACACACACATATATACACATATATAAATACATATACATATATATATAACATATATATATATATACACATACACACACACACATCTCTATCTAGTCTACATCTCTACCTAGTTTAGAATATACCTACCTCAGTCAGAGAGTGACATTTATATTGCACTTTCTTTTTTCTGTTCTTATTTGGAACTGCACTAATCTAGAAAATACACAAAGTTTAGGAAGTGCTAGCCTTGCAAATGTCCCTGATGTCTAGTTTTGGTTGTTTTCTATAAAATGCCTCCTACTTTGAAAGCAGGTTAGAATGGAGGAAGAATGAACTGACAACTGACGAGAGATTTCGCCTTTTTGACCAGAGTCTATATTCCAAGAATGTTTAAAACTTCATGTGGGTTTTTTAAATGAATAAATTGAGACTCAGAGAGAAGGAGAATTTTGCCTGTGATGTTTTTCTTTGTTTGCCAGTTGCCCTTCACTTTGAACTGTATGAATGACATGAATGGTGGGGTATGAAGTAAAAAAGAATGGAGAGGACAGATATTTCAGATTCCCTTCTAAGCCATTTTGTCTAGTTTCCTAAAGCAGCAAAGAAGGAGCTAGGCTAGAGCTGAAGATAAGTATTGACAGAGCATCTGCTGTATTATATGAACACCATGTTGTGTTTTTATACACCTTTGCTGTTATCCAGAATGTTCCCTTCCTGTAGCTGCCTGAAAAACTGTGATGTATCTCCCCTGCATCTACCATCTGAAATAGTCTTAGGTTCATTTAAAACTGTAAATAAATCTACCTTTAATAACGTCTCAAATAAAATGTATTGCTCTTGTCTTTTAACAGATGTGGGCAGTATGACTCAAAAACATTTACAGTGTTTTTATAACACTACCCTGTGTTTCATGCAATATGTACCCTCCTTAATATCCATCACCAGGCTAACCTGTCCCCCACCCCCCTCACCTCTAATTCCCTCAGTTTGTTTCCCAGAATCTATAGTCTCTTGTGGTTCATCTTCCTCTCTGATCCCCCCACCCCTCATTTCCCCTTCCTTCTCCTCTTATCCTCCATGCTATTCCTTATGTTCCACAAATAAGTGAAACCATATGATATTGTCTTTCTCTGTTTGACTTATTTTACTTAGCATATTCTCCTCCAGTTCCATCCATGTTGATGCAAATGTTGGATATACATCTTTTCTGATGGCCTGATAATATTCCATTGTATATATGGGCCACATCTTTATCCATTCATCTGTTGAAGGGCATCTCAGTTCATTCCACAGTTTAGCTATTGTGGACATTGCTGCTATGAACATTGGGGATGCATATGGCCCTTTTTTTCACTATACCTCTATCTTTAGGGTAAACATCTAGTAGTGCAATTGCTGGGTCATAGGGTGGCTCTATTTTTAATTTTTTGAGGAACCTTCACATTCTTTTCCAAGGTGGCTGTACCAACTTGTATTCTCACCAACAGTGAAAGAGGGTTCCCCTTTCTCCACAGCCTCTCCAACATTTGTTGTTTCTTGCCTTGTCAATTTTTGCCTTTCTAACTGGTATCAAGTGGTATCAGTATGGCTTTGATTTTAATTTCCCTGATGGCTAATTATGATGAACATTTTTTCATGTGTCTGTTAGCCATTTGTATGTCTTCTTTGGAGAAGTGTCTGTTCATATGTTCTGCCCATTTATTGACCGGATTATTTGTTTTTTTTGGTGTTTAGTTTGAGAAGTTCTTCAAAGATCTTGGATACAAGCCCTTGATCTCTAGTGTCATTTTCAAATATCTTCTCCCATTCCATGGGTTGTTTCTTTGTTTTGTGGACTGTTCCCTTTACTGGGCAGAGGCTTTTTTCCTTGATTAAGTGTCAGAAGTTCATTTTCACTTTTGTTTCCCTTGCCTTTGGGAGACATGTCTTGAAAGAAGTTGTGGCCAATGTTGAAGAGGTTACTGCCTATGTTGTCCCCTAGATTTTGATGGATTCCTGTCTCATATTGAGGTCTTTCATCCACACATAAAAAATTAATGATGTACTGTATATTAACTAACATAACATAATAAAAAAATTTTTTCAAGTTTATGATTACTTTAGTCAACAAAGCTGTATAATGGCTTGCTAGCATTCATGCTTTTACTTTCTGACTCGTTTTATCACACCAGTTAGAACACCTCTATTCCTGCATGAATCATATTGCATTTCAATTATGTGATTTTTGTTTCCATTTTATGTGTTATTCTATGAAATCCTAAATACTCAAAACCTTATTTGTGTTTAATAACTTTTCAAACTAAACAGTGTTTCTGAGACTCCTGAAAAGTTAATTTGTGCAAGAAGGTGTAACTACTACCAATGATTAGTTTTAGGCTATTGTTTCCTGTTTATGATGTTATTTTTACATTAGATATTCTTGTTTTTCTTTCACTAATTTTTCTAAATACCATGTAAAAATTATTTATAGAGATTTTAGGAACTCTATACAAAGTTGCTCTCGACTCTGAATTTGCTTTCTGGGTTTGATTCTGTGAGAGCAGTTCTCTCTGCCAGTCACACATACCTAACATCAGAATCATAAGTACCTTGTTTCTTCAGTTTGAAGGAGAGAATTTTTTGTCCTTTGCGGTGTTTGTGTGCGTATATGTTTTCTCTCAAGCTAACTGTGGAATGCTGGTAATCACTCTTTGTGTATATGATCTTTTACCTGCTGTGCAAAACTTTGGAACAGCTTGATGGATCCTCTCACCAGCTAAATGCCCTCATTAATTATGGTAATTTTGTAGATTATTAGATGCCCCATGATATCTAGTGATTTATTAAGGGAAATCTGTGCACATATTCTTGGTTAATTTGGAAATGGAGACAACATAACTCATGTGGACTTACTCATTAGAACTGGGACAATGGAAAAATGTGTAATAAGTAAGAAGTAAGATGATGCAGTGAAAGAGCACTAGAGTGTGAATGAAAGGAACTGTATTCGAGTCTCTATTTTCATGCTTACGTGCTTGGTAACCTTGAACAAGTTCTATTACCTACTTGGTCATGGTTACCTAGCGGGTAAGCATAGAATTGTATATTAGAACTCTCACTTGTAAAATGGATCTAAAAACTTCTACTTTTCCATCCCTTCAGAGATGTTGTATATGTAAAATGAAGTAGTATCTATCAATTCATTCATTTTTCACCCATTCATTTATTCATTCATTCTTTCATTCATCCTGTACACATTTATTGAGCTATGGCTACTAAAATCTATAAGATCCCCCTGATCTCAAAGTAGATGAGAAAAAACAAGTATCAGTAACATAGTAATAGTTTGGGCAATTCTGTATGTAAAAGCACTTTTTAAATTTAACTGAAATCTATGGTCAACTCATCTTCGACAAAGCAGGAAAGAATGTCCAATGGAAAAAAGACAGCCTCTTCAATAAATGGTGCTGGGAAAATTGGACAGCCACATGCAGAAAAATGAAATTGGACCATTTCCTTACACCACACACAAAAATAGACTCAAAATGGATGAAGGACCTCAATGTACGAAAGGAATCCATCAAAATCCTTGAGAACACAGGCAGCAACCTCTTCGACCTCTGCCGCAGCAACATCTTCCTAGGAACAACGCAAAAGGCAAGGGAAGCAAGGGAAAAAATGAACTATTGGGATTTCATCAAGATCAAAAGCTTTTGCACAGCAAAGGAAACAGTTAACAAAATCAAAAGACAACTGACAGAATGGGAGAAGATATTTGCAAACGACATATCAGATAAAGGACTAGTGTCCAGAATCTATAAAGAACTTAGCAAACTCAACACCCAAAGAACAAATAATCCAATCAAGAAATGGGCAGAGGACATGAACAGACATTTCTGCAAAGAAGACATCCAGATGGCCAACAGACACATGAAAAAGTGCTCCATATCACTCGGCATCAGGGAAATACAAATCAAAACCACAATGAGATATCACCTCACACCAGTCAGAATGGCTAAAATCAACAAGTCAGGAAATGACAGATGCTGGCGAGGATGCGGAGAAAGGGGAACCCTCCTACACTGTTGGTGGGAATGCAAGCTGGTGCAGCCACTCTGGAAAACAGCATGGAGGTTCCTCAGAATGTTGAAAATAGAACTGCCCTATGACCCAGCAATTGCACTACTGGGTATTTACCCTAAAGATACAAATGTAGTGATCCAAAGGGGCACATGCACCCGAATGTTTATAGCAGCAATGTCCACAATAGCCAAACTATGGAAAGAACCTAGATGTCCATCCACAGATGAATGGATCAAGAAGATGTGGTATATATACACAATGGAATACTATGCAGCCATCAAAAGAAATGAAATCTTGCCATTTGCGACAACATGGATGGAACTAGAGCGTATCATGCTTAGCGAAATAAGTCAAGCAGAGAAAGACAACTATCATATGATCTCCCTGATATGAGGAAGTGGTGATGCAACATGGAGGCTTAAGTGGGTAGGAGAAGAATAAATGAAACAAGATGGGATTGGGAGGGAGACAAACCATAAGTGACTCTTAATCTCACAAAACAAACTGAGGGTTGCTGGGGGGAGGGGGTTTGGGAGAAGGGGGTGGGATTATGGACATTGGGGAGGGTATGTGCTTTGGTGAGTGCTGTGAAGTGTGTAAACCTGGTGATTCACAGACCTGTACCCCTGGGGAGAAAAATATATGTTTATAAAAAATAAAAAGTTAAAAGTTAAAAAAAAAAAAAAAAAAAAAATTTAACTGAAAAAGAAATTGAAATTGCTCTTCCTTTCTTAAAAATGAGATTAGCATTCATTCAGTCCTACAGACTGAAAACATCAGGGTTATCTGACTCTCCCAACTTCCTCATAACCATCTATACCATCAAATATGGAAATCCTGTTGACTCTCCCTCTTTAATCATTTGAAAATATATCTATTTATCTCCATAACCTAGAGATATAACCTGTGCTTTCCCTGGGCCACCACAAAATTCTCTTCACTGACTTATCTACTACTTATTCCCACTATTCCATTCTTCTTGTGCAACCTGGATGATCTTTCCAGAAACAAAGATGTTTTTGTCACTCCCCTGCAAAAATTTTTCAAATAAAGAGCTTTATCTGTAGAATAAAATCTAAGCTCCTTAACAGAGATCAAAATCTTTTTCATAGCTCTTTTTTTATCTGCTGTCAAAGCACTCAATATTTTCTCATCATTTTCACTACTGTTTCCCTCAAATACTACATAAACTCTTTGAGGGATCATCCTTGTGCTACTTATTGTTGTATTTCTAACAACTAGCCTGGTTTTTGTCTTTGGTAGGTAGTCAATAAACCCTTGTTGCACAGATGAATTTCCTAACATTTTTTTGCAGAATTGTTCCTGGGGTATGTTGAACTAAAGTGATTTCCTGGGCTGCTGCCACTTTTTCTGTCTTTGCTGATGATTGGGATTCAAGCTGTGGAAAGAATAATAGGGTTCAACAGAATTTTATTTTTAAATGACTTGATATTTACAGGCACACAATCTGTAAATTGTTGAATCAATAGGAAAACAGATGTATATTTTATGTTTTATGTCTCACACCATAGTGGAAGCTTAATTTGTGAAAACTCAAGAGCTCTAAATTGTTAAAACATTATGAAAATTATTATTATCATTGTATACCTTATGACTAAACTGTGACTCTTAAAATTTATTCATATAGTTGTTGCTGTTGATTTTAAAAACTATTTATTGATAGTACCTCTTTGGTTTTTTGATAGTAAGTTCCCCAATATTCCTCTAATATATGTAAAAATATGCATTGTTAATCTAAACAAGGACATGATGAGTCAGCACTTACAATAACTCTATTGATTCTTTAAAGCTGTTGCTGGGTAATGTATTTTACAAATTTATAGCACCTACCACCACATGCTAAGCCAGCTGCCTTTTACCAATAAAGATCAAGTTAAGAAAATTGAGCAAAATCATTAAACTGCTGAAATACACAAGAACAGTATTAGTAAACTTATTGTGCTGGTACTAAATGAACTGCAGCTATTTTCAGTGTCCAGATCTGTTTGGCATGCAGTGATTTAAAATCATTCCAAATGTTTAAGCATTCCTTTGGCTATTAGGGCAACACATAGGAGAGGACCTTTAGTGTTGTCCTTCCCTTTTTTCTATTTTTTAAAATTTTTTAAAAAATTTTTTAATGTTAATACCTCTTCTTAGGATCCTTTCTTGGTAGCTCCCTCCCTCTTGCAACCTTTCTACCTAAGACTGGCATTGGAGACTTTCTCTGTCTTTTCACTTATGCTATGCATTTTGTTACCATCAGGCTTGCTACATTTACTGAAATTATTTATATGTGGCCATTCTTCCTCACTAGAATGAAGGTAGATGATGCATTATTTTTCAAGTTTTTTATATAGAATAAATTTGGGATGTGGCTCAGTGAAAGTCATTGTGAGATTTTGGGTGGGGAAGTGATATAGAAAAGCAGATGATCAATAGAGGGACCTACAAAATCAAAATGGAACACAAGAAATTATCTACTTCATGTCAACTTTATTTGACAGATAATTTATGCATGGATTATAAAAATAGATTCAAACCAGAGTTAATTATCTTCCCAAATTGGTGCTTATACTTTGAAGAAGATATTTACATTTTGTGGTATATTGCTTTTTTGTCAATAAAATGTCAATAGACAAAACCCCAAAGTTGTTATTTTTCAGTACATAGTAAATTCCCACAATACCACTGAATTTGTCTGTAAGTTGAAATAAAGAGTAGAGCAGAAGTTAGAACCATTTTAAAACAGCTATTCAATACAGAAATTAGAGAGACATTATCATGCATTAGAAAGAATGTGGCAACTGTTTAGCAAAAAGTTGCTGTGGCCTAGGTCAAAGAGGTTGTTTCCTATGTTTTTGTTTAGGATTTTGATGGATTCCTGTGTGACTTTTAGGTCTTTCATCCATATTGATTTTATTTTTGTGTATGGTGTAAAAAAGTGGTCCAGTTTCATTCTTCTGGTGTTGTTTTTTTTTTTTTTTTTTTTTTTTTGCAAATGATGAATCACTAAATTCTACCCCTGAAACTAATAATAAAGTGTATCTTAACTAAATTTAAATAAAGAAATTTTAAAAAAGAGTGGGTTTATGGTCTCACAGGTCTGAACTGTAGCTTGTAAAATGAAAGAGACCCTTGCTTTCAAATTGTGATTCTGCCACTCACTAGCTTTACAAGGTGGGGGTAATAATTAATGTTTTTGAGGATATGAAGATGGTAATATTCAGAACAGTTTTTCAGATATGAATAAATAACAATAAAGAAAACAATCTAACATTCATTATATTCTTTTTTTTTTTTTAAGATTTTATTTATTTATTTGACAGAGAGAAATCACAAGTAGGCAGAGAGGCAGGCAGAGAGAGAGAGAGAGGAGGAAGCAGGCTCCCTGCTGAGCAGAGAGCCCGATGCGGGACTCGATCCCAGGACCCTGAGATCATGACCTGAGCCGAAGGCAGCGCTTAACCACTGAGCCACCTAGGCGCCCAACATTCATTATATTCTTAAAAATTGTCAGCCCCTGGACAGTTTCTTACATACATGAGTCAGTTTAATCTTCACAACAGCCTGATTTGAATTTGGTATTCACTTTTTAAAAATAAATAAACAGAGTTTCAGAATGGTTAGGTGACTTATCTAAATGGGAACAGCAAGTAAGTGATAGATCAGGATGAGAGTGCAGGACTCTGACACTTCATAATTTGTAGCTCTGATCAATATGTCATGTGGATAAACTATATTGTAGATTCTCAGTAAATGATGACCAGTGTATGATTATACATTTACAATTGCTGAGTAGGAAATATAGGCAACATCTGGCTTTCTTTTTAGCCATCAGCCACTACTTACAGGTTTTTAGAAAAAAATTCTCCATTTTTCATGAACTTCCATCATCACTTGGTGAGATTCGTGGATAAAGAATGTTATCATTATAAAAGCACTAAACTGAAATCAGAAGTTACAGGGTTTTAGATGGACTCTGCCAAAAACATCTTAATTCTTGATGAGTTCATTGGCTCCAATTCCAAATCTCAAGTAGAAAACACCTTATGTTGAGACTTGTAGTTCATTGGTTTCAGACTATTTGTGTTTGGATGTTTTGAGGTACAAAACCATTTGCCCTTCCTTTCAACCACATTCTGCATGCTAAAAATAAGCAATTTTTGTTTATAGAATTCAGAGATCTGATGGCACCTGCCTGATTATTCATGGTAGATGACCTTGAAATTGATCACTGTCCAATGAGTTATTAAAAATTGCACAATGATTGGTGGCAGCAAGAGCAAATACAATTTACACTCAAGATATCTAAATTATAAATTCAATTGTATTGACTTGGCACAAATTCCTAGATCCCCAAGCAGATTGCTAAAGGATAGGATTTAGGATGAGGGTAAGCCTATAAAGTGGGTTTGAGGGCTTGCAGAGACTTTGGGGAGGATATTCAAGAAGTTTGGATTTTTTCAGTTGAGTAATTCAGAAACTCTAAAAACAGTTTATGAAAGCCAAGAAGAGCAAGACTTTCAAACAAGTTGCATTATGGTTTTTCATTTTTACTGATTGGATGCAACTCTAGCAGCATGGATAAACATGTGGGTGCTAGATAAGAGAGCAGAGATACTAGTTTAATCTGTCTACCAATAAGTACATGATTTGGACAAGTGACTTCACTTTTCTAGGTCTGATAGTTCTTTCTTAAGAGTTAGGACATTGTCTAGATCATCTTTAAGATCCTTTTTCAGTAGCAAAATCTGAAATTCCCTCCACTCTATTAGGAATCCTGGAGAACTCTCACCCCTTGTTTCCAGAAAACATACATTCTCTAACATCCAGAATCGAACCAAGCTCAGTGTTAAGTAGACCTTAATGAGGAGCACTTTTTAAAACTTAAGGGCAATTTACAGATAAACTGTTTAGCCAAACTTTCTGTACATAATGGGGGTTCCTCTTTATGACAGGAGAGACATAATGAATGCAAATTGAACTGAATAAATGAAAAGTGAATGAAGGTAGTTAATTATATCACATTCTGGCTCAGACTAGATATTCCCAGAACAATCAATTGAAAGAGAGAAACAATTGGATGGCTCCATATTTCATTCTTAATTTAGATGACACCAACCATGTGATGTATATTTTATTACTCTACTTTATAAATGAAGAGCCTGATGGTCAGAGAAATTCAGCTCTATTTCTGCAGCTTGGAAGTCTTGAAATAAAAACTCAGTTTTCTGAAACCAAGTGCAGTGCTTTTGTCCAATTTGCTACATTGTACTTCTGTTTACCATTTCTATTGCCTTTTAAATACTGAAAGAGCTTCCTGGCATAGCCTAACCACTTTCAGAACTAAAATTGTTATTAGCTCACTTAAATACACTAAAAAAGTTATTCCTTACAGTTATTTTATATTCTGAGGAGAATTCTAACAACAACAAAAAAATACTTGACACATCTATTTCTCTGATATTCATTGCGAAGATAATAAATCAGAGAAAATTGTAGAAAGTGACTTGAACTTTGAGGATGGACTCAGGGATGATGTATGTTTCTTATATCTATAAAATATAAAAATCTGAAACTCATAAAACAGTCTGTAATCTCATTCTTTGGGATATGGCAATATTAACCACGATCTTTTGTGTTATTTATGTTTGCCCAGGTTTCCCAAGATATCTTACTTCCTGAATAGTTTTATTGAAAAGGGTAACATTCTTAGAGTTAAATGAACTGCAATTTAAATTCTGGTTTGGGTACAATATATGTAATTAAATGTTATAAACTTTAAGTACTGGCTCCAATAACTGCTAGCTTGATGTACTCAAATACTTTACCACCTATTTCTAGTAAATGTAGGGGACAAGGCAAATGCAGGGGAATATTTCGACATCAGAAAGGGTATTGTGTATGTTAAAGAAAACAAAATCTTTGCATGTACTATCTAATATCTTCAACCTCACTGAGACTAGGCTGTTTCATCTATATATTAGAGTGATTACTATGTCATGGATAATTGTAAACTTTAAAAATGATAATAAATACAGGGTACCTAACACATACGAGGGCTCTAGTTATGGCATTATTTTTATTTTATTTTATTATTTTATTTTTATTATGATAAGCATACTCTTTAATCCCCATCCCCTGCTTCACCCATCTGCCCATCCTCCTCCACTCGGATATCCGTCAGTTTGTTCTCTATAGTTGAGTCTCTTTGTTTCTCTCTCTCTCTTTTACTCATTTGTTTTGTTTCTTAAATTCCACATGTGGGTGAAATCGTGTGACATTTGTCTTTTTCTGACTGATTTATTTTGCTTATTGTTATACTCTCTTATTCTATCCATGTTATTGCAAAGGCAATATTTCATTCTCTTTTATGGCTGAATAATATTCCATTATATCTATCATCTATCATCTATGTATCTATTTTACTTCTCTATACATTTTTCTCTTGATGGACACTTGGGCTGCTTCCATAATTTGGCTATTGTAATAATAGTGTATTATTATATATATATTTATTTGTATATATAGTGTATAGTTATGATAATGTATAATGCTACAATGAACATAGGGGTACAGGTATTCTTTTGAATTAGTGCCTTTTTTTTTTAAAGATTTTATTTTTTTATTTGACAGACAGAGATCACAAGCAGGCAGAGAGGGGGAAGCAGGCTACTTGCTGAGCAGAGAGCCTCATGTGGAGCTCAATCCCAGGACCCTGAGATCATGACCTGAACTGAAGGCAGAGGCTTTAATCCACTGAGCCACCCAGGTGCCCTGAATTAGTGCTTTTTTTTAACCTTTGTTTAAATACCCAGTAGTGTAATTACTGGGTTAAAGGGAAGTTCCATTTTTAACTTCTTGAGGAACCTCCATATTGTCTTCCCCATGGCTGCACCAGTTTGCATTTCCACCAACAGTGCAAGAGGTTTCCTTTTTCTCTATACCCTTGCCAACACTTGCTTCTTCTGTTTTTTATTTTAACCATCTAACAAGTGTGAGGTGGTATCTCATTGTGGTTTTGATTTGCATTTCCCCAAGAGGAGTGATATTGAGCATCTTTTCATGTGTCTTGATGACCATCTGGATGTCTTCTTTGGGTAAATGTCTTCTGCCCATTGTTTAATTGGGTTATTTGTTTCTTAGGTTTTGAATTGTATAAGTTCTTCATGTATTTTGAATACTCCTTCTTTATTGGATATGTCATTTGCAAGTATCTTCTATTCAGTGGCTTGCCTTTTAGTTTTGTTGACTATTTCCTTCACTGTGCAGAAACTTTTTTATTTTGATGTAGCCTCAGTAGTTTTTTAATTTTTTTTTTGCCTTTATTTCTCTTGCCTCAGGACACATATCTAGAAAAAACGTTGCTACAGCTAATGTGCTACTGCCTGTGCTCTCTTCAAAGATTTTTATGGTTTCAAGGCTTAAATTTAAGTTTTTAATTCATTTTGAGTTTATTTTTGGGTATGGTGAAAGAAAATGGTCCAGTTTCATTCTTTTGCATGTGGCTGTCCAGTTTTCCCAGCCCTATTTGTTGAAAAGTCTGTCTTTTCCCCATTCATTCATTCCTCCTTTGTCAAAGATTACTGACCATATAATTATGGGTTTATTTCTGTGTTTTATGTTTTATTCCATTATCTATGTATTTGTTTTTGTACAAGTACTGTACTGTTTTAATTACTACCACTTTGTGATATAACTTGCAATCTGGAATTGTGATACCTCCAGTTTTGTTTTTCTTCAAGATTGCTATGGTCATTCAGGGTCTTTTGTGTTTTCATACAAATTTTAGAATTATTTCTTTTAATAAAGTGAAAAGTACTTTTGGTATTTTGACAGGGATTGAATTAAATCTGTATATCGCTTTAGGTAACAAAGAGATTTTAACAATATCTGTTCTTCCAACCCATGAGCACAAAATGTATTTCTATTTCTTGTTTTGTCTTGAGTTTCCTTCATCAATGTTTTAGAATTTTCAGGATACAGGTTTTTCATCTCTGTGGTTGAATTTATTCCTAGATATTTTATTGTTTTTGATACAAATATAAATGGTATGATTTTCTTAATTTCTCTTTCTGATGCTTCATTATTAATCTATAGAAATGCAACAGATTTCTGTACATTGATACTGTATTTTACAACTTTACTGGATTCTTTTATCAGTTCTAGTAGCTTTTTGATTGTAGTCTTTAAGGTTTTCTATATATAGAATCATGCCATCAGCAAATAGAGTTTTACTTCTTCTTACCAACTTAGATGCCTTTTGTTTCTCTATCTTATCCAATTGCTATGGCCAGGACTTTCAGTATTAAGTTGAATAAAAGTGGTGAATTGGACATCCTTATCTTATTCCCTACCTTAAGAAAAAAGCACTCAGTTTTTCACCATTGAGTGTGATGTTGGCTGTGGATTTTTGATACATGGCCTTTATTATCTTGAGCTATGTTCCCACTACACCTATTTTGTAGGGAGTTTTTGTCATGAATGAATGTTGTACTTTGTCAAGTACTTTTTCTGCATCTATTGAAGTGATGATTTTTTATCCTTTCTCTTATTGATGTGACATATCACATTGATTGTTTTATGGATATTGAACCACACTTGCATCTCAAGAATAAATCCCACTTGAACATTGTGAACCACACTTGCATCTCAAGAATAAATCCCACTTGAACATTGTATATCATTTTTTTAATATGTTGTTGGATTAGGTTTGCTAATATTTTGTTGAGGATTTTTGCATCTATATTCATGAGAGATATTATCCTCTAGTTTACATTATTGGTGGTGCCTTACCTAGTTTTGTTATGTAGGTAGTACTGGACTCATAGAATGAATTTGAAAAGTTTTCCTTCCTCTTTTTTTTTTTTTTTTTTTTTTTTTAGAATAGTGGGAAGGATAAACATTAATTTTTCTTGAAATATTTGGTAAACTTTGGCTCTGAAGCCATCTGGTCCTGGACTTTTGGTTTTGGGGAATTTTGTGATTACTGATTCAACTTCTTTACTGGTAATTGGTCTCTTCAAATGTTCTAATTCTTCTTGTTTTAATTTTGGTAGTCTGTATGTGGCAAGGAATTTAGCCATTCCTTTTAAGTTGTGTAGTTTGTTGGCAAATTGGTTTTCCTAATGCTATTTTATAACTCTTTGTATTTATATAGTGTTGGTTGTTATTTCTTCCCTTTCATTTTTAATTTTGCTTATTTGAGTTCTCTCTCCCTCTCTCTCTCGTTTGATGGATCTGGCTTGAAATTTATCAATTTTTTCAAAGAACCAGCTCCTGATTTCATTGATCTCTTCTGTGTTTTTGTTTGTTTGTTTGTTTGTTTGTTTTAGTTTCTATAGCATATATTTCTACTGTAATCTTCATTATTTCCATCCTTCTACTGATTTTGGACTTTGTTCTCTTTCTGGTTCCCTTGGGTATAAAGTTAGGGTTTTTATTGGATATTTTTCTTGCTTCTTGAGGTAGGCCAGTCTTGCTATAAACTTCTATTTTAGAATAAATTTTGCTGCATCTCATACTTTAAACTACTGGGTTTTTTTTTTTCATTTTTATTTGATTCTATACAATATTTTCTTTCTTTTTTGATTTCTTGACTGACCCATTCATTTCGTAGTAGCATGGTATTTAACCTCCATGTATTTGTGCTTTTTTAAAGATTTTTTCTTGTGGTTTATTTCTAGTTTCATAGCATTGTGGTCAGAAAAGATGCATGGTATGATTTTGATCTTTTTGAATTTGTTGTGACTTGTTTTGTGGCCTAATATGTGATCTATTCTGGATAATGTTCTGTATGACTTTAAAAGAATATGTATTCTGGTGTTTTAGAATGGAATGTTCTGAATATGTCTGTTAAATCCATCTGGTCCAATGTATCATTCAATGTCAATTTTTCCTCGTTGATTTTCTGTTTGGATGATCTGTCCATTGATGCAAGTGGAGTTTTAGAATTCCCTGTTATTAGTGTATTGCTATTGATTAGTTCCTCTGTTTGTTACCAACTGTTTTATGTATTTGGGTCCTCCCATGTTGGGTGCATAAATATTTACAAGTGTTATATTCTCTTGTTGGATTGTCCCCCTTATTATTATATAGTGTTCTTTTTTTGTTTTGTTTTGTTTCAGTCTTTGTTATAAAGTCTATTTTGTCTGATGTAAGTTTTGCTACTCTGTCTTTCTTTTGACATCCACTTGCATGATATAGTTTTCTCCATCCCTTCATTTTCAGATGTCTTTTGGTCAGAAATGAATCTCTTATATTAATCATATAGATAAAATTTTTTATGCAATTTCAACTTATGTCTTTTGACTGCAGTGTTTATTCCATTCACATTCAAAGTAATTATTGATAGATGGGTATTTACTGTCATTCTGTTACTTGTTTTGTGGTTGTTTCTGTAGATTTTCTCTGATCTTTCTTCTCTTGCTATTTTTCATGGTTTGCTGGTTTTTCTTTAGTGACATACTTAGATTCTTTTCTCTTTATTCTTTGCATTATCTAGTACTGATTTTTGATTTGTGGTTACCATTAGGTTCATATATAATATTCTCTGCATATAGCAATATATGAAGTTGATGGTCACTTATGTCTGAATCCATTCTTTGCTCCCCCTCCTCCCCTGTCTCCATGTTTTAGGTCATATTTTACATCCTTTCATTTTATGAGCCCCTTGACCAATTTTTAGAAAAAATATTTATCTTTAATTTTGTATTTTTTACATTTTTATACTTTTGCTTATGGGCTTTCATTTTCACTCAAAGAGTCCCCTTTAATATTCTTGTAGGTCTCATTTAGTGGACATAAATTCCCTTCTGTTTGATCAACTCTTTATCTCTTCTTATGTTCTGAATGATAGCCTTGCCTGACAGAGCATTCTTGACTGCAGATTTTTCCTTTTCAGAACTTTGACGATATTATACTGTTCCCTTCTAGCCACAAAGTTGTTCCTGAAAACTCTGTTGATAGTCTTAAGGTGTTTCTCTTGTATGTAATGGTCTTCTTTTGCTTATATATATATAAAAAAAAAATTGTCAGTACTTTTGCTATTTTAATTAGTATGTGTCTTGGCATGGACTGCCTTGAATTCGGGGGTGGATTTCTATGCCTCCTGTATCTGGATATCTGTTTCCTTCTCCAGATTAGGGAAGTTTGTAGCTATTACTTCTCAAATAAATTTTCGGCTCCCTTTTCTCTCTCTTCTTCTTCTGAGATCCCTATAATGTCAATGTTATTATGCTAGATGAAGTCACTGAGTTCCTTCAGACTGTTCTCAATTTGCATAATTTTCTTCCCTCTTTTTTGCTCATCTTGCTGGTTTTCCATTCCTCTGTCTTCCAGGTCATTAATTCATCCCTCTACTTCATTTAGCCTGCTATTTATTTGGTCAAGTGTATTTTTAATTTCATTCATTGTGTTCTTGACCCCTGACTTGTTCTTTTTTTGTTTCAGTGTTAAAGGCCTCACTCATGTCCTCTACTCTTTTCTCAAGTCCAAGTGAATCTTTATGATTATTACTTTAAATTCTCAATCTGACATATTATTTATATCCATTTTGCTAAGGTCTCTTGCTGTGCTTTAATCCATTCTTTAATGTCAGAGATGTTACTCTGTGTATTAAGAAAGTTGGCTACTTCTCTTGCTCTTAAGATAATAACCTTATAAAGAAGAGGTCCTGTAGTGTCTTACAGTACATTGTCTCCTGTTTTCCAGATTCTGACACTTCAGGGAGTGTCTTTTATGTGTGTTGCATGTACTCTGCTGTTGAGTCTTGACCTCTTTTACCTTCAGCCCAGTTGTCAGCAGAGGCTCTCTTTGCTTATTTGGGTCAGTGGTTGGTCCCTAGTAAGGGTGGGGCCTGTTTTAACTAGGTGTGTGGTAGTCTGCTTGCAAAAGACCTTCCCCCACAACTGCCTGAACTGAGGTCCTGCAGAGTGGGCAGATGGGGAGATGTGGTGTTGTCAGGGTTTGCACTAGCCTTTGAGGGAGGGACCTGCAGCTCTAGAGCCAAAACAAGTGTGACTGGGAAGGGTGGATCCCTGAGGTATAGGGGTCAGGGCTACGTGCAAGCAGGTTTAAGTGATGATTTTGGGCATTGCATGCATTCCCACAGGTGGCCATTTTTTATGCAGGGGAGGAGGGGAGGGACATAGCAACTGCCAGTTCCCTTGTTCCTGAAAGGGTCTCCTTATGATCTCTATCTCTCCAGGCCATGCTGCGAGATGAGGCCATGTTATGATGTCTGTCTTTCCAGGCTGTCCTGTGAGACAGAAACACTATTGGCCCCCAGCATTTTTCTAACTGCTGGTTCTACATTGTATCTGCACAGGTTGTTCATTATGCTGTCTCTTTAAGGTGGAGACCCCACTTCTTAATGCCCTTTGGGCTGTCCCAGAGTTGATCTCACTGATTTTTTAAAATTCTAGGTTAAGAATACTGCTGGTTTAAGAACTCAAGAAATTTGGCCCCTCTCACTTTCCAACACAAATGTTGCAGGGATTCATCTTCCCCATTTGTGGGTTCCCTGGTGTGAAAGTTTGCTTTTTGCTCTTCTCTGCATCTGTGGGTGGCCATGGTCTTTTTCACTTGCAGATCATGTCTTTTTCCCCTTCCTCCATTCTTTGATGTGTTTTCCTCTTTACTTTTAGTTGTGGACTTTGTTCTGCCAGTCCTTAGATCATTTTCTGGGCTACTTATGATGATATGAGGGCTATCTAGTATACAGTTACACAAATGAAAGATAGGTTAAAATATAGAGCTTCTTGTCCAAATTTAATGTTTTCTCTATGGAAGCACTTTAAGTAGTCAAGTAGTATGAGTCGAAAGAAACAATTAGCAATAAGCACTAGTGTCATAACACTAACATTAACTGTTAATATGATAGTTGTATAATAACAGCAGAGATGTAGAAAAGATACCACAACCAATTACTGATTTAAGAGGCAGGTTTGGAATAGCAGTCCTTTTATAAATATATGAACAGTAAATATTTAAGCTTTCATTAATACATTTGTTGCTTTTTAAAATTGTAATTGTTTTCCCCTGTAGTCATTGTCAATAAGTAGATTGCCCTTCAAAAATATTGCAGAAATGTTGGTAAGACTTATGGAAGGTTGTTTTCCCTCAAGTAGAACACTGTACCATATGTTTCGAAGGTAATAGCAATTGAAATGTACACAAGTTAATTGGCTATGGTCTTTGCCCTCCTGATTCAGTTGCAGACACACAGATGAGGCATAGCTCTTGATTATGCCTAAACCAATATAATTAATGCTTCTTAGACTATAGTGTGTATTCTCCTGAGACCCTTAAAAGAGATGCTTGACACAAATCCCTTGGTATTAAATCTACATATATCCTATAGTTCCAACCCATTATGCTCTCTTATGCAAAAGAGAATGCAGATCTAGGTAATTTTTTGGATCTCCCTAAAAGTAGGTTTCAACAGTCATCAATTTCTAAAATAGTCACAGTATTTATCATTTGTCAATTATAACTTAATCAGTCACAATCTTGAGATGTGGGTTTTTTTGTAGCTCCTTGAAAAATATTAGACATCTCTGAGCTATAAGCAGTGATTAGAAGAAAGAATTCAGACTTTAGAAACAGTCAGACCACTTTCAAATAGGTTCAAATAACACTTCTGCAGTTCATTACCTGAAAAGTCTTGATCAAACCATGGGACATCTCTAAGACTAGGTCACTTTGTCTTTTAGAAAGAGAAGAACAAGAAGGAGGAAAAAGAGAATAGGGAGGAGAAAGAAGATGATAAAGAGGAAGAGATAGGAGGAAGGGAGAAAGATAATTCAAATTTCAGGGGATGAGCACTGGAAATGGTCTGTGTAGAGAGGCTGGCACATAGTAGGCTGTTATTTTACTAAAGCAATTATTATTCTTTCAAAGCAAAACACACACAAATCTTTCTCTGTGATTCTTAAGGCAATGTAGGGTAGTTCAGGGGACTTGAATCTGAATCCTATTTGCCACTTAATATCTGTATGACCTGGGGCAAAATAGTCACCCATTCTTTCTCAGTTATCTCTTCCATAAAATAAAGAAACTAATAATATTTCACTGTTTTGAAAGGGTTAATTTATGTTAATTTTTGTAAAACGCAAAAATCAGTTTTACTTTAATTTTTACTATTTTTTATAACAATGGGAAATGCCTTTCTATACAGGACAGAGATAAAAAGTTAATCAGATCACTGCTTCCCTATCTTGTAAGACAAATATTTTCCACATAATGGTATTTTGCAGATTGCAAAGAAAAAATTAAAAGCACGCACTTAAATTTGAGTTAGTTTTGGAATTTTCTCAATGCTCTGTCACTTACTAATTGTTTGATGTTGAGCTTAACTTAAATCACTTAACCTAAAACTTAGTCCCTATATCTCCATAAACGATCTTAATGATAATACCTCCTTCATAGAACTGCTGTGAAGATAAAGCATACAGAGAAGTTAACCTGAAAGGGCAGTGCTGACTCATCCAAACTCATAATAACAAGTGGAATACTAATAAAAAGGGCTTTAAGGATGAGAGTTAAAAAAAGAGAAAAGTGTTTTATTATTATTGCTACTGTAGTTTATTTTCCTAACAATAAAGCTATGTGATTTATGACTCTTTTTTTCCATCATTTTTGACTTAAGGTCTAGTGAAGTCATTTTCACATAATCGAATGAGTAGTAGATTATAGCTAAAATTGAACACTTTTATTTTGTTTTAATATTTTTTAGAGAAAGAGGGAGAAAGGGACAGAGGAAGAGAGAGAATCTTGAGCCACCTAGGTGCCTCAAACTCTTCTTTATCAAATATGAAGACCCTCTCTTCTACCTCTTAGGTTTAGTAAAAATAAGTATAGTCTGACCTGTGAAGTAGTTTTGAGGACTGAAATAAACATATTTCCCAAAGCTATATTAACATAGTTAGAAAAAGACAAGCAGCACATCATCTTTAGAGTAATTCTAATGATATTTTGAAACAAAATTAGACTTCTGTAGAAGTTTTATAAGATATTACACATAAATTCATCCTTTTATTTTCTCAATAGTAATGAAAAATAGGCATGAATGTCCTCATTTGTGATATTTTTCTATTATAAAGATGAGGAAACTGAGGCTCAGAGAGCTTATCTAACTTTCTCTTGAGCCCACAGTTAGCAATCAGGTCAGATTTACCTGATTACAAATTCCAGACTGTTTCCACTATTTAATGCAGGATGAAAAATAGAAAAATAAGTCCAGTTATTCCCCTTTCTAGGACTAGCTAAAAATCACTTAGAAATGGTTGTTGGGTGCTTCTTTTATTCTCTTTAAAAAGTATTATAAGGGATATAATGGTTTTAAAACCCCTTTGTCATTTAACATTTCAAATATTCTAGCAGATGGCTTCTCCCAGCTCTAGGCAGATGATGGTTCAGAAATAAGTGGTGTTGGGAGATTTCTTGTAAACGCTCAGGGACAGGAGAGACAGCTGTCACTGAATATCTTAATTACAGCATTTACAAAGTTCTAATTAATGTAATGGTATTTTTATGATTATATTAATGTTATGACCATTGGGGCGTTTGTTGCTGAACTCATTTGGTGACATAATTTGGAAGTCGTTGCATATTTTAAGGCTAACAACTGTTATTTGAGCGTTCTTTACAATAGAAATAGAAAGAATTATTTTATAGCTAATTATATAACTGAAGAATATATTTTTAAAAAACACATGTTGCTGAAAATATGAATTAGAATGGATAGAAATTCATATATTACACAATTAAGAAAACCCTATAATAGATAATATTGAAGAAAGAACAGTGCCTTTAGAGTCTAGAGGCTTGTGCCATATACTGGCAGTGTGACCCTTGGCAAGTTATTTCATCTTATCTGGGGTTGTTTCTTTTTCAATTGAATGAGGATGATAACAGTAATATCTAGTTGGTTGTTATAAGAAAAATTTAGGTACATCTATAATGCTTATCTTATAGTTTTTTATGTCTAAGGAACTCTATGTTCTAATATATTTGGATCTCTTAATAGAAACTAGATGAGGGGCGCCCAGGTGGCTCAGATGGTTAAATGTCTGCTTTTGGTTCAAGTCACGATCTCCAGTCGTGATCTCCTGGGAAGGAGTCCCATGTCAACCTCCCAGCTCAGGAGGGAGTCTGCTGCTCTTTCTCTCCCTGCCTCTCCCCCTGCTTGTGCTCTGTCTGTCTCTCTCTCTCAAATCAGTAAGTAAAATCTTAAAAAAAAGAAGAGGAAGAAGAAGAAAAAGAAGACGACAAAGCAGCTAGATGAAACAAAACTGAACATTTTGAATTCCAAATATTTTATTTATTCCACAAATAAATTGTTGCTTTTTTTTTTTTTTTTAGAAAAGTCAGTCTGCTGTTGAAAATCGGTATGAATGAGGAGATCAAGAATAGTTACGACTATATTCTCGAGTTCAGGTGTGGCAGGAATTAGGCCACAGAAGAGGCAAGAAATAGGAAAAGATATATTAAATAAAAAGGTATGGTTGATGGGTGGGATTACTGACAAAATAGAAAATGATATTTAAAAAAGACATAAGGACACTATATTATAGGTATCCCTAAGGGACAAGATTTACTTTTGGAAGGGAACTTAGAAAAGTCTACACTGAAATCTCATTTCAGACAGCCTGAAAAAGATGGGTGGGTAAGATTTCAGAAGACACTGAAAGGGACAAATATACTTTAAATAGAATGACTGTGTATGCGTAAAAGCACCAGTTCAAAGATGCATATGTAATAAAGAGTGATTTGGATCACTATCTGGTCACCTCAGCCAAATGTGCCAGTTAGGTTTCATCATACAAAATGAGTTATGTTTTATTCATCTGGAATTTTCTATTAAACGACTTGCCTGTATTGATGAGTTACTATGATCTACTTACTTTTGTCCAATAATATTTCATAATAAATGAGAAAATTAGGACAGATCCTGTTACTCCATAGTATTTTAATTACTTTGTGTCAAATGCTGAAAAATGAGTATGCATTATAGGTGGTAACATACCACTGGTATCATTAAGTCTGCCTGCAGCCTCATTTTTCTAACAGACATGGCCAAATTGTTGAAGGGTACTAAACTTCCACAGAGACAGGTGGCTTGAAGACAAGTTAACCTGAAAACCATTGGCACCCATAGTATCTCTCTTTTTTTTTTTTTAAGGTGTCTTTGTAGTTTTTTTTTTTTAATTTTTTATTTTTTATAAACATATATATTTATCCCCAGGGGTACAGGTCTGTGAATCACCAGGTTTACACACTTCACAGCACTCACCAAAGTACATACCCTCCCCAATGTCCATAATCGCACCCCCTTCTCCCAAACCCCCTCCCCTGAGCAACCCTCAGTTTGTTTTGTGAGATTAAGAGTCACTTATGGTTTGTCTCCCTCCCAATCCCATCTTCTTTCATTTATTCTTCTCCTACCCACTTAAGCCCCCATGTTGCATCACCACTTCGTCATATCAGGGAGATCATATGATAGTTGTCTTTCTCTGCTTGACTTATTTCGCTAAGCATGATACACTCTAGTTTCATCCATGTTGTCGCAAATGGCAAGATTTCATTTCTTTTGATGGCTGTATAGTATTCCATTGTGTATATATACCACATTTTCTTGATCCATTCATCTGTTGCAAACGACATATCAGATAAAGGACTAGTGTCCAGAATCTATAAAGAACTTAGCAAACTCAACACCCAAAGAACAAATAATCCAATCAAGAAATGGGCAGAGGACATGAACAGACATTTCTGCAAAGAAGACATCCAGATGGCCAACAGACACATGAAAAAGTGCTCCATATCACTCGGCATCAGGGAAATACAAATCAAAACCACAATGAGATATCACCTCACACCAGTCAGAATGGCTAAAATCAACAAGTCAGGAAATGACAGATGCTGGCAAGAATGCAGAGAAAGGGGAACCCTCCTACACTGTTGGTGGGAATGCAAGCTGGTGCAGCCACTCTGGAAAACAGCATGGAGGTTCCTCAAAATGTTGAAAATAGAACTGCCCTATGACCCAGCAATTGCACTATTGGGTATTTACCCTAAAGATACAAACGTAGTGATCCAAAGGGGCACGTGCACCTGAATGTTTATAGCAGCAATGTCCACAATAGCCAAACTATGGAAAGAACCTAGATGTCCATCAACAGATGAATGGATCAAGAAGATGTAGTATCTCTTTTTAAAAAACAAATTTTCTGAAAAAAAAATTTTAGAAAGAGAAGAAAGGAGTTGTATAGGTTAACCTCCTCTTGCTAACCCTAGATTCATCTTCTGTCCTGCTATCCTTTTTTTCTTTTCCTGCTGTGTGTGGAAGGGGGACCTCTAGAACTGCACCCACCTCTATTTCTCTTTCTCCTGGTTTCTATCAGATTTACCCAGTGGGAATCATCAACAGAGGGCAAGAGAAAACAGAAGCCAAGCACCTCTTACTCCACTCATGGCCTGAATCAGCGCCATAGTTTTAGCAGTGGCTAACTCACTCCATAATTGCTGCTCTTTGTTGGTCATCTTCTGTTCGGTGGTAACAGCATTTACTGGGTCTAGTAACTTTTCTCCACAAGACTGACTTCACTAGAGCCTTTCTCTATCAAATTTTCTCCAAAGAAATTAGTTTGAGTGAAATGTTGAACTGAAACTCTCATCCACTCTTGATAAGTTAGCAAAATTGTTGAATCATTTTGGAACACTATTTGTCTATATCTATGAAAGTTAAACACAAGTATATCTAAGAACACATCAGTTCAACTTCTAGGTATATTTCCAGCATTGTGTATATGTGTACCAAATATAGGCACAAAATGTTCATGGTATTAATTGTAATAAAGTCTGGAAATAACATATCCACTAATAGAACTCATAAATACAATATTGGTACATTCTTACAATGGGATGTTATCAAGTAATGAGAATGAATAAACTATCCCATATAACAAAATGGATAAAATCTCATAAACAGAATATTATAAAAGATATCAGAAATTACATTTTTTTAAAATTATAAGGCTTATATCCCTGGGCAGGGAGAGAAAGATTTGCTTCTGAAATTGCCAACAGCCCCACTGGATGGAACCTGTCAGCTGCTCCTATTTATACAGGTAGAAATGCTGATATCTGAATAAATGGGGAGCACTGGGGGCAGACACATGGATAGGTTCTTCCTACTCCTCATATAATACAGTTCCCTGTTTTGCACCCTGGAGACTTGTTTGTTCTGGTTTTTTTTTTTTTTTTTTTTTTTTTTTTTTTTTTTTTTTTTTATGTGTTTATTTAATACCATGTTGTTGTACAAGAGCCTCTTTATAGTAAAAAAAAAAAAAGACATTGTGATTGGTATAAAGGGATAAAAAAAGGGATTAAAAAAAGGGATAAATAAATGTAAGTGTCACAAGCTCTTATGCCAGTGAGCCAAGCAGGAGAAAAAATGAAGAGGTCCTGGAGGAGCCATTTTCTCCCTAAAAGACAGACATGGCTCCTAGTTCAGCAGACCACTGCCTCAAGAGAGCTCACTCCTAAGGTTGCTTGATCTCATTTCTAAGAAGATGGCAGAAGTGGACATCTCCTCACATAAATATCACAAACTAAATTTTTAGAAATTTCAAGTTTGGGGGCACCTGGGAGGCTCAGTGGTTAAAAGCCTCTGCCTTCAGCTCGGGTCATGATTCCAGGGTCCTGGGATTGATCCCCCCATCAGGCTCTCTGCTCAGTGGGGAGCCTGCTTCCTCCTCTCTCTCTCTCTGCCTGCCTCTCTGACTACTTGTGACCTCTGTCTGTCAAATAAATAAATAAAATATTAAAAAAAAAAGAAATTTAAGGTTTGGATCTCTAATATTACAAGTCAGGCACTGGTTTTCCTTGGAGGGGAGGGTATGACCATAGAGGAATTGATGGGAAGGTTCTGTGTCTTGAACTGGCCTAGTTACATTGGTGTGTTAGTTTGTGAACATTTTGTGGAGTCATACATTTATGTGAAATGTTTGGGAAGATGTCTAAAGTCAGACGCATAGTCTGGGGCTATTTCTTTTAAACTATGTTAATATTCACATGTCTTTTAAAATATAACTACTTTTAATAAATTCTTCATGTCCTGTGGAAGTCAGCACAAATGACTTTAGATGTAATGATCCACACATGTTGCAAAACAGAGACCAGAATGAAAATAAAACAAAACCAAGGCTGAGGTGAAGGACCTGTGGATTGGTTGGGAGCAAGGGGGTGTGAAGGTGAGTGTAACTGAGTGGAGGGTATATGGGCAGGTTCTTGTACCCTTATCTAACTCACATACTTGCTTGTGGGGGTGTGTACTCTGTGTGTGTGTGTGTGTATGCATGTGTGTATGTGGTAGACTTATGAGTGCCTTGACTGCATTTATATCAACAGGGATGAAAAGCATGTTTTGATTTGGGATACAGTGTCCTGAATGCTCTTGTGCCATTTATGGGGGTTTTAGGCCGGTGAACATCACTTATGGGCACAAAATAAGGCAAAATTTTATTTAAACACAACAGAAAAACAGATTTTGGAAAGTAAGACTTAATTCCTAGCTTTACACTTGTACAATAATATAAAAACTAGCAATTAGATGTAGATCATTAGGATCAGTCCTTATATATATTATTGCATTTATACCTACTAATGGCCCTGCTAAATACATATAATTACACTCATTTACCATCCATAAAAATGTATTTCTCAAGCATTATCTTTCCTCAGAAGCTTATCTAACTGAGGTGAACCTGATGACTTTAAAATGGCCCATCTTCCTTCATTTCCATCATTATCATATTTCAGTATTGCAGAAATTGTGACCTCTATTTGGGCTTATTTCTATCCTGTCTTCACATTTTGAATGACTTTTAACAAGGGATTGCTTATCTCTCAGAGTCCTATCTAAGTGACTACTTATAGGAAGTTCTCAGTAAATGTTTGTTAAAAGAATGAAAAAGGGGGGCCTGGGTAGCTGGGTGGGTTAAGCCTCTGCCTTTGGCTCAGGTCATGATCTCAGGGTCCTGGGATCCAGCCCCGCATTGGGCTCTCTGCTCAGCAGGGAGCCTGTTTCCCCCTATCTCTCTCTGCTTGCCTCTCTGCCTCCGTGATCTCTCTCTCCCTGTCAAATAAATAAAATCTTAAAAAAAAAAAAAAAAAAAAAAAAGAACGAAAAAGATATGGATGCTGGAAGTAAGAGAGGCCCCAAAGCGAAAGTCATCCACATTGAATCTGAACCCAGCTCTTTCTGATTCTAATTCCAAACTTTTCTATTAAATCACACTGAATGGACATCAAACCTCACTGCATTTGTCAATTTCTGGTATTGAAAATGGAAACCACTTCTGTCCCTAATACTTTAACCTCACATCCACATTTGGATTTACATTGGGTGTTCAGATGCCAGCCAAGGTTCCTGCTGCCCAGGAAATAATGCACATGGGCAAATGCCAGTTTTATATAATTTAGGAGAAAAAACTGCATTTGAGGTAATTTACATAAAAATAAAATTTGTGCCTGTCTCTACAGAATAGGCTCTGGTCAACAGAGCACAAATCAATCTGTTTGCTCTTAAATTTAAATTTCCATAAGTCATTACATAGTCCATAATCATATTGATGTAACTGAATTGAATTTGCAGAGATTATTCTGTGTGAGAAGGGACTTCGAAGCTATTTAAACGGCTGCTATTCAATAGATAAGGCCTTTCAAATCTGACCTCTGTTTTATATTAAATTTGTGACCTAATTTTCATTTTTCTCTGGGTTCTCATTTCCTCAGATGAAGAGGTCTTAGAAGATTTTACACCCAGCACTTTTATGTTAACAGTTGCAGAGGGAAGGATAAAGGATAAAGAAAGATATACATTCAGATATGCTGAAAGAGGGTGTGGTAGCAAATTGGTTAATCAAATGGACATACTCTATTTTAATATGAGCTCCACAGATAGTAACACTTTGTCTTTGGACAAGCTGCTGAGCCACTCTAAGATTCAACTTCCCTCTCTGTATTAAACAGGTGGTATTAGGATCTATCTCACTCAATTCTTACAAGAATTGAATGAAAACCTAGGCCAGGGCTTGTTAAATGCCATGCAATCTATGTTAGCCAGCTCATGACAATTATTATTGTCATTTCATAGCTGTTAGACATTTGGATTATTAGTTTTAAATGTCACATATGTACAAAAATAAAATAGAGAACAGAGGAAATTAGGAAAAATCTAAGCAAAGTGCTGAGCATTTAGTTTCAGATTTTTGTCATAATAGTTATTTACATTTTCCTAGCACCTTATACATTTTAAAACACTTTAACTTATTTCATTGGGTATCTCAAAGCAGTCATTGGTTAAAAAAAATACACACACACACACACACACACACACACACACACACACTATTTTTGGTATGCTATTTGATTTACTAAGAATATATTACTCTTCAAAATTGAACAGTTGAGGAAACCAGCACTCTTAGAGGTTAACAAAAGAATTCTTTAAAGTAGATAATAAACTGGGGCCAAAGCTTCAGTGTTCTAAATCTTGAGCAAGTCGTCTTTCTATAAGTGAGCTTTGCCCTTCTAGCCTTTTAAATAAGTAAGTCTACAAAAGTGAAGGGGTCTTATTAGTCATAGGGTTGTGACTCCAGTGACTGGCTAGAAGTAAAATTGGTGAGGAACAAATTTGGGGATGTATCAAGTATGACACAAAAAGCCAATAGTTGATACAGTTTACATGTCCATAAGTAACTCCTTCCTTCATTGATTCTATATTTCAGTACAAAATTATTGAAGTACTGTTATGTGCAAGACACTGTGTTACTACACTAAATGTTTTAAGGAATTATAAATAAATTTTACATTCATCTTTATTTTCAGGTACCAACATCCTATGACATCTGTTAGAAGTTTTTAGACAGTAGATTTCTTTTTATTAAAACACAATCTTATATGCTATCCCCTAAACAATATAGATGAAATCTATGAATTCCTTTAGGCAGTTTGGTTCTCTATTGGCAAAAAATGTTTTATTGTTTTTGGACTTTCTGAGATACCATCACAGACTCACAGGAAAAAGTTCCATATAGTGGGGGAGAGGAAACTACTTTAAAGAAGTTTCTCCCTTTTCTAAAGACAATGTAGTAGAAGCAGTAATAGTTAAATAAAATTCTCAAAGAGAATTTTTTTCAGTAGTCAAGAGTGAAACATTGAAGACCCAGCTTCAATGATCCATATTGAAATGATATTTTCATTAGAAACCTTGTGTATCTGACTGTTAGTAGTTATTATTATTTTTTGCTAAAATTAATCTCATAATTGTTGTCAAAGGAAAAACATCTTAATAGGATTAAAGCAGAAAAAATCACTTAAATCTTCATTGTCTTACACTTTTTTATTTATATTTATACTGAACTAGCAAATGCTCTTAGTACCTAAATTAAAATACATTCTAGAAATATATAAATGATGAAAATGTTTATTTTTAATGTCTTTTAATTTTGAAGATTTAAGCAAAATTAAAAACAAGTAAGCAACAGGGAAGTTTTGTATAGTTGATGCAGGAGCTTATGGGAGTTATTTCAGGAAGTACAAACTCTCTAGTTAATGAATTATGAAGTCACTATGGTATAGTAATATTTACATTTTATATTAATTTGTTTATTTATTCCATAAATAAGAATACCTACAATGTGCCATGTCCTGTCCCACACCAGTCAGGTGTTAAGGCTTTTAACTATATTAGTTTATTTTCTAGGAAAAATATTAACAGTACATATTTGGTACTTAATGGAGTGCTGAACCAGTTCCAACATATCAAGAAGAAAATAAAATTTTAAAAAAGAATAAATATTTTATAAGTAGAGTATAGACAAAGTTAAATTTTTATGTTTACTAGAACATTAATGTGATGGAAATGGGAAATTTGGGTAAATCCAAATTATAATTAGGAAGTGGCTTCTTCTCACTAAGATTAAATACACCCAGGTCCTAGCCAAACACAGATTGATAGAAAGAATTTTGTAGATCTAGGAAATATAATTGTCAGATAGGCAAGTGGCTAGAATGTTGGGTGAAAGAGACACAGAGTTGGAACTTTTGAGAGGTTTTCTGTCCAAGCAACCATGAAAACCCAACTTCCCTGAGAGTGTTCTTGCCACTTGGATTGGATAATGAGCACTGTGAACATGAATGCATGTACACATGCACACATGCCTCTAAGTGTACTTTGTAATGAATATGTCCATTGAAAGGATAACTCCCCCATAATTTAAAATTGACCTAAAACATCTCCCATGAAATCTCTTATTTATAGGCATACTATTGACTTTTTTTTTTCAATTAACATATAATGTATTGTTTGTTTCAGGTCTGTGGTTCCTCAGTCTTACACAATTCACAGTATTCATCATAGTGCATACTATCCCCAATATCCATCACCCAGCCACCCCATTCCTCCCAACCCCCTCCACTCCAGCAACACTCAGTTTGTTTCCTGAGACCGAGTCTTTTATGGTTTGTCTCCCTCTCTGGTTTCATCTTTTAATTTTTCCCTCCCTTCCCCTATGATCATCTGTCTTATTTCTCAAATTCCACATGTCAGTGAGGTGATATGATCATTATCTTTCTCTGACTGACTTATTTTGCTTAGTGTAATACCCTCTAGTTCCATCCATTTTGTTGCAAATTGCAAGGTTTCATTTTTTGATGACTGCATAGTATTCCATTGTATATATATACCACATTTTCTTTATCCATTCCTCTGTTGATCTGGGCTCCTCCCATAGTTTGGCTATTATGGACACTGCTGCTATAAACATTGAGGTGCACATGCCCCTTTGGATCACTACATTTGTATCTTTGGGATAAACACCCAGTAGTGCAATTGCTGGGTCTATTTTTAACTTTTTGAGGAAACATTCATACTATTTTCCAGAGTGGCTGCATCAGCTTGCATTCCCAACAACAGTGTAGGAGGCTTCCACTTTCTTTGCATCCTCAACACCTGTTGTTTTCAGACTGGTTAATTTTAGTCATTCTGACTAGTGTAGGTGGTATCTCACTGTGGTTTTGATTTGCATTTCCCTGATACCAAGTGATGTTGAGCACTTTTTCATTTATCTGTTGGCCATTTTTGCAGAAATGTCTGTGCATGCCTTCCACCCATTTCTTGATTGGATTATTTGTTCTTTGGGTGTTGGTGTTGAGTTTAATAAGTTCTTTATAGGTTTTGGATCTTAGCCCTTTATCTCATATGTCATTTGCAAATATCTTTTCCCATTCTATTGGTTGTCTTTTACTAATGTCTGTATTGATTAGGCCCCTGGCAGTTGGTACTGCCTCTTTTTCTTTTCTTTTCTTCTTTCTTTATGTCTTTCTTTTTTTTTTTTTTTTTTGAGGTGAGTTTTTCCATTTTGTCATTTTTTCCAGAGAAAAATAGATGAATAAGAGAATAAAATGCTAAAAGAGTAACAATGACCCCAGAAAAATATACACTAAACAAATCAGAAGAGACCTGAAACGGGGGTGAAAAGAAAGGGGAGAAAGAAAGAAAGAAAGAAAGTTAGTTAGTTAGTTATCAGGTTGGTGAATAGAACAGAGCCACACACTAGATTTTGGGTATATATTGGTCTATTAGAAAAAACTGCCTCCCAAAATTTTAAAGAAAGAAAATCTTATATATATACAAAAATAAGGGTAAATACAATGAAGGGATGGAATATGACTCTAAAGATGAAAATTTAAAAAGATTTTAAAAAAGGAATTGATAAGGTAAGAAGTTGGTTGAAAAAGGAAAGAAAAAATTAAAAAACAGAAAGGAGAGAATGTGCTCAGATTGGAGACTAGAACAAAGCCATATATTATATATATATAACTATAAAATGAAAATTAAAAAAAAGATTTTAAAAGTGGAATTGATAAGATATGTTGGTTAAAATAAAAATGAGAAAAAATTTAAAAAATGGAAAAAAGAGAAAAATAAAGAAACTTTAAAAATTAACTTTGAAAGACTAAAGAATCATGGGGGAAAAAACCCCATGAATTCTATGTGCTGTATTCCCCTAGTACTGGAGTTTTGCAGTTCTTATTGATCAGTAAACTTGGTCGTAGATGGATGTTCTTGGTAATCTTCTGGGGGAGGGGCCTGTTGCAGTGATTCTCAAATGTCTTTGGTTAAGGCGGAAGTGCACTACCCTTGCCAGGGGCCAGGCTAAGTATCTGTTTGGGTTTGCTCCCAGTAGCTTTTGTTCCCTGAAAGCTTTCTGTATAGCTTTGGAGGATGAGAATGAAAATGGTGCCTTCCCAATCTCTGGCCCCAGAGGAACTGAGAGCTTGGGGCCCCACTCCTCAGTGCACCCTTAAAGGAAAGCAGTCAATCACTCCTGTCTCCCTGGTCTTGGTTGTACTCCTTGCTCACCTGGCCTGTGACCAAGCATTTCCTTATCTGGCACAGGCCCCATTTGGGGTTTCCAAACCCAACGGATTCCTGCACTGTGCTCCTGCATTGCTCCTCCTTGGGAAGGAAGGGGAGTTTCCCCAGATGTGACACTTGTTGGGTCCCTGCTTGAAAATAGTATCCCAGCTGTGTAGCAGAGCAGCGAGCCCACTCCTTGGCTTCATCTTTAGCCAGATTCTTGGGTCCTATACTTGGTAACTCTGCTGTACTCAGCAGGAACCCCTCTGTTGGTCTTTCTGTGACCCCAGAAGTCCTGAGACCATACTGTCCCAGTGAGGGTTCCACCCTCTGCTTAGCCACTGGAGCAACATCCCTCAACAGAGCAGACTTCTAACAGATTTGTGTTCTGCTGCTCTATCACTTGCTAGTACCTGGCTGAAGGAGGCTCCCTCTCCCCCTCCACCCATCCCCAGGTCTATCTTCCCAGATATCACCTTAGATTCACTTCTCTGGATGTCCGACCTTCCAAAAAGTGGTCACTTTTCCATTCACAGAATTGGTGCTATTCTTTTATCTCTTGTTAAGTTTGTGGTATTCAGAATGATTTGATGACTATCTAGCTAAGTTCCTGGGACTAGATGAAATTTAGGTCTCTTACTCCTCTACCATCTTGTTCCTCTCCCCTAATATTGGCTTTTAATTTGAAATGTTAACACAGATACCAGGAAAGAATAATGTTTACCTAACCAAAGATTTAGTGCTGAAGTAAGTTACCAATGCAGAGTGGAGACTGGGTGTTCAGAATAAATAAACAAGAGGAGAAATAGAAAAAGGCATTTAAGAACTATCTCCAACAACTTCTGAGTTTCTTGGATATTCTGCTAAGGCAAGGTGGTTGGTTAAATCCAGAACTGTATTGTAGGTACCTGCGTAATGGTTGAGGTGTGTATGTATATATTTTTCTATTAACCTCTGCTCCTGGCTAGCTGAGTGACTTTGAAAAAATTACTTAACATCTCTGTGCTTCAAATCCTAATTGTTAAAATGAGAATAATGATAGTAATTATCTTAGTTTCATGAAGATAATAAATATAAGATGCATAAAGGAGTTGCTAGTATATGTAAAGAACTTGGTGTTACCACCTTAATGATAATAATAATTATAATAATAAATAATGTGTAGCATATTATATATATCTATTATGACATATATATGCATATAATAATAATAATTACTGTAGTAATAGTGCACAACAGGCTTTCTGGTTATGAATGGTCCAAGCTAATTTCCTTTGCAATTACATTTCAGGACTTGTACCTTTCTATTCTCACATAAAAAAAAATCACAAAATTACATGTATCAGATATCATAATGTTTTCAAACCTTTTGTTCTTAGCAATTCCTCATTGAAACATACCCCAGAGAAATACTGTGACATATCTAGGACCTTTTATCTCAAATATTATTTGCAGTATTCACTATACTGTCAGTAAAATCAAATATTTAAATTCCTTTTTTTTCTTATTCTTAAGAAGTATGAAGATGTATAACTAGAGTTATATTTAAAAGGAGGAATATGAAATACTTTTTTTCCAGTCATCTCTATTATTTTTCTAATTTTCTTATAATCATTTATAAGAATATATACATGTATATAAGTATATATATATGCTTCTGTGGTATCTGTCAAAAAAGAAACTTCATAGTATCTATGCAGTATCTAAGTCAATTTTAAAAGATCTAAATCTAACTTGACAAAACTAAATCCTACAGTATGGGGAGGAAATTTAGTTCTAACTTTTCTTAACATAATTTAAATGCTTACAAACACTATGGTTCAGATTCTGATTATCTCTTGATTAGTTCAGTATTCCCATGGTACATTTTATATTACACCAGCCACAAAATTTTCTGTGATCAGATAAGTTTGGCACATGCTGCAAATTCTATTTCCTTATTAGCGATTCACAACACATATTAGCACAATAAAGGTTTTACATTTTCCTGCTGTTAAACATACACAAGTACTTTTTTTTTTAACCCTTGCTGAAATTTGGATTTCCAAAATGTATTTGACATAGGAAACTTATAAAGAATATATTATATACAAACATTCTGCTCTGTTAGCTTCCTGAATTTTACCAGGAATATAGATATTGATCAGAAAAGTGATGTGCACATGTAACAAAAGTCTATTTGATTTGCATATTTCAGCATTGCTTCTCTTGGTCCTTAAGCAGCTAGAGGAGAGAGGAAAAGAGGAGGTCTCGGATGGTAGATGTGCTGCCTGTGACACTGTCTAAATATGGCAGTCTACTCAGGTCTGAAAGCTCACTTATTTCTGGGCCACAGTTTTTAATTCTCTGAATCAGTGTTCCCTTTCTTGAAGAACTTAACCAATTAATGATGAATTTCAGCTTATGGGAATGTGTACAAACTTCAGGCTGTCCTGGTTCATAAACAGTTTAGGTTCATAAAGATCACACTTTCCTGAATGGAATGAAACAATGTCAAGAACAAGCATCTGAACAATATCTCTAACTTCAGCTTTTCCATATTCTAGAGGGCCAATGGCTTCATGAAGAAGAGCCACTGGCTTGTGGGCATGCTTAGGAACATGCTGCCCTACTCTATTAAAATAGACTAGAGCAGTTCTTTTTCCTCCCTTCTCTATCCTAAACCATCCCTCACAGATCTTACATTTTGAAGGTGAAGAAACTAGGCTGCAAAAAAAGAAATGATTTTCCAAATATCATGCATCTGGAAAGCGGTAAGCTAGAACTCTTTGATCTTTCACTAAGCATTAATTGAGGCCCTGATATATATACAGATATAGACAGAGATAGAGATAGATATATAATAAGGTATATAAGATGAATTGAACACAAATATTTTCATCATGATGCACTGCAATGGGATTCAAAAAATTAAACAGTCAACCATTATTCACTAGGATAAGTGCTGCAAGAGAAGGAGCACATGATTATTCAGATCTTTTCAACATATATTTATTAAGTGCCCACTATACACTTACCCCAGCTAAATGTTACCCCAGCAAAAATTAGTAAGATAAGCTCTATCCTTAAAGTGCTTATTATTTAAAGGAGGAGGCCAATATGAACTGATCATTTTAATATAGTATGGTAATGATAATAGCTAACATTTATTCAGTGCTTACTACTTATTAGGTATTATTCCAAGTACTTTGCTTATATTATTCAATCCTCATAACAAAGCTTAAGGTCAATACTCCCTGAGTATAGATGTGGTTAATGGAGCAGAAAGTGGTTAAAATAACTGGTCCTAGGCTACCCAGCTAGAAGGTCATGGGACTGGAATTTGGGTGCAAGGATCTGACTCTAGAACCTGTACTATTACCTGTATGCCAAAGTGTCTTTAAAACCTCTTGGAAAAACTTAAACTCTGGTTACTATATGGCTAACACACATAAAATCATTCTAAACACTTAGGACTGAATACCATTGTTCAGGTAAAGTGATAAAAGTCCTAGTTATGTAGGACAGCCCCATTTTATGCCCATTATTGGATATCTTGTTCAGCTAAGGATTTTTTTCAATAAAGTGTCACCATAATGACTGCAATTAAGATAACCCAGGATGGATTCAGTAGTCTCCCACTTGAGAGTTCAGGGCTCTGCTTATAATGATGTATGAGAAACATAGGCACAATGCAGAGTTCTCTCCCAAGACAGGATTAAATGTAAAATACTCAAAATAACCTTCCTTTCCCTGATCCTTTTCAGACTTGGGGTTATTGTAAAAGACAGTATGCAGAGCTCTGGGTGATAAAAAGTGGTGCACACTGAGAAGGTAGCTGCCAGAATGAGCTAAAACCCTCTGGTCTCAGTTAGTGGTATTTGATAGTGTTGCCTTTGATAACACTTTGATAAACATGCAATGGCTTGGGCCAGGGATTGTCAAAATCACAAGGCTGCCAGACTGCCCATCAGTAGCTTAAGTGAGGAATGTATGTGGAGATTCAGGTTAATAAATATTACGTATATGCAGAAAATTGAGTCTGAGCAGTGCTGCCATAGAGGGAGTAGGGTTTTATCTAGATGTTCCTTGTCACAGTGGTTTTGTCATTTATTAAATAGCATGATATCTATTTTATTATTTGCTAATACTGCTGCATTTTAAATTAAATTGTTTTAGTAGTAATGAGCTTTTATAAAGGGCAAAATAATATGTATAAGAATTTATAAAACCCAGACTTTCTTAAGAAAGCTGATAATGAAGTACAACTTGAACTAAGTAATTGGGTTCTGAATATCTACCGTGGGGCTTGAAGTAATAGCAACAACCACATGAAAGCCAGAGGACAAATCGCAGCTGGAGAAACATTAACATCTACTTTAGCAGTTTGTTTTACTTTAGAAGATTAAGCTTGAAGACATCAGTTTAATATGGGCAGCAGCAAAAGGTGCCTTTATATATCATTCTCTGAAGAGAATGGCTCTCTGAAGGTCACTGGCTTTCAGTGACCTTAGATGATTATTTTGCTAAATTAATTTTGCTCACTTTTGTTTTCAGTAGTCTTGTAGATATGTGTAAAGTGCAGAAATAGCTAGTAATGCACTGATTCTATTTACAAAGAACTTCACACATAGCTGAAAAGGAGGTCAGTTTTATATCAGTCACATCCAAGATTTCTATAAAATCTATTAATTTTTTAAATTAATTTGTTTTTAATAGTGGTTCAAATTTTCCTCCAATTGTAGAATTAACATATAGTTTTGAAAGTCAATTCCATTAAAACTAAAACAGCTGATATTATTTTGAATTTTCTGTAATTTTAGCTAAACAGTTAAACAAGAAGGTAAAATTACTATTTTTTGCTGTTATGTTTCATTTGAATGAAATTCAATGAATGAAATTCATTTGAGCTTCACTGAACTACTAAATTAGAAAATCTGGGAGACTAGATTCTGTAGGTCACTAAATTATTAAATAAAGAAATTTTAAGGAATAGATATGTGCTTAAGGTTGGCATTAGTGCACAACAGTGATTATGAGTTAATTATTATTAACACCAACACTTAACAAAGAAATTTTAAAGAAATATTAAGGAATAGATATGTGTTCATAATTGGTGTTGGGGCACAAATAATTCATTAATTTTCCTAATTACATATTTACAAAAAGTAAACTAGAGGTGTCCAGTTCAAAATATGTTTACACCTAAACAATAATTTCAAAATTTTAATGACAAAACTGATAGGGACTAGGAAAAAAAAAAAAAAACTTGAACATGGTCTGAATGTGCAAAATATCTCTTTGCTGCTCTGTACCAATGAATACAAATAATTAAAGATCTTAATTTTGTTTGTATTTTGAACAAAATTGTTTGAGGATTTTTAATTTAATATTAAATTAACAGAGACCCCCAAGCTTTAGCTTTAAAAGCTTTTGGCAAATTACATTTATTAAGACAGATTACAAAGGGAAAATCTCAAAGATGATCTATATAAGAGCAAAGGAAGAACTGGAAAATTTGAACTATCTGTTGAACAATTATAAGTGTACAATGACAATTTTATATTGGCATTTGGAATATATAAACTTGAGGGGAAGATGTTTTCTTTTTTTAAATTGGATATTCTATTTTAATTGTATGTTTTTTCTCTTGACCAGTATGGAATAAAGATGAAAAAAGTCTATAATTTCATAGTCTATACATTTGGCAATACATTCAGATGCCTGGGTGCCTCAGTCAGTTAAGTGACTCTTGATTTCAGTTCAGTTCATGATTTCAGGGTTGTGATATTGAGCCCAGCATCAGCCTCTGCAATTAACATAGAGACTGCTTATGATTCTCTCCCTCTTCCTTTGCTGCTCCCTGCCTCCACCTCTCTCCTTATCTAATAGAAAAAAAAAAAAAAAAAAAAGGAAGGAAGGAAGGAAGAGAGGGAGGAAGGAAGGAAAAGTTGGAAAAACATTAAAAACAAGTGTAAACAAAGAATTTGTATATGATGACTTTTCTTCTTATCAATACAGTGGTAAAATAAGAGTTTTTAAATGAATGCAAAAAGGCAATAGCTATGAATATATTTCAGCTAATACATTTATACTTTCAATTCACAAAATTTTAAAATTAGAACATGTAGCAGAATTTGCTTTTTTTAAAGATTTTATTTCTTTGACAGAGAGAGAGCACAAGCAGGGGGAGTAGCAGAGGGAGAGGGAGAAGCAAGCTCCCTACTCAGCAGGGAGCCTGATATGGGACTTGATCCCAGGACCCTGGGATCATGACCTCAGCTGAAGGCAGATACTTAACGGAGTCACCTAAGCTCCCCTAAAATTTGCTTTAAATTGATTGTATAACTCAACACCTGTAGAGAGACTCTCAATTAAAATTGTTATATTTATATGAATATATAAATATTACATAAATTTTATGTGAATATTTATAGATATTACATATTTAAAGATAAATAAGTTAAAAGATTATAGCCATAAAATTAAATGTTGAAGGAAATTTCAGGGAATTTTATGACACAATTTCGACTAGTAAGACTGTTTTGTTAAAAAATACCTTTTTTATGTTAAAGTATGCTCTATCTAAACCCTCTTTGTTAAGAATTTTTATCATAAATTGATGTTAGATTTTTGTCACATGCCTTTGCTGCAGCTGTTGGGATGATCATATGACTTTTATCCTTCACTTTTTTGATGTTGTGTATCACTTGGAATGATTTGTGGATATTGAAACATCCTTGCATCTCTGGAATAAATCTCAATTTATTATGGTGAATTATACTCTTCATGTATTGTTGAATGCAGGTTGCTAATGTTTTGTTGAAAATTTTTGCCTCTTTGTTCATCAGGGATACTGGCCTGTAGTTTTTTATGTAGTGCATTGTCTGGTTTTCATATCAGGGTAATGCTGGCCTCATAGAGTGAAATTGGAAGATTTCTGTCCTCTTCTTTTGGAATAGTTTGAGAATAGGTATTACCTCTTTTTAAAATGCTTGGTGGAATTTACCTGTGGATCCATCTAGTTCTGGATTTTTGTTTTTGGGGAGTATTTGATTATTGACTCAACTTTGTTACTAGTAACTTGTCTGTTCAGATTTTCTATTTTTTCCTGATTCAGTTTTGGAAGATTGTATATTTCTAGGAATTTATCCACTTCTTCTAGGTTGTCCTATTTATTGGCATATCATAGTAGATTCTTTATAATCCTTTATATTTCTGTGGTGTCAATTGTTTCTTCTCCCCTTTCATTTCTGATTTTTTTAAAAAGATTTTATTTATTTATTTGAAAGAGAGACAGTGAGAGAGAACATGAGCAAGGAGAAGGTCAGAGAGAGAAGCAGACTCCCCGTGGAGCTGGGAGCCCGATGAGGGACTCGATCCCAGGACTCCGGCATCATGACCTGAGCTGAAGGCAGTTGTCCAGCCAACTGAGCCACCCAGGCGTCCCTCATTTCTGATTTTAACTTTGTACTCTGTCCTTTGTTCTTGATGAGTCTGGCTAAAAGTTTATCAATTTTGCTTTTTTTCAAAGAACCAGCTCTTGGATTTTTCTTTTTAGTTGTTAACTCTCCATTCACTCCCATTCTGATCTTTATTATTTCTTTCCATCTACTAACTCAAGGTTTTTTTGTTTGTTTTTCTATAGTTATTTTAGGTCTAAGGTGACATTGTTTATTTGTGATTTTCTTGTTTCTTGAGGTAAGCCTATTTTGCTGTAAATTTCCCTCTTAGAATTGCTTCTTCTGTGCCCCATAGATTTGGAATGTTATGTTACCATATTCATTTGGTCTCTATGTATTTTTTGAGTTTCTCTTTGATTTATTAATTTGTTCATTGGTTGCTTAGTAGCATGTTGTTTAACCTCCATGTATTTTGTGCTTCTTCCAGTTCTTTTCTTGTAATTGATTTCTAGTTTCATGCTGTTGTGGTCAGAAAAGATGTATGATATGATTTCAGTCTTCTTAAATTTATTGAGACTTGTCTTATAGCCTAACATAGAATCTATCCTAGAGAATGCTCCATAGAGAATATCTATTGCACAATAAAAACAGAGCTAAGATAATGATTAAATTATACGACTATATTTCTAAATAATTACTTTTTTGTGACTGCTATTATTTTGATATTTAATATAATTTATAAAAATACATTTTGCTTTGGGGCGCCTAGGTGGCTCAGTGGGTTAAGCCGCTGCCTTCAGCTCAGGTCATGAACTCAGGATTCTGGGGTCGAGCCCCGCATCAGGCTCTCTGCTCAGCAGGGAGCCTGCTTTCCTCTCTCTCTCTCTGCCTGCCTCTCTGCCTATTTGTGATCTCTGCCTATCAAATAAATAAATAAATAAAATCTTATAAGAAATACATTTTGCTTTAATTATGAATATATTCTTTTTAACTTTAGAAAAAATATTTGTGAAAATAGCTTTTGAATAACATATCAACTTTATCAAGCTTCTTATTTAGAATTTTAAGCTTTAAAAATATAAACTTTATCAAACTTCTTATGTAAACTATCCTGGTTAGAGAGATAAATTAAATGGTTATACTAGGTGTAGAAAACAGGAGGCACTTAGGACTTGAGGCAAAGAAGGTTTCAACATATTCTTGTATTTTTTATGAAAGCTTCATGTGTATTTGAGTTGAAAATTGCATACTTTCTTAAAACTTGGGGATATTTCATTGAGGCAACACGTTTGTTTTTTTAATTTTTTTCTTTCACTTATATTTCATAGAAATATTTATTTCTCACTAAACATTTGTTGTGGTTCTCATAATTTAGATGGTCTCAGCTGGTCCCATTTTATAGTAAACCTAGAATTATTATTTCATATAGAATCTGTTCTCTAATCTTATGCTTGTGATAGAAATCAAAGGAGAAGAGAAGAAGCAGCATTATATTTCAAACAATAACATAATATGCCCTTATACAAGAGTGAGATTAGGATAGGGCACTGGTTCTAGTCCTCCGTTCAATCCTGTTTCCAATGTTTGGAGTCAGCCCTAACTTGAGGCCAGGGGCAAGAAGGGTCTGACAAGAGATACTGACAAGGAAAAAGCATGAAGCTGGAAGGCAAAGAGTCCATCCTGGAATTCCCTGCATCCCACTGGTTTAGTTTCCTTGGGATGGATGAATCAAATAGGTATTAAGTCCCTGAGAAATTTATGGAAAAGTTTCTGGAATGGCCTGATCATTTAGGGTAGGAAATCAAGGCTCACCATATTTGAAGGGTAATCATTTGGAGGTGGTATGCCTCACTCCAGACATTGACATATGGCAAAACCAAGTTATTAAAATGTACAGTTAGAAGTGCTTCACAATATAGAGTGCAAGGTCTATTATTTTCAATAAATTATCAAATGTTGGGATTATCAGATAAATACTCATATTTTCAGAAAAGACTAATATATTTATTGGTTGATGCTTAGACTCTTAACATAGTCTATGCTCTTCATATATGCTAAATTAGCCATTAAATATGAAAATCAGAACCTTTAAATGTTTTCACCAAAATATAACTATTTTTACCTCAGAAATAATTCTGTCAATCAACAAATAGTTTAGTTTTTTTTTTTCTCCATGGTGTCAAATGACCAGCTTAACTTTTTCCGGTGTTGAATTGATTAAGTTGAATTTAAATACATTTGAAAAAGTGGAGTGTTTTCAATCACAACCTTATTTTGTCAATAGTTGCTCTTGTTTTTTAAATTTTTTTAAATAAATGGGATCATATAATTTGGGCTCATATATAAAAGTAATTGCTTTATGGATTAAAAGGAATTATCTAATTTAAATGGATATATGGATATAATTAAAACATTATACTAGTGCATTTATACAGCTATAGAGTTTTGCATCAATATTTTTAACCTCAAGGTTGTAAGTAATTATGTATAATTGGTTTAGCTTCTATTAAAATAATTAGATTATAGTGATGCAATTTCAAATGTGTGTGTGTGTTTGGAGTTGATTTTTAGCAATTAGCTTTCTCATAGATTTTTTAAATCTTTTCTTTAATGTGCAAAATGTACATGAAATTTAAGCTGTAACACACACATGCTCCTCATCTTCTGACGCCTCCGTTGCATTCTATCAACATTGTAATTTGATTTTTGTCTTCAGAGAGTTACTGAAACCACATGTTTAGGAACTCTGTTGTTTGAGTTGCTCCGTTGGAGAATACATCATTCTTTATCTGGCTTAAAGCTGATAAACTCTGACCTGGACAACATTCGAATATATTTTATAAACATACAATATAAAGGTATAATTGTCATATTGAATTATTATGCTACACCTGAAACTAATATAATATTAAATATCAGTTATATCTCAATAAAAAGGTGGGGCATGAGAGAATTTTGAAGGGGCAGTAGAAATGTTTAATATCTTGTTTGTGTTGTATACCACCATTGTACTCATTTGTCACTCAAAATCGCTGAATTTTATTGTATGTGAATCGTACCTTAAAACTGACCAAAAAAGATGAAGCCTTTTGAGCATTCAAAAATAACAAAGAGGGGCGCCTGGGTGGCTCAGTGGTTTAAGCCGCTGCCTTCGGCTCGGGTCATGATCTCAGGGTCATGATCTCAGGGTCCTGGGATCGAGTCCCGCATCGGGCTCTCTGCTCAGCAGGGAGCCTGCTTCCCTATCTCTCTCTCTCTCTGGCTGCCTCTCCGACTACTTGTGATTTCACTCTGTCAAATAAATAAATAAAAGCTTTAAAAAAAATAACAAAGAATAAGAATTAATTAAATACGGGAGGAAAAAAATGTAATTGTCCTCTTCTTCCAGGCTGATATAATGATATTCTAACTGGCTATATACATACTGGCAAAAGACAACATAAATCACTCATGCCTTTGTGTCCCTGCTCTTTTTGTACAGTCTTTTGTCATAGAAATGTAACACTTTATTTCATTTCTAGTTTTATACACCAGCTTCCCAATAGGAATCTAGAATGTCCTATAGGGTGGTATACCTCATTTTATCTAACCATAGCATTTTGCCTAGCCATGTTGTAGGTTTCTCTCTCTCTCGATCTATATGTATATATATATACACACACACACATACACACATACACATATACATATGTATACAAACAAAAATATGCACACATTAATTGCATTGTTTTATATTCAAAACAATATAGGTTCCTTAAATTTCCTAATTTTTCAATACTGTGCTCAACCAATATCAAGTTGCTGATCTAATACCTTCCTATGACTAGCATTCATGATAGCATTCATAATAAAAATGCCACTATATGGTCTCACACACATGTATATACATACATGTGTGTGTATGCATATGTGTGTGCACATGTGCACATAAATAAACATATGATACATAATCTCTTTATGATGAAAATACTACAAGACATTATTTTTTTCTTTCTTGCAAATAATTCTGTATTTTTCCAAATTGTTTTTGTTTAATTTCTTTGTACTATTTTTTTTTCTTTTCCATTCTCTTTTATATTTTATTTGATCATCAACCTTTTTTGGTAAGTACTGTATATGCAGGACTTTCAAAAGTATGTCCCACATTTGGGAATTTGTAGTTTAAGGATGAATGTACAAAATCTCCAAACTGTCTATCAGTGCTTTTCAATACATGTGTACACACACACACACACTCACACACACACACAATACCACAACATAACAAATTTAATATATAAAAAAAGGTTGACTTAGCAGATTGAATTTACCCTATAAAGGTACAGAGTTAGACAGATGCCAACACTTCCAATTCAGAAACTCCTACTGGCAACCATTCAATCAATACATACATACATAATATCAGATTTAATTACCTTATCCCTATATACATAACATGTTGTTCCTCATTAACCATCACTACTTTGCTACTCATTCTCACTTTTTTCTTCACTTTTAATACTCCCTAAATTGTGCTCTTTGGTATAGTTTGAGTGCTCTCATGATTTCCTTTATAATCTTTTTGTTTGCATGTCTGCTTGTTGTATTTTTAGACCCCTTCCCATTCAAATTTGTTTTGTTCAGTGTAGAAAACAATAAAATAAAATGGCCATCCTGCCCCTTAAACTCAAAATAAGAGTCTTAGTTTCATTTTTCCTTCTTACGTATTTTTGTAAAATTCATTCTAATTCTCTAGGTGTCTTACTGTCTTCCATAAATTCAGAATGACAACTGTCCACCTTACACTAAAATTGTGAAGATTAAATTAGGTAATGGGTTTAAAGATGCTGAGTGAACCATCTGACTTTAAATAGGTCTTAGTTCCCTGTGAAATACTGCCTTTTTTTATAAGCTTGCATATTTACATGGAAAGCCTGTATTATTGCTGTTATGACAAGCCTTCCTCCAATTCAGCAAATATTCATTAGGGTGCCACTTTGTGTAAAGAACTGTTTTACGTGTTGCAGATATTGTGAACAGAGAAGATTGCTTGTGTTAAAAAACAAAATTCAACTCAGTAAATTTTAAAGATTGTATTGGCTTTATTCAGTGGTACTGGGAGCATCTAATCTAGTGGACAGAAGGAGTTCCAAAAAACTGCACAGGCAAGAGATTTTATAAGTAGAAGGGAACAAGAATAAACACTCAACACTATGTGAAAAGCAAATTGGTTATTATAAAGTTACTTTCCTTAAAGGGTCTGACAGGGGTTTCTTGGTCAGATTACCTAACTAATGCTGATCAGGAGATTCTTGATTGGTTTAAAATTCCATTTTTGGGAGAGCTAAAACTGTAATTAAGTTAAGTCTTGGTTTGTTGATGTAGAGCTTAGCATAAAGTATTTCATTTGGGGACCTATTGTCGTGTCTTGAACACTTTTCTTGAAGCAAGCAGGTAGAGGTGGGGTGACAACAGTGAAGGTGTAGCAAAATAAAGAAAAAGAGAATTTTGTTTGATGGTAGGTGCTGTGAGGTCAATGAAACAGGATGATGTGATAGAGAGGGATTGAAAAGAATCAGTGCTGGGAAAACTACTTAGATATTGATAATTGTGTAGTGTGACCTAAAGTCAATTTATGGATAATTTTTGTTATTTGGCAACTAAATCTTCCATTCCATTTCTCTTATTAAAATCAAATGTAAACAAAGTGTAAAGGTTTTGTTTTTGTTCTTGATTGATGAAATTATTCAGGATTAGGCAAGTGTACTTAAAAAATTCTTAAAAATTAGAGAGAGGAAAATGGAAGCAGAGTAGTAGAACCTTAGACTTATCTCATCCCATGAACACCACTAGATAACTACAAAATCATTCTAAAACCCTAGAAATTGGGGCACCTGGGTGGCTCAGTGGGTTAAGCCGCTGCCTTCGGCTCAGGTCATGATCTCGGGGTCCTGGGATCGAGTCCCGCATCGGGCTCTCTGCTCAGCAGGGAGCCTGCTTTCCTCTCTCTGTCTACCTGTGACCTCTCTCTGTCAAATAAATAAATAAAAATCTTTTTAAAAAAAAATAAATAAAAAAAATAAAACCCTAGAAATTGATCTGAAGACTGGCAGAACAAACTCTACAAGAAGAAGGGAGAAAAGAGGTCACATTGAAGAAGGTAGGAAGTTCAAAGACATGGGGTAGGGGAGAAACGGACCATGGGTGCTGTGGAGGAGAGGGGGCTGTGGTCACTGAGAAGGGCAAGAAGAGAGGAGGACACAGAGGAACTTGTAAGGAAAAGGTTTCCCCAATGCCTTTGGCTTAGAAAAGAAGAGGGGCTGAATTTTGTGAGTTCTTTCACCAGAGGGACTTAAAACCTGGATTTTGAAAGTCATCGAATTGGCTAGGATAGAGTGAGGCAGGAACTGCACTGCTCTTGGAGAGAAGGCATGCAGACAACCCAGGGGCAGACATAGTGGAACTTTGATGTGAAGAATGCCTGGGGCTCACAGTGGGAAGCCTTCAGGGGAAAGTAGGGCAACACCACACTGGCTGCCTAACTTTCTTACACACGTCCCCCACACCCCTATGCTCTGGAAGGACTGCCCTTCTCAGTCAAGCTTGCCTCAGTCCCAGTGCTGCAGGCTCTTCTGTAAGAAGACCAGCACAAACCCCTGCCCACACAACATCTCCTGACTGGAGAGTTCTGCAGGACTGCAGATCCAGTAGAGTTCATGTTGGGCCTCATTATGCAAGTAGAGCACTGCATACCTAATAAAACTTAACACAGTCAGGTCGGGCACTAAACATTGCCCACAGTAGACAAAGAGAGCCTCTGCAGACAACTGGCCTGAAGGATAAAGTAGACAGACCACAATAACAGAGCACATGTGGCACATACTGGAGACACTCCCTGAAGTGCCCAGACCTAAGCATTACAGAATCTTTTCTTCATAAGGCCTTACTTTCAGGAGCAGGAGACATAACTGGCATTTCTGATACACAGAAGGCAGAGACTTAGACAAAATGCAAAGGTGGAGGAATTTATCTTGAATCAAAGAACAGGATAAGGTCATAGCCAGGGATCTATGCAAAACAGATGTAAGTAACATGCCTGAAGGAGAATTTTTTTTTTTTTTAAGATTTTATGTATTTATTTGACAGACAGAGATCACAAGTAGGCAGAGAGGCAGGCAGAGAGAGAGGAGGAAGCAGGCTCCCTGTTGAGCAGAGAGCCCGATACGGGGCTCAATCCCAGGACCCTGAGATCATGACCTGAGCCGAAGGCAGAGGTTTAACCCACTGAGCCACCCAGGTGCCCCGCTGAAGGAGAATTTAAAGTAACAGTCATAAAGATGCTCCTTGGGCTTGAGAAAACAATAGAACACATCACTGGGACCTTATTATAGAGATAAAAAATAATAAATAAGAGATGAAGGGCATAATAAATGAGATTGGAAACAGACTTGATGCAATTAACAGCAGCCAGAAGAAGTAGAGGAATGAATTAGTGACCTAGAAAACAAAATAATGGGGAATGATGACACTGAACAAAGGAGAGAAAGTAGTAGTCTCTCTTAAAGAGAGTATCATGCTAAGTGAAGTAAGTTCATCTGTCAGAGAGAGAAAAATATCATAAAATTCACTCTTATATGGAACTTAAAAAATAAAACAAATGAGCAAAGGATAAAAAAAGAGTAAGAGAGGCAAGCCCAGAAATAGACTTAGATGGGGAGAACAAACTGATGGTTACCAGAATGGTTTGGGTGGGGTATGGATTATATAGGTGATGGGGATTAAGGATTGCCCGTGTGATGAGCACTGGTTATTATAAGGAAGTACTTAATCATTATATTGTACAGCTGAAGCTAATATTACACTGTATGCTAACTAACTAGAATTTAAATAAAAAACTTAACAAGAAAGTATAAGCTGTACTTTCCTTCAAGTAACATCTTGTCATTAAGATATAAGTGCTTTGAAACTAACCTGTAGAAGCATATGGGGAAAGCCAGGTGTTTCAATTCTTGGAAAATACACTGTGCTTAAACTCTCAAAAAATTCTTTAAAATTAGGTAGATTTTGTTCCGACATTCATTTCTGACCTATTCCCATTCAAATTCTCAGATTTCTTAGTTATACATTGGGGGAAATTTTAAGCCACTTGCAAAATGCCTAGCATGAAAACAAATATTTGACAAAGGTGTGTTTCCTTCAATTTATGTCCTGAATTTTCATGGGTCCCTAAAATCTTTTTATTCCTTTATTTTCATAGATCACTAACATTCTATGATATATAGTACCATCCCCTATCTAATACATGAATCCCTTTTAAAAATCTTCAGTATTTCAAGTCCAAAACCATGCTCACTTATGGCCATTCAAATCTCTGTTTGAATACATCCACTGATAGAGGTGCCTGGGTAGCTCAGTCAGTTAGGCGTCTGCCTTCAGATCAGGTCATGATCCCAGGGCTCTGAGATCCAGCCCCATGTCAGGCTCCTTGCTCAGCAGGGAATCTTCTTCTCCCTTTTCCTTTGCTCCTCCCGCCCCCCATTTGTTCTCTCTCTCACTCTCTCTCAAATAAATAAAACCTTTAATAAATAAATAAATACATCTGCTGATTAAAGAAAACCCATTTCCTATAACTTCTCTTTAGTGGCCCATTGAGTCTTGTTTGAGACCAGGAATGGAAAAGACATCAAATGGATGGGAATTATAATTAACTGAAGTCATATAGATTAACATTAATACATATTATTAAAATAGTATATAATATGATTATCAACATAATATATATTATTATTAAATACTAATTGGATATGGTATCACAGGTCTTTATTAATGTTTCCTAATTCCTCATGTGACATTTTTCACTACTTAAAAAGACAAATGTTTCTGTTGAGGTTAATGGTGGAACACGGGTGAGAAACTAAGGAGAAAAGAAGCTAATTTCTTTGTGAAAATCTATTGTTTTAGCAACTGCTGTATTTGAAAAACTCTGACAGCCAGTTCCTTTATTCAAGAACATTTATCCCCATATGTTTTGTGGTCCCACAGCATAAAAATTACCTATTGGATGACTTATTGCTTTAGGCAATAATGAGACCATAAATCTGTTAGCCTCTGGTAAGGTCTCTGGAAACACACAGAACTTTTGGGACTGTTATTTTCCTGAAAAGTGTAAAATCATCATTTTGTTGATATTCATTTAAGTCAGGCAAGTTTTCCACTTGGGGCAGAATTGCTTCTAGAAACTAAATTATGAGGTCTCCGATTCTCAGCAGTTGAAGACACTTTGATTAAACAAAGCAATAATGTTCTGGAAAACAAGATTTCTTGATAAAGAGCATTCAAAATGTCTATTAGATAGAGTTTGCATTTGGAGATCACTTGCACTCTAGGCAAGCAATGATGCTCTGACCATTTGATTTTTAACTGGCAAATATCTAGGAGAGATTATGTGGAAGGTATACCATGGTTGTGTACAAGTCTCTATTGTCATCCTTAATTTCTATAAATAAATAAATAAATAAATAAATAAATAAATAAATAAAAAATAAAGAATAGCTATTTTCCTCTTGTTAAGTGGGGAAACTTAAAACTTTCATGCAGGAGTAGAAATTTAGGGAATTAAATTGGGTTATAAAGTTACACCATCTTGGAACCAATGTTTGACTTGAAATTAAAATACTGGGTTCACCTTCTACACTGTTGGTGGGAATGCAAGCTGGTGCAACCACTCTGGAAAACAGCATGGAGGTTCCTCAAAATGTTGAAAATAGAACTGCCCTATGACCCAGCAATTGCACTACTGGGTATTTACCCTAAAGATACAAATGTAGTGATCCGAAGGGGCACATGCACCCAAATGTTTATAGCAGCAATGTCCACAATAGCCAAACTATGGAAAGAACCTAGATGTCCATCAACAGATGAATGGATAAAGAAGAGGTGGTATATAACACAATGGAATACTATGCAGCTATCAAAAGAAATGAAATCTTGCCATTTGCAACAACGTGGATGGAACTAGAGCGTATCATGTTTAGCGAAATAAGTCAAGCAGAGAAAGACAACTATCATATGATCTCCCTGATTTGAGGAAGTGGTGATGCAACATGGGGGGTTAAGGGGATAGGAGAAGAATAAATGAAACAAGATGGGATTGGGAGGGAGACAAACCAAAAGTGACTCTTAATCTCACAAAACAAACTGAGGGTTGCTAGGGGGAGGGGTGTTGGGAGAAAGAGGTGGGATTATGGACATTGGGGAGGGTATGTGCTTTGGTGAGTGCTGTGAAGTGTGTGAACCTGGCGATTCACAGACCTGTACCCCTGGGGAGAAAAATATATGTTTATAAAAAATAAAAAATTTAAAAAAATCTTTTTAATTAAAAAAAAAATACGGGGTTTAAATTAGTTCTCTAACCTTTATTAGCTATTGGAAACTCTGGACTGCTGGAGCCTGTTTTCTCATCAATGAGGGGAAAAAGAATACTAATAGCCACGGTGTACCCAATGGAAGGGTTGCCAGATCGTTAGTCATTGATTCTTGTAACTTAAAACTCTAAGACCAGTCTTTAGGCTCAGGGGAACCTAAGAACATCTCTTCATTTAGAAAGGCCTGGATTATCAGCCTACATCTATTACAATTGTTTTTAATTTGCTATCCTATTTCTTCTCGCATAGAGAGTGTTATAAAGTATGTTCAAATCCTCTCTTTTCAGTCTTGTTCAGGCAAGTTCACTTAATTTTAGAAGTAGTAATTTTTAAATTTCAATTCCAGTGTAGTTAATATACAGTGTTATATTAATTTTGGGTGTACCATATAGTGATTCAACAATTCTATGTATTACTCAGCGTTTATCATGATAAGTGTGCTTTTATCTTTATCTTCTTCACCTATTTCACACATTCCCCACATCCACCTCTGTCCTGGTAGCTACCAATTTGTTCTCTGTAGTTGGGAGTCTGGTTTTTTGTTTGTCTTTTTTTAACCTTTGTTCATTTGCTTTGTCTCTTAAATTCCACATATGAGTGAAGTCATATGATATATGCACCTCTATATTTATTGCAGCATTATTTACAATGGCCAAATTATGGAAACAGCCCAAGTGTCAACCAACAGATGAATGGATAAAGATGAAGTGATAAATAGATAGATAGATAGATAGATAGATATAGATATAGATATAATTTTATATGTCATATATATTTCATTTTAGAGAGTGTAGTGATAAGCAAAATAAATTAGAGATATTACTTCTTTCTCATTGTGGAGATACAAAGGTAATAAATTAGAAGAATGGTGGTTATAAAGGTGTTCATAAAGTCAGAAGAGATTTAACATTCATTAAGCACTACCATATTTGTACCTCCATTCGCCCCTTACATAATCCTTGAGGTGGTGTTAAAAGGCCTAAGAGATTAGGTGGCTTGTCTAAGATAAGACATGTACAGTGAAAGATGGAATTCTAAAGCCAAAGTCTGTGCTAATTGTATTATATCCTTTTGCCCAATTGGAATGGCAATTTCAGAGTCTTTTGTAATTATAACGTTCACTGGTCATAGCTCCTTTTCTTAATCTAAATGACTTTGTACTCTTTTATCCATCAGGGTAGAGCTCCTCAAATTGTTAATCTCTAGGCCTGAGTGAACCATTCCTTTATTATTTCTATTCTCAAGCCTGTTTTTCATCAGAATAGTGCAATGTGAAATACTGGAAATAAGACCTTAGTTGGACTTCTGGTTTTGCACTTACTGACTGAAATTTTGGGTCACTTTGCTGAATCATCTGATTTGCGGTTTTCTTATCTATCATCTGGTAATAATATTTAGCTTGTAAGAGTTTTTAACCAATATTAAGGGAGAAAATGTAGCAAAATGGTCTAGCCAGCACATGTATGTAAAATTACATAATAGTAGTGGTAGAAATGTGCCCAACTGAAAATACATGCAAGCGTGAGAATGTGCTGATGTTTAATCTTAACATTTAAAAAAAATGTTTGATTGTGAATTCCTTCCCCCCACATTTGAATCAGTTGGCCCTGCAAGATTTTTGGATGGCTACATGTAAGTGTTGCTTGGTTCCATAAGAGTGATCATAGCTATATTGCTGTGTCCCTCATAGTACCAGACATGACTTTGACGTGTGTTACTTCAGTCTTGTGCTACACTTGTAAACTCAACTGCTAAAATTTAAAGAACATGTTTCTTAGAAGCACACAGGTTTCATATGAAAATAGTTTCTTGTATGCTCTCATTCTTTCTCAGGACTTTTATGGTTAAAGTCTCTAGAATTAAGTTAAAAGTTGACTTCACAAATCATGAGGCCCCATGAAGTTAACAAGATTGGGACAACATGTGCATTGTTTCCATCCAATATTCAAGAAACTATATATATCAGTTAGGGTCCAAACAGGTTATAGAAACCACACTAGTTATTTTAACAGAGTGAAATTAATAGAGACAATTGGATAAATATGGAAAGCTGAAAAGGCAAAAAAGAAATACTGACTATGGGAAACAGATCTCTCTATGTCCAAGTTTTCTTATCTTTAAAAAGAAAATATTAATAGCCACTTTGAGCCCATGGGAGGGCTGCCAGATCATTGTGTGTTGGTTCTGTATAAACTGAATTTCTGAAACCTGAAACCTCCATTTATGCTCAAGGGATTCCACATGAATATAACTTATTTTGTTCAGGTTAAACAGTCTATATCCATTACCTTTTTGAATCAGCTTCCACTTTTGCTCAGTCATTAAAACAGAATTCTAATACAAAAATCAAAATAGGTCACATGGATGATACTGCTCACATTTCCATGTCTACAGTACTCTCCTATGCAAGTAGATGTAAAAATGGAAGACAACTCAAAACTAGAAAGCTGTTTGGTTATCATGGAATCAAAATGAACATAATTAGTTATATTACACAAATCTTTCAGGCTGACCTACATACATGAATCTGTACCTTACAGAGGAGTTGGTTTTGCCAATAGAACTGCTATAGACAAGTACATGGACATGACTACAATCTTTGGACATCTTTAGAATGGGCACTGCCAAAATTAAGAGTGGTATTGGGAGTCAATAGCCAGGAAGAACTGTTATAAGCTTGAGTCAATAATGAGAAATTTGCCAAAAAACCCAAAACAAAACAATAACAACAACAAAACGTAAAACAGTATAAACAGACAAGAAGTTAATGTGATTTAACAATTCTACAACCTGGCCCCACACAAGAAACAGTCTTGTCTCATCACTTAAGTAAAAAATGCTTAAGTCAGCTTGCAATATGGATTGCATCATGAAGAAGAGAGCTTCTTATTCTAGGACACATGTGAATACACTCTTAAAGATCTTAGAGCTTATTTCATTTGGGTGCGTGCATGTCACCAGACTTTATCCAGAGAGAATAAAAACAATCATGTTTTCAACAAGTCTCATTTGTTACAAAGTGCCATCTTTTAATTTTTTATTCCACTTCAGATAAATTTGGTTATCACAACAGTAAAATTGAGGGATATAGGGGAGAAGATATGAAGGGTTGCTAACCTGTGATCAGAAAAATAAGCCAGAGTTTAACATTATTTTTACTTATTTATTCAATAATTAATTAAAGTAATTATTTATTCTTCTTTCATCATTCATTGGCATTTATTCATTTGTATACATAAGACATGGTACACTTCTTTAATGATCTCACAAGCTAGGAAAGATAAATTATCATTTAATGATGAATACTCCTTTATAGAGTGGGTATTAGATTTACGTTTGTATAAGGTAGCATAGGGGCACAAAGAAGAAACCATTCAATTTGTTCATTGAGTCCAAGAAGATTTCACAGAATCCAAGAAGATTCACAGAATTGTACCTTCAAAGAAAATCAGGAGTTAGCTAGCAAGGCAACAAGAAAAGGGAATTCCAGAGATGGAAACAACTATAGAATTGTTGAGTGTATGTAAGTCATGTGATATGGGTGGGCAATTATGCATGTATAAGGTAACAGGAAGACAAAGAGAGGAAGATAAGGATAAGGACTTGGAGGCCTAGCAAAGTATACTGATGGTTAAAAGTCATACAAATTTCAAAACATTACAGTGATATAGACTGTAAAACCAGTGCAACAATCTAAATATTTAGTGTTCACTTCATAGCTGACAGAGCAACCTAACCAACCTTAAGTTTCTAAAAGAACTCCCTGACATAGGGTAATGTAGAGAATTGTTTTATCTGTTAAATGAAGTAATTATTGCTCAGATTTAAGAGAAGTACTCAACTTCATACAGTTAGAGAATTTCTAACCCATGAAAATTTCTCAGATAATCTGGTTCTAGGTCCTAGTACTGCTACCACTTTACTATTACTATTCTTACCACTACCCTTTTAAGACATTTGAGATTTATTCTACATCCTGCAGTTTTCTGTATTTTCCATGGATTTTACTTTTATTGCTCCCTATTGTCTTTATTACACTCAGCCAACCAGTTGTACCATTCTGTAATTAAGCCTCTCTCTGACTTGCACTTTTTATCCATTGGAAGCAAGTGCAACTGCAAGTCATCAGTTAACTGTGTATCATTTAAAAGTGGTGTGTACGTGTGTGTTCATGTGTGCGTTATGACACAGGTTTAAAGCAGCACAAATGTAGTTTAGAAATGGACTTTGGGTGAACTTCAGTTCACCCATTTTCACAGACAACTCAGGAATCTGCCAAATACATCCCCTACCACCACCCACCTGCACCCCTTGCTTAAACCCCATAAGCTGGTATGGCAGACTCATAGGCTGTCCAAAACAGCTGAAAACAGAGAGAAATCTGAGAAGGTGTATCTGAGTTTCTCATTTTTGCCTGAATCTTTAAGTAAACAGACATAAAGCTCATTCAGGCTGTTATAACAAAAACACCACAGACTGTGTGACTTATAAATGACAGAAATTTGTTTCTCACTGTTCTGGAGGATGGAGTCCAGATCAAGAAATCAGCAAATTCTGTGTCTAGTAAGAGCTCATTTTCTGGTTCATAGATGGCTGTATTTTCCAGGTCCCCAAATGGTGGGAGGGACAAGACCTCTGGAGTCTTTTTTATAAAGGCAGGAATCACCTCCTAAAGACCCCACCCCCAGATACCATGACTTTGGAATTAGGTTTCAACATATGAATTTTGGAGTTATGCAAAGCATATAGACAATATAAGACTCTACTCAAGGACACATTTTACTGCTTTCTACGTTGTACAGCCCTCTCTATACAGATATGTTTTCATATATTTGCCACAAATAAACTTTATACTTTTTAGCTTATTTTGCTAATTTCATTCTTTCAATTATATCATTTTCTAATGATATTGTACTTTAACATAAAAGCTTTTTGAAAAGCACTTTCTTATGTATCAAGCTATTACAAAATAATCTAGCCTAAAGGAAAAATTCTAAAATGCCAACAAAGTTTTATATGCAAAAATGTTCAATAAAATGTTACTTATCATCATTGAAACTAGAAAAATAACATTATTGGGTAATCTATGGTCAATCAACATTTTTTGAATGAGTAGGTTTTATAGCATAATTCCTCCTTGTGAATTGTTTGTAGTGTTTTTGTCTCCCTAAAAATCCAACAACTATTGTGCTGTGATCTTTTATTCCTCCATTAAATGCCACACTTACATGGGCACAGGTGATAATGTACTACATAGCTAAGTTAAAACTAGACTATCCTTTATATTCTTTATATGTGTCTTCTTCAAGTGACAATGCCTTATCATAGTGGTGGGAAGTACATCAGAGCCCACACTCACTGTTTACTCTCATATCCACCAATACCATCACTAATTCAAACTCTAATTTCTGCCAAACCCATAAACAGCCTCTGATTCCATTGCACCGAGAGCTCAGTGATTCACCAATCAATAAGAGCTCGATGTGTGATAAAATTGATATCCCATTATGAGTGGCTATAAATAGTATGAATGGTATATTCTTTTGAAAAGCAGTCTGGGAAAGATTTTAAGGGTAATGTCCCTCTTATGAGTCTCCAAGTTAATTGCATTCAGAATTTTTGGTCCAAAAAGAAGACAAAGTTTTGAGACATGATGACTATAATTAAATTCTGGCTCTACTACTGAGTGGCTTTTGTCCTTATGTAAATTGCTGAACCTTTCTGGACTCTGCTTGCTTGGGTAAAATAATAATTATAATAATAATAGTTATTCTGTAGTGTTTTGTGAAGGTCAAATAAAAATAAGCTTTAGAAACTAAGAGCATTTTGCAAATGTGCAATCGTTATTTTTATTAATTCAGCAGTCAACAAAGGATTGACTAATTAGTATGTTTCTAGAATAAGGCTAAACCCCAAGGGCACAGAGTTTGCTAGAACATATACTCTGTCATTGAAGGGACTTCTTGTAGATATTATTTTTTAATGTTGATTAGCAATGGTATATATATATATATATATATATCTCCATCTCCTTCAAACAGGTAATACTCAATTTCATTTAATAAAGTAGGCTAGAGCCTGATGATTCACAGACCTCCTCCCCTGGAGCAAATTATACATTATATGTTAATAAAAATAATTAAAACAAATAGAATAAAATAGGCCAAGTCCCAAAGACCGCATATAGTGTGATTCCATATATATGAAGTGTCTAGAACAGACAAATCTACAGAGATGGAAAGTAGATTATAGATTGTCAGGGGTGGATGGGGGATGGGAAAAATGGGGAGTAATGGCTAAAAGGTATGTCATTTCTTTTTGGAGTGATGGAAATGTTCTAAAATTGATTGTAGTTGTACAACTTTACAAACATACTAAACATTACTGAATTGTATACTTTAAATGGACAAATTATATGGTATGTGAACTATATTTCAAAAAATAAATAAAACAGTCCCTCATTTGATGTCATATAAAAACAAACAAGCACACAAATATGTGAGCAAACAAAAGCAGATTTCACTCAATTAAAATAATTTCATATTGTGCTTATGCCTGTCTTTGTTAGCTTATCTTAATGAGAGGTAGTAAGAAGGAAGTAGATTAAACAAAATGTGCTTTCTGCCTTCCTGTCACCCTTCCACATGTATTTACTTATTAAGTCTCTGCTATGTCCAAGACTGAACAAATAATATCCATCAGTTCTACCCAAACCATCTGATACATTTCTGGATAATGCCCACTTCCAAAAGTTATCTTTCTTTTCTAAAATTCTTGAGCACACATTTGCTCTGTGAGAAATTATTTGCTCTATGAGAATCAGTTATTTTGACTTATTTCCCTTTCTCTTTTTATCTTAACACCTCATAGAAAAAAAAATCTATCCCAGGAATCCTCCACTTTCTAATACCTTCTGAGCTTCTTACCCAGTTATTACTGACCAATCCATGGTGCTAGAAACAAAGAACTCTGTCAATTCACAGATTTCAAGAGTGACACAGTTGTAGCTACTAGTCTTTGAGTAGTAGCTTTCTTTTCTTTTCTTTTCTTTTTTTTTTTCCTGAAGTTTTTATTTCAGTTCCAGTTAGCTAACATACAGTATAATATTAGTTTCAGGTATCCAGTGCTGTGTTTCAACACTTCATACAACAAATGCTCAGCACAGTGCCCTCCTTAATCCCTATCACCTATTTAACCCATCCCTGTATCCACATCCCTTCTGGTAACCATCAGTTTGTTGTCTATTGTTAAAAGTCTGTTTCTTGCTTTTCCTCTCTTTTTTCCCCCCATGTTCATTTGTTTTTTCTCTTACATACCACATATGAGTAAAATCATATGGGATTTGTCTTTTATAACTGACTTATTTTGCTTAGTATAATACTTTCTAGCTCCATCCATGTCATTGTGTGAGTGGCAAGGTTTCATTCTTTTTTTAATGACTGAATAATATTCCACTGTGTATATGTATCTATCTATCTATCTCTCTATCTATCTACCTGCCTGCCTACCTACCTACATACCTACCACATCTTCTTTGTTCACTCATCAGTTGATGGTCATTTGGGCTTTCTCCATAATCTGGCTATTGTTGATAATGCTGCTATAAACATCAGGGTGCATGTATCCCTTCAAATTATATTTTTGGTTTTCTTTCGGTAAATGACTACTAGTGCAGTTGCTGAATTTCTTGTTTGGTTTTCTTTGTTATTATCTACTCTGTAGATAATACTGCCTTTGGGTATGGCCCAAGTTATAATATTGTCCCAAGGTTTCATTCTCTGAAAACAGTGTGTTCAGAATACACCTTCACTGACTATGTCTGATATGTCAGCAAACCTAAAGAATAAAGCCTGTATCTTAAAGAACACTGCCTTTCACTAGAATGTTTGCTTTTCTCTTTATCCCTATCAATTTTCTTTTATTAGTAGAAGAGTATAGGAATTCTCTACTCCATGGTTGAGGAATCAGTAAGTAGATGGTGTGATTGGGAGGATGGGTCATCATTTTAAATTCCCAATGAGATGCTTTATCTATACTTTACAATGTGTTTAGTTTACTGCTACACTCATTCCATTTTCCATAGCAGTATGCCTTGAGCTATATTGGTTCTAGTCATGTTTCTCCCATCATATGAGGCAGATTTCATGAAAAGTACTGGCCCTTTGTGACGTTCCATTGCTGAACCCATACCCCAAAGCATGTGTCCTGAGATTTGACATGATCAAGAAGAATAAAGATATATCAGCATTGAATTATACACTGAAACATAAGAAGATACATTTTTATAAAACTAGAAGAAAATATAGAAAAATTTCTTTACAATTTTGGAGTGGCAAATAGTGTGTAAAGAGGAAAAAACAAAGTTACTATAAAATTGTTTAAAGTTCAGTATACTTAATAAAACAAAATATTTGTGCTCATTATATACTAAAATACATATTTACATATATCTTAAAATAATTATGTCTAGAATATTTTAATAATTCCTACATGTCAAAAGTACAAAGAAAATTCAATGAAATGGCAACATTTGGATAGACACTTAACAGAAAAATATATATGAAGGAAGAATGAGCTCATAAAAAGATGCTCAGTATAATTAATCTGAAAATTAAATGAAATTAAATTTAAATTAAAATGAAATGAAAATTAAAACCACAATAGGATCTTATTTTATATTTATGAAAATAGCTCAAATTAAAAAGACTGGAAACAAAAATTGGTAAGAGTAACTAGAAAACTCATATACTGATGATAGGACTGTCAAAAATGAAGAGCCACTTTGGAAATTTGTTTGACTGCTTCTTATAAAATTAAACATAACCATACATCACTCACCCATATTATACCATCAGTTACTTATCTAAGATAAATGAAAATATATGTCTATAAAACAAATATATAAAAAAGGTTTATAGAAGTTTTATATATATTAACAAAAAAATAAAGAAATGAGTCATCCAAATGTCTGTAGGAGAATAGATAAAAATTGTGATATATTTACTTGTATGTGATCCATTTTATAAGAAATTCATAAATAAGAAAAGATAATTGTTTAATGATATAAATCAGAATGGTGGTTGCTTTTGGGGAGCTTGGAGACTGACTAAAAGAAGGACATGAGGAAACTTTCTAAAGTGATGAAATATTCTATAACCTGACTGGGTTACTGGCTATACAAGCTTATGCATTTCTCAAAACTCAGTGGATATCATACCTATAATCTATGCATTTTACTGTGCATAGAATATACTTCCATTTAAATAAAATAATCATGTTACCATGTGAACTGTAGAGAAAGCACTGGGCAAGGAATCTTTACATAATTTATCAACTTGACTTTGTAACAACTACCATTTTGATCTTAGGAAGATCATTAAATCTTTTTGCATTTTGTTTTTTTATATATATTTTAAATTTTAAACCATTGTTTTTTAAGGATTCTTATATTTCTATTCTTCATGAGGGAAGAAAGAATATTTACCTTCTTCACTGCAATATCTTGAAAGTCTCATACACAATGCTTTACATATAGTATTTGTGCAATATTTTTTAGTGAATTGAATTTGATAAAAATTTAATTCTGCTTAATTAAACTGTTAGCTTTTGGAATTCAATCTTCCCCTTTACATCTCTTTTTTTTTTTTTTAATATTTTATTTATTTATTTGACAGAGAGATCACAGGTAGGCAGAGAGACAGGCAGAGAGAGGGCAGGGAGCAGGCTCCCTGCTGAGCAGAGAGCCCAGGACCCTGAGATCATGACCTGAGCTGAAGGCAGAGGCTTAACCCTCTGAGCCACCCAGCCGCCCCCCCCTTTACATCTCTTATAAGACTATTATATAATACTTTTCAAATAATAAGCATGAAATATTGTTTAAAATTGCTGCCTCTAATTTATAATGTTTTGTTCTTACAACTCTGTTTGAAAAATTTGAGGTTGGCATAGTTTATATCAAGTCATCTCTCATAAGCAACTAAATTTGCAAGTGTGTGTGTGTGTGTGTGTGTGTTTCTGACTCTGCGAGTAATGGACTTTCTCACATAATCACTCTTACTAATGGAGGTACAATGTTGGCATTTTATAGTCCTTTCTATGAGGTGATGTATACTGCAATTGAGATTATTGAGATTTGCAATGCTTTTTATCTATCCAGACAATGACAGTCCAGTAAATGGTGTGACATTTAGAAACAAACAATGATTGTCAGTAGATCTTGTCACTGAACACACTAATTAGAAAGAGGACCTCAAATCATGTTTATAGCTAGAAGAAGGTATTTTTGAGATCATTGGATGGAACTTTTCATTCTACAGGCTCAGAAGAGAAGTGATTCAATTTTCCCATTATCAGAGAGTGAATAATGAATAGGCATTGTCAAGGTATTTTATGTAAGTTTCATGGTAACCACAAAAAAAAAAAAACAAATCTTTAGTAGATATACAAAAGATTAATATAAAGGAATTAAAGTATACCACAAAAAAAGTCATCAAATAACAAGGGAAGACAGTAAGAGAGGAAGAAGAAAATACAAAACTACAAAACAATCAGAAAACAATGAACAAAATGACAGTAATAAATCCTCACCTATCAATAATTGTACATAAACGAATTAATGTTTCCACTTGAAAGACATAGAGTGGCCGAATGGATAAAAACAGATCCAAAAATACGTGACTTAGAAGAGACTCACTTTAGCTTCAAGGATGCATGTGAGCAGAAAATGAAGAGAAGGATAAAAGAATATTTCAAGAAAATGGTAACCAAAAGAGAGTAGGACTAGCTATACTTATATATTAAAAATAATACACATTAAGATAAAAGTGGCCACAAATGACAAGGAAGGTCATTATCACAAAGGAAATATAGCAATTATAAATAATTATGCACCCAGTACCAGAATACCTAATTATATAAAGCAAATACTCACAGCACTAAAATGAGAAATACAGTACTAGAGGAGCCTTATGTATCCCCCTCTCAAGAATGGATAAATCATCTAGATAGAAAGTTGATAAGAAACTGAATTTGAACACTATAGACCAAGTGAGCCTAACGGACATATATATAGAACATTACCTAGAAGAGATATCAGCACTCTCCTGTTCATTGCACATTATTTACATTAGCCAAGGCAGACACAGCCAAAGTGTCCTTTGACAGATGAATGAATAAAGAAAATGGCATATATACATCCACCCACCCACCCTACACACACAGTAGAGTATTATTCAACCTTTAAAAAGAAGGAAATCCTGCCACTAGTGACAATATGAATGAATCTGGAGGGCACTATGCTAAGTGAACTAAATCAGAGAAAACAAACAACTGAAAGATAATACTTATGTGTAGAATCTGAAAAAGCTCACCTCATAAAAGAAATACAGTAAATTGGTGATTGCCAGGGGTCAAGGGTTGGGGGAAATTGGGAGATGTTGGTCAAAGGTTATAAACTGCCAAATATAAAATGACTAAGTTCTAGGGAATCTAAAGAACAGCATGCTGAGTATAATTAATAATACTGTATTGTATACTTGAAAGTGACTAAGAATAGCTAACTACACTGGCATTAAACTAAAAAAACTAAAGAGATTATCGAGATAGAGCTATTATCTACCCAGTTATTTGGGAAGCAGTAGAATAATATTAAAAGTGTCGAGCCTCCTCACCCCCAAAAAAGTCTCAAGCCCTGGGTTGCTTTAATTTAAATCTAAGCAGGATTTAATAATTCAGTCATAACTAATAATAATAATTATTATTATGTAATATGGTATTATATATAATATAATGTAATTATTATATTATTATTATAATTCACTCACTCTACTCCCAATTCTCTACCATTGTATGCCGGGAACATATGTGTTATTTCACATACCTTATGGTGTACTTTAAGTTGTTCTGGAAATAGTTTATTAAAAAATAGGTTGTGTTTTCACTACCAACTCATCTTATGAAGCACCAAATCTGTAGATAACATCAAAACCAAAAGGCTTTTCATTTTACAAAGAACCTTTACCCACTTTATTTTTCCTTAAACTTTTCTTGATCACCGCTATGGGAAATTTTAGTTCTGCAGAAGATAGCAAGTGCAAATTTAAAAGTTTAAAAAAAAAAAAGATGTTCAACTACAGACAGATTAGAAAATACTTCATGAAGAAGACAGCTTTGAAAAATGACTCAGTAGGATTTGCACATCTAGAAATAGAGAAAATATGAGCAAAATCACAAGAAGAGTAGGACTTGAGACAAACAGAATGAGTGAAAATAATTAGTCTTGATGATATAATACCAGGCTATGTTGTCTATTTATGGCAAAAATTGGAGACTAGTCTAAATAAAATTGCATCAGTACAGTAGAGGACAGGGAATATCAAGGAAGATTTTGAGCAGAGGAGTAATGCCTAGAACTTTCTTGGGAAATTTAATGTAGCAAAGACATATAGGAAAACTGGACCAGAGAGAAATAAAGGAACAATGCATATCTTATGTGTGACCATTTTTATTCAGGCTTGTAAAAAAACAAAAAGCCTTATTTTATTAGGGTAACTGCCTTCTCACTGGAAGTAGAAAATGATTGCTTTTAATCAAGCAGAAATATCAGGAATTGAGCTGGAGGCAGAGGACAACATTAAGGAAGGAAATTTTAGCCCTGTTGTGACCAGCCTTTTTCTGGTTGACTGCCTGAACACTTGGATACCTAGTGTTCGTTTTCTCTTCCAGGCCTCTTTGTTTCTTCACCTGTGGGGACTGGTTGTCATTTCATCCTCAATACACAGTGTTTGCTGGGACCATACCTTGTTATGATTATAACCTTTAGTCAGAGTCAGCTTTACTATATGACATTCAAGAACAGCAGGTCAATCAGATCCCCCAGTACCTGTCCTCTTTTCAGTAATCAGCTCTAGTCCTGGACCTTCCTTTACTTCCCTAAATTGCTGTGAAAAAGCAGTCAATGTCAGACTGAAGTCTGAGCTACAAAAAAAATAAAACCTCTATTCCTGTGCCAACACACCATAAGGCTCAAGAAGTGGTTGGGGCGGGCCTACTAAGTCATAATAACTTGCACATGTCTTGCATTTTATATTATACAACAAAGTTTGACAGGAAGCTACATGTAATCCTCACAGATGCTTGTAAGCAGTACAGGTTGTATTCATCACCCACATTGCACATTGGAGAAAACCGATTAGTGGAGGTAAAAAGGCTTGGTTATGTGAAATCCAAGCCTGGTTTGTTCTCTTTCCACTAAAGTTTTCTTCTGCTCACCACTGTACTCCCCAAGGACATGTTTTAAGAAACATAGGGATGCTTACTTAATTAAATTGCTGGTTAGCTACAGAGTGGTAAAAAAGATCACAGAGTTAGAGTTTCATTTCTTCAAAATTATAATCTTATCATATAATTCTATGGCTGAACCTTCTTTAGTGAGTATAAGTCACTCCCATTCTCCTTTACACAGTATCTAAGAAGGCCTGTGATCTGCTCTTTGGGCTTTCTCTTCACCTTACAGCTTAGTACTTTCTAGAGTGATACCATAATACTAAGGCTGAACTACCTATAGTTCCCTGGGCCCACCATCTGACCTCTGATCTCTGGGCTTTGGGGCTTGCTGCTCTCTTCTCCCGAAATACCTCCCCAACCTCTAATGGATGGACATCTAGAGTCTTCAGCATCAAGCCAAAACATGTCTTCTTGAGAGACTATCTCAGGGATAATTATATAATGATTTTGGGCTAGATCTTTGGAGGCAAACAAATATGATTCCCATTAATTCCTAGCTGTTTAATTACGGGTTTGCTATCATTGCTCTGTATCTTTGTTTAGTCATATAGAGAAATGGGATAAAAGTCCCTAATTTATAAGATATATTTAGGAGTACATGAGTTAATGCCTAAAAGTGATTCGAAACCAAAATAAAATACTTAGTAAATGATCATTATTGTTTTGGCTGACATCCCCCCAAAATTTAATCATTTCTTTTCATTTAGTTCATCTCATTCTCAATGATCTGATCTCTTATTTGTCACATATTACTAGAATTACTTCTTTATAATTCTATCTCCATATTTAAATATGAGTTCTTGGAAAACTAGGACTATGTCCTTTTGATTTTTATATACCAAGCACCCAACACTGAATCTGGTGCATAGTAGAATCTCAATGAATATTTCTTGAATCAATAGACAGATAAAAGGAGCACAAAGTCTGAATTAATTAGATTTTATTTGAATCCTAGTTCTATCACTTACGAGTTTGGCAATGTTTTCAATTTCTCTAAGTTTCCTCACTAATAATAATGACACTTACTTAAACGGGCTATTTCATACTTTCCAAGCAATAGATTCCAAATATGCAAAGTGTTTTATAAATTATATAGCTCTGGACAAAGAATAATTAATAGTATTTTTATATTTTAATCGTTAACCTTTTTTGTTTTCCATAATTTTCCTAGAGCTCTAGGATATTTGGTTGAATTTCATAAAATTTTTGTTATAATATAGGCATAAAATATAAGAATGTTCAATTAAAAGAAGGAAAAAGTCCAGCAACTTTTCTTGGCCCCGATAGATTTTGCATGTCACAGAACCTGTCAGAGGTGTTGGTTAAATTCTGAAATCTACAGGCAGTTGTTTCTCACAAGGGATTTTTTAACACACCTGACTAAAAAAAGCTAGTTTCACAAGCTCCCTGTCAAATTTATTTCCAATTATTCTAATTCTTCCAGGCAGCTATCCAAACTTTTGGAACTTACAAACCAAAGTACTGGCCTTGTCTTGGCCTTGATTTTGTGTGTATTTGTTGTCTATTATTACCTATTCCTGAATCTTTCCATCCTGGGTGAGTCAAAGTCCAGAAAGTTTCTGTTTAGCATCTACGACCCATTTGTGAGAGTCTGCTTATCTGCTGATTGTTGGCTCTTTCAGGGACTTGACCAATTCAAGATGTATGCTTGGGGCACCTGCGTGGCTCAGTCAGTTAAGTGTGTGACTCTTGATTTTGGCCTTGCTAAGCACAGAATTTGTTTAAGTTTCTCTCCTCTCTCCCTCTGCCTTCCCCACTGCGTATGCTCTAGAAAGGGAGAGAAAGAAAGAAAGGAAGAAAGAGTGGGCATTTTTTTTTTTTTTTTTTTGCAGTTTTGGAGCAAAGATGGCTGTACTTTATTCAACAAAATTAGGATCCATCCAAGCTCCAAAAATAATTTATTTTGATGAGCAAGTGGTGTAAGAGCCTAGAATACTGATAAGATAGAATTTATTTGAGATTTATTTCAAATCTGGAATCAGTATTTTTAAGACAAATTTTTTTCTAGGTTGTGCATGATCATTAATAATCACTTTCTTGCAGTCAAAGGAAAATTCAGAGAATATAAACTAAAGAAATTGTTGAAAATTAGCTACATAAACAAAATAAGAATATCAAAGAAATGGTAGGAAATAAAATTGAAGAACCCTCCTAAAAAAGGTAGAGCAAACAAAGAAGTGAAAAATAAGAGAGAAAAATAAAATAATTTGCTTGTGAAGTTCAAATTCCAAATAAGGAGAGTTCCAGAAGGTTAAATTAGAGAAAATATATGAAGAAATCAAATCAAAGATCTAAAGCCTTTCCTCAGGAAAAAAAAAAAAAAAAGGCTTGCCCAGGAGTGAAAGAAAAAAGTTTAAAGATTTTAATAGCCTGTTAAGTAAGCAAAATAATAAATGAAAGATGAAAGAGTTCTTTAGGATATATCCTATTTTGAAATTCATAAGCTGGGAACATATAGATCTTCCTATAATGAGATAAAGAATGAGAGAGGGGACAAGATGGCTGGGGAGTAGGAGGAGGTTCCTTTTCAGTTGGTACCCCAAAGTGAGCTGATTACTTACCAAAGAACTCCATTCACCCATGAATTCAGCCTGAGATCAGAATTATACACGTCTGGGTCTCTACAGGAGCAGAAGACACCAGTGGGCAGGTAAAGCAGGGTGGGAACGATGGACTGATATCAGAAGATAAACAAAAGGGGGAGGGAGCCACCAGAGGTGACTGGTTGGAAAGTAATACTCCAATACGAGCGAGAGTGCCCTGCATCTGGGTACCAGCATTAACTTGGAGACTGGTTGAAAGCACTCCAAAAGAGCAAAGGATCATGGGGGGAAATTGTGGGAATTGGGCGGCTAGGGACAGGGGCTTAAGTCCCCGGTCCCAGGACAACCTCCCCGGTGCTGAGGCAGAAAGAGTGCAGCGGAGAAACCAGGTCTTGGTCCCTAAGCCACCAGCGCCTGAGAATGCGTGGGTTCTAGCTCCTGTGAGGGGATGGGAGCCACGCCGGTTGGCAGAACAAGGGAGCCCTACTACAAAGCCTGAGATATGCGCACAAGTCGCTCATGCTCCCTGGAGAGAGTTACAAAGGCCCTGCTGGTGCTCTTTGACCCGCGCCATTGTTTCAAAGCCTAAGCCAGGCGCCCCAAACTCTCCCCTGACAGAGGTGCGCAAAAGCCCAGCCTGGTGCTCTCGGACCTGCGCCCCGTTCTCAGTGCCTGAGATGCGCGCGCGCGACCCATAGCTGCCCCTGAAAAAGGTACGCAAGCTGGGCACTCTTAGACCCAGAAAGACCAGGCACTCCCAGCCTGGGCCAGCAGCAAAATCTCAGTGTGTGATTGCTGCTTGGAACCTCTCTGGCGGTCGGTTGGTAGCTCCCAGGCAGCCGCCACTGCCTTGGCTTTGGGTATAAGCAAAAAGATCCTGCGCCCCCAGGGTCTGCAACTTGGAACCTGCTCTGCCAGTGGCCAAGGGGGAACTTATTTAGGCTCTGCACCCAGACTGAGGCTTCTCTCTGAGAGGGAGATCAGGGTGCGGTTTGTTTTCCTCTAAAACTACAAAAACCATCAAAGACAGTCAAGGTGAGAGAAAAAAAAAAAAGTGAGCAAGCATAAAAACCGCCAGAGAACAAAAGCCTGAAAAAACCAGTTTCCTCAGAGCCCACCCCCTTGAGGGGAGAGGGAGGACTTAACTCAGGAAACATCATTGACTGACAACACACGTGGCAGGCACCTCCCCCAGAAAACAAACCAAGAAAGGAAAAAAAAAAAAAAAAAGAGGAAAAAAAAAAAGGACTACAAGAGAACAACCACTACCTCATAGGAAAACTTGTATTGTTCACTCGTTCCCACTCACTATTCCGGTTCTTTTTTTTTTTTTTTTTTTTTACACATAGGCAATTTTTTTAACCTATTTACCATCACAGTGACTTGTACAGTACATCAAATTCCAAAATACCTTTCTAACCTGAACTTTTTGATACATACACCTATGTTTTTCTTTTGCATTTTTAGTTTTTGAATTCCTTTTTTAAATTTTAGTTAAGTTTAGTCTAGTTTATCCCTTTTTATTTTATCTTCTAATATTCATATAGAGTTAAACTTCAAAGTAATCCCCTTTCCACAATCAATACTACCCCTATAGGTAAACCAATTTTTAATCCCCTTTATCTTAGGAAAGTTGACTCCTTTAACAAAGATATCAAGATATGTCCAGGAAGAATCAAAACAACCTTCTTCGCACACACTGAGAATTTATAAGAACTCTTCCATCTTCTTCCACCAGTGTTTCTGTGATTTTTGTGTTTGTCCTGATAGCATATAAATTTTACACTTGTGGTTCTTTTGACGAAGTTCTTTCTTTATTTGCATATATATATATATATATTTTTCTCTTGTCATATACTTGTATCAGTCTTTTTATCTCTTTTTGTTTGTCTACTTCATAAATCTTACCTTGGGGCCCATCTGGGCTGAACCTTCTTTTTCATCTTCCCTTTCTTTCCTGTCTCTCTCTCTCTCTTTTTTTTTCTTCTTTTCTTTTTTTTCTTTTTCTTTTTCTTTTATGTTGTCTCTCGTTTGGGTGGGGAATCCTGATTGCTCAGAAGTGTTCTAGGGTGCACCTTGACTGCACCATACTTGATACATCCAGCTACATCTGTTCAGTCATCTCCCACCAAAATGACTAGGAGGAGGAAGGCCCAACAGAAGAAAAATACAGAGGATGGACCTTCTGCAACAGAGCTAACGGCTATCAACATAGACAACATGTCTGAAAGAGAATTCAGGCTAACAATTATCCAGGCAATAGCTAGGTTGGAGAAAGCCATCGATGACCAAACGGAATTGATTAGGGCTGAACTGAAAGCGACCAGACAGGATGTTCACAATGTTAGGGCGGAGCTTAAAGCTACCAGGGAGAAGGTTCACAATGCTCTCAATGAGTTCCAATCTAATATAAACTCTCTCAAAGCTAGGGTAACTGAGATAGAAGATAGAATTAGTGATCTGGAGCACAAACAGAGAGAAAGGATCAGGAGGAACCCTGGAACAAACAGCTTAGAAACCACAAAAACAGAATCAGGGAAATAAATGATGCCATGAAGCATTCCAACATCAGAATTATTGGAATCCTTGAAGGGGAGGAGAAAGAAATAAGTCTAGAAGATATAGTGGAACAAGTCCTTCATGAAAATTTTCCCAATCTCGCGAATGGAACCAGCGTCCATGTACTAGAGACTGAGGGGTCTCCACCCAAGATTATACATTCCAAAAAACATCACGACACCTGATAGTCAAATTGAGGAATTATAATAGTAGGTATAATCTCTTGAAAGCCGCCAGGGCAAAGAGGCTCCTTACTTACAGAGGAAAGCCCATCAGAATAAGATCAGACCTGTCCACAGAGACCTGGCAAGCCATAAAAGCCTGGCAAGATATATTCAGGGCACTTAATGAGAAGAACTTGCAGCCCAGAATACTTTATCCAGCAAGACTGACATTCAAAATGGATGGAGAGATAAAGAGTTTCCAAGACCGGCAAGACTTAAAAGACTATGCAACCACCAAGCCAACACTGCAGGAAATATTAAGGGGGGTTCTATAAAAGAGGAAAAATCCTAAGAATAGCATTGAACAGAAATATAGAGACAGTCTACAGAAAGAAAGACTTCAAAGGTAACTTGATGTCAATAAAAACGTATCTGTCAATAATCACTCTCAATGTGAATGGCCTAAATGCGCCCATAAAATGGCACAGGGTTGCAGATTGGATAAAACGACAGGACCCATCCATATGTTGTCTACAAGAGACCCATTTTGAAACTAAAGATACACCCAGACTGAAAGTGAAAGGATGGAAAAGCATCTTTCATGCCAATGGGCCTCAAAAGAAGGGTGGGGTAGCGATTCTCATATCAGATAAATTAGACTTTAAACTAAAGACTGTAGTCAGAGATACAGAAGGACACTACATAATCCTTAAAGGGACTATCCACCAAGATGATCTAACAATGTAAATATCTATGCTCCCAATATGGGAGCAGCTAATTACTTAAGAAAACTATTAATCAAGATAAAGAGTCATATTGATAGGAATACACTAATCGTAGGAGATCTTAACATGCCTCTCTCAGAAATAGACAGATCATCGAAGCAGAAAATCAATAAAGAAACAAGAGCATTGAATGACACATTGGACCAGATGGACCTCATAGATATATACAGAACATTCCACCCTAAAACAACAGAATACTCATTCTTGTCAAGTGCACACAGAACCTTCTCCAGAATAGACCACATACTGGGTCACAAATTAGGACTCAACCGATACCAAAAGACTGAGATTATTCCCTGCATATTCTCAGATCACAATGCTTTGAAACTGGAGCTCAATCACAAGGAAAAGTTCCGAAGGAACTCAAACACAAAAGACCACCTTGCTTAAGAATGTATGGATCAACCAGGAGATCAAAGAAGAACTGAAAAAATTCATGGAAACCAATGAGAATGAAGACACTTTGGTCCAAAACCTATGGGATACAGCAAAGGCGGTCCTAAGGGGGAAATATATAGCCATCCAAGCCTCCCTCAAAAAAACTGAAAAATCCAGAATACACCAGCTGTCTCTACACCTTAAAGAACTGGAGAATCAACAACAAATCAAACCAACTCCACACATAAGAAGGGAAATCATCAAGATTAGAGCTGAGATCAATGAGGTAGAAACCAGAGATACAGTAGAACGTATCAATGAAACTAGAAGCTGGTTTTTTGAAAAAATCAATAAGATCGATAAACCATTGGCCACACTAATCCAAAAGAAAAGAGAGAAAGCCCAAATTGATAAAATTATGAATGAAAAGGGAGAGATCACAATGAACACCAAGGAAGTAGAAACAATCATCAGAAGTTATTATCAACAGTTATATGCCAATAAGCTTAGCAACTTAGATGAAATGGATGCATTCTTGGAAAACTATAAACTACCAAAATTGAACCAGGAAGAAATTGACAACCTGAATAGACCAATATCTAATAACGAGATTGAAGCAGTGATCAAAAACCTCCCAAAAAACAAGAGCCCAGGACCTGACGGATTCCCTGGGGAATTCTACCAAACTTTCAAAGAAGAAATAAGACCTATTCTCCTGAAGCTGTTTCAAAAAATTGAAGCAGAAGGAAAACTTCCAAACTCTTTCTATGAAGCCAGCATTACCCTGATCCCCAAACCAGGCAAAGACCCTACCAAAAAGGAGAATTTTAGACCAATATCACTGATGAATATGGATGCTAAGATTCTCAACAAGATCCTAGCCAACAGGATCCAACAGCACATTAAAAAGATTATCCACCATGATCAGGTGGGATTCATCCCTGGGCTACAAGGATGGTTCAACATTTGCAAACCAATCAACGTGATAAAACAAATTAATATGAGAAGAGAGAACAACCACATGGTCCTCTCAATTGATGCAGAAAAAGCATTTGACAAATCCAGCATCCGTTCCTGATTAAAACGCTTCAAAGTATAGGGATAGAGGGAACATTTCTGAACCTCATCAAATCTATCTATGAAAGACCCACAGCAAATATCATCCTCAATGGGAAAAAGCTTGCAGCCTTCCTGTTGAGATCAGGAACAAGACAAGGATGCCCACTTTCACCACTCTTGTTCAACATAGTATTAGAAGTCCTAGCAACAGCAATCAGACAACAAAGAGAAATAAAAGATATCAAAATTGGCAATGAAGAAGTCAAACTTTCTCTCTTCGCAGATGACATGATTCTTTATATGGAAAACCCAAAAGACTCCACCCCCAAACTACTAGAACTCATACAGCAATTCAGCAACGTGGCAGGATACAAAGTCAATGTGCAGAAATCAGCGGCTTTCTTATACACTAACAATGAAAATACAGAAAGGGAAATTAGAGAATTGATTTCATTTACTATAGTACCAAGAACCTTAAGATACCTGGGAATAAACCTAACCAAAGAGGTAAAGGATCTGTACTTGAGGAACTACAGAACACACATGAAAGAAATTGAAGAAGACACAAAAAGATGGAAGACCATTCCATGCTCTTGGATCGGAAGAATAAACATTGTTAAAATGTCTATAGTGCCTAGAGCAATCTATACTTTTAATGCCATTCCGATCAAAATTCCACTGGTATTCTTCAAAGAGCTGGAGCAAATAATCCAAAAATTTGTATGGAATCAGAAGAGACCCCGAATAGCTAAGGAAATGTTGAAAAACAAAAATAAAGCTGGGGGCATCACGTTACCTGATTTCAAGCTTTATTACAAAGCTGTGATCACCAAGACAGCATTGTACTGGCATAAAAACAGACACATAGACCAGTGGAACAGAGTAGAGAGCCCAGATATGGACCCTCAACTCTGTGGTCAATTAATCTTCAACAAAACATGAAAAAATATACAGTGGAAAAAAGACAGTCTCTTCAATAAATGATGCTGGTAAAACTGGGCAGCTATAAGTAGAAGAATGAAACTCAACCATTCTCTTACACTGTACACAAAGATAAACTCAAAATGGATAAAAGACCTCAACGTGAGACAGGAATCCATCAGAATCCTAGAGGAGAACATAGGCAGTAATCTCTTTGATATCAGCCACAGCAACTTTTTTCAAGATATGTCTCCAAAGGCAAAGGAAACAAAAGTGAAGATGAACTTTTGGGACTTCATCAAAATCAAAAGCTTCTGCACAGCAAAGGAAACAGTCAAAAAAACAAAGAGGCAACCCACGGAATGGGAGAAGATATTTGCAAGTGACAGTACAGACAAAAGGTTGATATCCAGGATCTATAATGAACTCCTCAAACTCAACACACATGAAACAGGCAAACAGATCAAAAAATGGGCAGAAGATATGAACAGACACTTCTCCAATGAAGACATACACATGGCTATCAGACACATGAAAAAATGTTCATCATCACTAGCCCACAGGGAGACTCAAATTAAAACCACATTGAGATATCACCTTACACCAGTTAGAATGGCCAAAATTAACAAAACAGGAAACAACATGTGTTGGAGAGGATGTGGAGAAAGGGGAACCCTCTTCCACTGTTGGTGGGAATGCAAGTTGGTGCAGCCTCTTTGGAGAACAGTGTGGAGATTCCTCATGAAATTAAAAATAGAACTTCCCTATGACCCTGCCATTGCACTCCTGGGTATTTACCCCAAAGATACAGATGTCGTGAAAGAAGGGCCATCTGTACCCCAATGTTTATAGCAGCAATGGCCTTGGTTGCCAAACTGTGGGAAGAACTAAGATGCCCTTCAATGGACGAATGGATAAGGAAGATGTGGTCCACATGGAGTATTATGCCTCCACTATGGAGTATTATGCCTCCATCAGAAAGGATGTATACTCAGCTTTTGTAGCAACATGGACGGGACTGGAAGAGATTATGCTGAGTGAAATAAGTCAAGCAGAGAGAGTCAATTATCATATGGTTTCACTTATTTGTGGAGCATAACAAATATCATGGAGGACAAGGGGTGTTAGGAGAAGGGAGTTGGGGTAAATTGGAAGGGGAGTTGAATCATGAGAGACTATGGACTCTGAAAAACAATCTGAGGGGTTTGGAGTGGGGGGGGCGGGAGGTTGGGGTACCAGGTGGTGGGTATTATAGAGGGCATGGATTGCATGGAGCACTGGGTGTGGTGAAAAAATAATGAATACTGTTTTACTTAAAATAAATAAATAAATTTATAAAAGAAAAGAATGAGAAAGAGGTCATATAAATCAGTTATCAAAATGAATTTGCATTTGTTAACTACAAACTAGAAACAAGAAGATAATGGAGGAATGCCTTCAAATTTCTGCACAAAATTTATTTCCCTTTTACAGTATTATAGTAGACAAATCAGAATAAAAGTAAAAGAAAAATGTTTTTAGATCAGTAATACCTGAAAATATTGACCTTACATGACCTACATGACTTAAGAATGAAGACTTTTTTTACACACACCCATGCACAAACACATGCAAGAAGGGGGTAATATCCAACTGTATGTTGTTTAGAAGAGACTCATTTTAGCCATAAGGATATATAGAGACTGAAAGAAACAGAATGGCAAAAAATATTCCATGCAAATGCAAATCACGAAAGGTGCAGGTGTAGCCATACTTATATCAGACAAAATATACTTTAATAATAGTTACAGGACACCAAGAAGGATATTATGTAATGATAGAATGTTCACCATGAACATATAATAATTATAAATAAATTGTGTCCAGTAGCAGAGTATCTTAATATACGAAGCAAACATTGACAGAATTGAAGTGAGCAACAGACAGTAAGGCCGAAGAATAGAGTTCAATACCACCGTTTTAGTAATGGATTAATCAATAAGACAGAAGATCAATAAGAAAATAAAGGATTTGAACAATACTTTCAAATAATTGGACCTAAAGGATGTAAACAGAACACTCCATCCAAAAACCACAGAATACACATTATTCTTAATGCACATGTAACATTATCCAGGATAAATCACATGCTAGGGCACAAAACAAGTTCAATAAATTTAAGAAACTTGAAGTCAAAACAACTTTTTTTTTTTCCAACTACAATGAAATAAAACTAGAAATAAATAACAAAAAAAATTGGAAAATAAACAAATATGTGAAAATTAAATAGCATACCCTTAAATAACTGATGGACCAAAAAAGAAATTATTAGAGAAATTAGATAAATGTCATAAGATAAACAAAAATGAAAACACAGGGTACCAAAATTTATGGGTTGTAGCAAAAACAGGACTGAAAGAGAAGCTTTTGTAGTAAATGCCTACATGAAAAAGATCTCAAATCAACAACTTAATATTACACCTCAAAGAACTAGAAGAATAAGAACAGAATAAACCCAAAGTTAGCAAAAGGGAAAAAAAAAGATAATAACAAATAGAATGTTAATAAAATAGAATGGAAAAACAATTGAAAAATCAATGAAGTTAAGAGTTGTTTTTTAAAAAGACTAACAAGATTAATAAGATTAATAATTCATTATCTACAGTAAGAAAAAGAGAGAAAACTTAAATAAAAATCAGAAATGAAAGAGGAGGCAATATAACTAATACCATAGAAATAAAAAGGATCATAAGAGACTACTATAAATACCTATATGACAACAAATTAGATAACATAGAAGAAATGGATAAGTTTGTAGAAATTATAATCACCAAGACTGAATCATGAAGGAAAAAAAGAGGAAATTGAATCATAAATAAAAAACATGAATGAAGAAAAACCCAGGATCAAATGGCTTGCTGGTGAATTCTATCAAATATTTAGAAATAAATTAACACCAGTCTTTCTCAATCTTTTCCAAAAATTTGAAGAGGACAGATCACTTCCTATCTAATTTATGAGACTAGCATTAACCCAACACCAAGATCAGACAAAACAATACAAGAAAAGAAATAAGTAATATTTTAACCACTTCTGTTCTACATAGTACTGAAAGGCCTCACCAGGGTAGTTAGGCAAGAAAAAACAAATAAAAGGCATCCAAATTGAAAAATAATATATAATATCATTTCTGTTTGCAGATGGCATATCTTATAAGTAGTAAATCCTAAAGACTTCACCACAAAATTGTTAGTATTTATAAATACATTCAGCAGTTGCAGCATATAAATGAACAAATGAAGTTATGCTTCTATACACTAACCATGAACAATCAAAAAGGAAATTAAGAAAACAATCCTGTTTACACCTTAGAATAAAATACTTAGGAATAAGCTTAATAAGGCAAAAGACATGTACTTTGAAAACTACTTGACATTACTGAAAAAATTAAAGACACAAACAAATGTAAAAATATCTCATATTCATGGATTGTTAAAATGTCTATACTGCCGAAAGCAATCTACATATACTTTGCAATTCCTAGCAAAATCCCAATGACACTTTTCACAGAAATGGGGGGAAGAATCTCCAAATTCATGAAGACTCTTCAAAGGGCATTGGAGGGCCAAAATAATTTTGAGGGAAAGAAAAGTACAAAGATGGGAGCATTTTTCTTCCTGATTTGAAGACACATTACAAAGCTACAGAATGAAAAAAGTGTGGTATTGGCATAAAGAGAAACATATAGAACAATGGAACAGAATAGAAAACCCAAAAATAAACCCTCACATACATGGTCAAGTGATTTGGAAAGGGTGACAGGACCATACAATGGGAAAAGAAGGGTATCTTCAACAAATGAGGTAGGAAAACTGGATATTCAAATGCAGAAGAATGAAACTGGACTCGTACCTTACTCCATATACAAAAATTAACTCAAAATGGATTAGAGAGCTAAATGTAAGGAAATTACATCGGGAAAAAAGCTTCACAATATTGGATTTAGCATCAATTTCTTGAATACAACACTGAAAGCACAGGCAACAAAAGAAAATAGAGAAGTAATATTACTCAAATTAAAAACTTCACAGCACAGAAAAAAATCACCAGGAAAAAGACAATATATGGAATGGGATAAAATACTTTTTAAATAGTGCATCTGATAAGGGACTAATATCCAGAATACCTATATCTCAACAACAAATAGTATGATTAAAAAATTAGGCAAAGGACAAGAGTAGACATTTCTCCAAAGAATGTATAAAAACGGCCAAAAAACATATGCAAAAAGGGTCAACATTATTAATTATTTGGGAAATGCAAGTCAAAACCACAACAGGATATTACCTTACACCTTTAGGATGGGATAGCTGCCATCAAAGAAACAGAAAATAAATGTTGACTAGAATGTGGATAAATTCGAACTCTTGTGCACCACCAGTGGGATTTTAAAATGGTTCAACTGTTATGGAAAACAGTATGTTTTCATATGTTAAAACAGTTTGTTTCCATATGTTAAAACGATCCCATTTCTGGGTCTAGATGCAAAAGAATTGAAAATATTATCTTGAAGACATATTCGCACATTTAGGTTCTTTGCCACACTCTTTACAGTAACTATGATTTGGAAGCAAAATTATTGTCCATCCATAGATGAATAAATAAAGAAGATGTAGTATATACATATAATGATACATTATTTAGCCTTGAAAACAAGGAAATCTTGTCATATGCTAATAGCTGAAACCTGAATACATTATGCTCAGTGAAATAAGCCAGTTGCAAAAAGACAAATACTATGTGATTCCACTTGTATGAGGTTCTTAGAGAAGTCAAATTCTTAGAAGAAGAAAATATAATGGTGGTTGCCAGGGGATGGAGGAGGATGAAAGAGAAATCATTTAATGTGTATAAAATTTAACTTTGACAGAACGAAAAATTTCTAGATATCTCTTGCACAACAGCGTGTATGCAGTTAACACCACTGTACTATTCAAGTAAAAATTATTAAGATGATACATTCTATATGTTTTTACCGCTTCACATATATTTAAAAGATTTTATTTATTATTTGACAGAGAGAGCATAAGCAGGGGGAGGGGCAGATGGTGAAGCAGACTCCCCAGTAAGCAGAGAGCCTACTGGCGGGACTCAATCCCAGTATCCCGGGATTATGACCTGAACCAAAGGCAGACGCTTAACCCACTGAGCCACCCAGTTGCTCCCACAATCTATATTTTTAAATAATCTTCACAATTTAAAAGTGTTTGAATACCAAACATTGAAATAAAGACTTCATTATTTTGTCTTACACAAGGTGGGGAGGAGTGGTATATAAGCAAATAAAGAAGCAATATGATGCATGGAAGCAAGGAAACAAGTGTCCAAACACAGGAAGTAATCGCAGAGAATATCCTGCATTATAGTAAGTTATTATGAGACAAGAGACAAAGCTCAGTGCAAACTGGCCAGTGCAGACAGCATTAGTGTGCTCTAAAGACAGGCAAGCTGTGTAGCAGGCCTAATGAACACTCAGTCCAGAGAGGAGAAAGGCCATCGCTAAGAGGAAAGTCTCTAAGCAAAAAATAGGAAATGCTGGATTACATAGTAAGACTGACTTCGTGGAAAATTGTGCTGAAAAATTTTAAACGTACAGGAAAAGTGTGAACAAGCAAATAAATAAGAAGACAAGTATTTGCTTTGGGAAAAAATAAAAAGGAAAAAGGAAATATAATCAAACACATTACTGCAATGCTCCGTTTATGAATAATCTTTGATAAAAATACTATTGTAAACACCACTTATATGATAAAATAAAACATTTAATAATGGTATTAGAACAATGGCAGAAAGAAAACAGAAAGGATGGTAGTTCTAAGAGACATAAATTCATATGTATTTTAATAAGAATTCAAAAGGTAACTTCTAAAGTTCATGAATCAAAATAAAGCAGTGTAAGTACATTATTTTAAAAGGGTTTGCCTTTGGGAAGGATCATCTGGGTAGTAGGGAGATATAGTCAGAAAACTGCATTTTGTTATAATCCTAATGTTAATGTCCATATGATTTGTTAAATACGGTACCTATATTAGTCTTTTAAAATTAAAGCTAGTTTTAGTGTAATTAGATCTGAAATTTATGTAACCATTTAAAGCATAAATTTTTTTAAAAGTTCTAAAATTTACATATAACAGAATTTGCCACAGTTATATTTGTAGTAATAAAGTCAATGAATTTAAATTTTCTCAATAAAATCTGAAAAATACTGAGGTTTGAAATATTTAATATTCTATGTTTTACCTTCCTGTTCATATTTATATAATATAAATTTATTAATTAAAAAAGTCAAGCTTCATATAGGTGCTCTCAAACTCTTTGCAGTTTTTTTCAAATATGTTCTATAAATATTATCTTTTTTTTTCTATATACCATGATATGAACATATTTGGGAAGCACAGTTCTAAACTATCCCTCCTTCCAATTCTTAAGATCATAAAATGAAATAAAAGAGTTAAAGTGTTTGTCACAGTTAAAAAACGATACTTTCTTAGTCCTTTCCTCTTCTTTGGAAAGGTTTCATGAGACCTAAAGGATTTAAAACCCAAGATGTTGAATAATTTTTCCAGGCTGGTCTCCAAAACCTATCTAATCCATTCTATATCTGAAAATTATAGAATTGCTTTTTGTTTTAATGACTTCATATTTTTTTAAGGCCAGAGTTGATCTCTTATTTATCTTTGTCTAAACTAGCATTGTGTCTGAAAGAGGATAAATGCTTAATAAATGTTTCAGTTAAAGAAATCATTTCAGCCACACTGTAGTGTACATAAGTTTTTGTGAACTGGCCTGGAGGTTTAATTATTTCTTCAATCATCAACTTCTTTCTGTATGACTGGCATATATTTTTACAGTTCCCCTTACTTCACTATTAATAGAAGCAGATGAAACTTATATCTATCTTCAAGGGCTTGAGTTAACAGTCAAGTTATTTAACAGCCAGTACATTATGGACCTAATCCAATTTGAATGGCTGCCTGGTTGATGAATATTAAATGATTAAAATATTGAAAAGATTAAAATAGTACAAGTAGTGCACATAGCCTAGACCAAGGTATATTATAGGCACTCAATCAATGCTAATTTTACTTCCCTTTCTTGGAGAAAATTGTGTTTTAGTCTCTAAGCTATCACCTTATAAAAAATTTACAGATAAAACTTATTCGAAGTTCTGAGTATCCTTGCATAAGAATGTGAATTTCCTGTTCAAAAATGAATTCTTCCAAAAGATTTAGTCTTTCTGAACAAGTCATAGTTTTCTGAGCCACTGAATCAGCAAAAAGAGAGCACAGTCAGTAGCATTAACGCAGTGTGTGACGTGTCTTATCACTGTTGAGTGAAGAGGCAGGAAATTACAGACCCAGATAAAATGATGGGGTGTTGGGAATTTTATCAAATTTTCTTATTCACTTTAGTGATGGCTGTAATCTTAGTTCAGTGTCACTGTGCTCATCAGTTGTATATTCTTAACTGAATGCTGAATATGTACTTCAATCATTCTATAATTACAGAGAAAAAATAAATGACTCAAAAACTTTCTTTGGTTCTATACCTGGTTCCAGTTCAACTATCTCAACACCTCTCCCAATTCTCCCTCACTAAAGTTTCACTTGGATCGCCTATCAAATCATTCCCAACACAACCAATTTCTTCTTTGTCTTCGCTCTGGATTGTCCCCCTGCTATCACTCCATCAACAAAATATGATCACATTTGTTCTCTACCATTCAGCTTTTACCATCACCATATTGTGCCATTTGTGCCATAAAAAGAGTAATGTGATGCAGACCTGAGCTAATAGGAAGCCCATTCCCAGACTATATTTATGGAAAGCTACAATAAAATATTGACATCCTACCTAGATATGTTCCCCCCTATCATCCACTTTTGGGTTTGTGCCACCTTTTTCTTTTTCTTTTCTTTTCTTTCTTTTTTTTTTTTTTTTAAGATTTTACTTATTTATTTGAGAGAGAAAGAGAGCATGAGTGGGGGCAGGGAAGAGGGAGTGGGAGAAGCAGACTCCCTGCTAAGCAAGGTATCTGATGTGGGGCTGGATCCCAGGACCCTGAGATCATGACCTGAGGTGAAGGCAGACACTTAACAGACTGAGCCACCCAGGTACTGCTCTATACTACCTTTCTCATGGGTAATCTTGTATGTTAACTTTGTTAAGGTCCCTGATTTAATTTCTAATCCTTTCCTCATTCCAAACTTGTTTTTAGTCTTACCATTTCCTTCCCTGATGTCAGCCTTTGGTAATTCAGGATAATCTTTGTCATCATTATTGCCATGATTCTCTACATTATTTATTGTTTTCATAACAATTTTAGTTTTCAAAGTGCTTTCATCTAAGTCACATTTTTTGGCAGTTTATCATGCATTCATACACGGACTTTCCTCTCCCTACCCAATTCATTAAATTCTGTACTTTCTTCAATTTGGATACCTTTTCCATGATACCATCTGTTTCAGGAAGGGTTCCAATAAGAAACAGATGGCCCATTTGAAATTGGATTAAGAAGAATTTATTTAAAAAGGGGTTATATACAGAAGTCGAATGTTGAAGAACTGCAAATGTACTGTAGGACAAAAGATTTATCAACTCTAACGCTAAAGGGATAAGTGAAACATGTTGGTTCCAATATCCAGAAAGAGTCATGTAGAATCATGTGTTTAGATAAATGCAGCTTGAAGGCAGAAAACTTGTAGAAGACAACAATATGAGAAAAGAGAAGAGTGGATCTTGAGAACCAGATACAAAATGTTTGGTGCTCTACTTATTTCAGTGAAGAGTATCTACACATTCTTTTCTCTTTCTCTTAAATAATGTGACTATGATTTAACCATTGTTGACAATTCAGACCTGTTTGTGATAATGAGGTAAAATTCAGTTATTTACATTTCCTGGGTTTCCTATGTCTTTTCTTAGATTCCTGATAAATGTGTAAAGAATGTCAAAATATATCCTCCATGCCACTTTCTCCATAAAGATTTCTCTCTCAAAATCTTTCACCTAATTTGATCTCTTCTTGAGACCAACTTGCACTCACCATTCTTTCATGTTACATTCCTATTGCCATAGTTATAATAAGTTTCGGTTTATTATTTCTCCTTTGACTGTAACATTTTCAGCAAGTCATTACAAAGAATAAAGATTTTGAAAGCAGAAAGATAGGAATTAGAACTCAATCTCTTCCACTCATTATCTACCAGATCTTGAAAAAAATTACTTCACTGATCTGTACTTTATTTTTCTCTACTGTTAAATTTAGGGCTCTCTGAGGATTAAATGAAAAAAAAAACATATGATACAGTTAAAACACTCTCTAGTACAGGATAGTTATATCTCCATTGGCCTTTACTCATATATTTACATTATTCAAAGATAATGTCATTATCCATGATGACAGTAAGCACTGCATACTTATCCCTTCCAACAACAACAACAACAACAACAACAAACCAAACCAAAGTTCTGAGGTAAAAGTGCTTTGATCTCAGTGTTTCCAAAATTAAGAAAGTTTTGTTACTTTCCATAGTAATCATAATTTCTTATCATTTTTCTCTTCTCAGGGCACTATCCTTCTCTCACTTATCTTCGATTAAAAATACAAAATTAACTTGGGTTTGGCAGCCTGATTTGTTGAATACCTGCAGAGTTGAAGTTATGTCGAAACTTACTTTCATACTACACCTTAACCCTGTCCTACTTATTCCTCATTTTATCAGAATCATTCCACACAACAGTGTTATTTTCATTTTCTCATGAATAGCAAACAAAAAAGCAAAAATGAAAAAGAGGTAGATGACTACAGAGGAAATTGGAGATGGATTAAAAGTTGTTTTGTGTTTCATTTATTAATATTATTCAACACTGAAATGAAGATTATTTCAAATTTTCAAACTGAATTAAATCTGCAGCTATTTTATTTCTTCATGTTGTAAAATAAGTGCTTTCCTAGTTGTTTTAGGGAATTCCATAGCCCTGAAACTAAACCCTTCTGGAACAAAAATAAATTTTTTTTTTAATTATCAGCAAAATTAACAAGTGTCACATTCAAATGCCAAAATATGTGACCCTTCCTAATAAAAAATAACAATCTCTGACATTGTATAGAATTCTTTACAATTTACATCACATTTCTAGGTCCATGCATTATTTGATATCACCAACCTCTTAGTACAGTTAGGGATATCCAACTGGATATTATCCATATTTTTTCATAAAATAAAACTAAATTTGAGAGAATTTTAACAGCTTTCTTAATTAGTACATGAGAGGCAAAATTGAAAACTTGGTATTTTGACAGATAGTCATTTCTACTACAACTTGCTACCTAAAACATATCCAGAGGTATTTGCAAAAATTAAAGTCTTATTTTCTTTTTCGTTCTGTGAAATAATTAAATGGATTATATTTTTAAATTGCCTTTCCCTGAAGGATATAATCAGATAAGTCTTGCTATTCTAAAGTATTTGAGACCTTGAAGGGTGATAAACTTTATGCACAAGGTTGAGTAACTATAAATTTAATTATTTCATAAGGAAAAAATAGTACAATACTTACAAGCAACTTCTTTTTTTTTAATTTTTTATTTTTTATAAACATGTATTTTTATCCCCAGGGGTACAGGTCTGTGAATCACCACTCACCAAAGCAACTTCTTTAGCAACATTTTGAACTATAAATGCTGGTTTATAATCACTGACTTTGTGACCTGGCAGAGATAATAACTTTTCTGAGTATTAATTTCTTCACTAATAAATAGAGATGGTAATTACTTAAAGGGGTGGTTTGGGAGATCAGATAAATTTTTACGTGTAAACCATCTAATCTACTAAATCTATAGTCTGACATATAAGTGCTCAGTATAATGTAACTGTTATTAAGTATATTATTGTTCTAAACCAGGTGAATGTACATGTATTTATGTATATCCATACATTTTTTCTGGTCTGATGTCCTTTATTCTCTCCTAAACTGCACTGTAATCCATTAATCCCATTTGCCTTACTAAATACAGGTTTAAAAACATTTTTGGTTTGAAATGTTTTTATTATTTTATAATTTTTCAGTTTTTCCGATAAATTTGACGTGGTATGATTTATATATAAGATGAACAGTATGTTACTTTGGCACATCTATATATTTAATATAATTATACATTTGATATGATTGCCATTGAAGCAATATTTATCCCATTACATCATTATATTATGGTATTATTTACTATATTCATAATACTGTGTCTTAGATCTCTGTAGTTTCACTATTCATTTCAAGTTTGTATTCTTAAACATTATCAATATTATCCCCATCCCTGGTAACTAACATTTTACTCTCTGTTTTTTAAGATTTGACATTTTTAAAATTCCACTTGTAAGTGATATATAGTACTTGTCCATCTGACTTAGCTTGCTTAGTATAGTGTGCACAAGGTCTGTCCCTCTTGTCACAAATGGCAGGCTATCCTCCTTTCTTGTGGCTGAATAATATTCCATTGTGTCTATATACCACATCATTTTTATCCATTAATCTATTGATGGACTTTTGGGTTGTTTTTTGTCTACTGTGAATAATGCTGTGATGAACATTGGTGTGTATATCTTTTTTTTTATTTATTTTTTTTTTGTGTGTATATATCTTGTTGAAATTCTGTTTTCATTTCCTTTGCATATATACTCAGGAGTAGAATTGCTGATTGTGTGGTAGATCTATTTTTAATCTTTAAAGATCTTCCATATTATTTTCCTCAATCGTTTAACTAATTTACATTTCCTTCAGCAGTGTAGAAGGAATTTCTTTTTGTCACATCCTCCCCAATGCCTGTTGTCTCTTGTTTTCTTGGTAGTAGCCATTTTAATAGGTATGAGGTGATAGTCCATTGTTGTTTTGATTTGCATTTTTCTAATGATTATTGATGTTAAGCATCTTCATTTCCCTGTTGGTTATTTTGATGGTTTCTTTGGAAAATGTCTACTTAGTTCATCTGCATGATTTTTAGTTGTTGTTGTTGTTGTTTTATTAAGCTTTGTTTGTTCTTTATATATTTTGGATGTTAACCTTGTCTCTAACATATGGTTTGCAAATATTTTCTCCCATTCTGTATTTTCCATTTCAATTTGTTGATTGTTTCTTCTGCTGTGCAGAAGACTTTAAGTTTGATATAGTCTTTTTTGTTAATTTTTTGGTTGATTTTTGCTTTTCTTGTTTGTACTTTTGATATCACGTCCAAAAAAATCATTGATAAGACAAGTATCAATATTTTTCTTTCTGTTTTCTTCTAGGAGTTTTATGACCTAGGTCTTATGTTTAAATCTTTGTTAAATTTCCATTTTAGGTTAATTTGTGTGAGTGGTATGAGATATGGGTCCACTTTCATTATTCTGTTTGGTTTTTTTTCCAGTTTTCCCACACATCTTGTTGAAGAGACTTATCTCTACCACATTGGGTGTTCTTGACTTCCTTGATGAATATTATTTGACTGTAAATGCTAGGATTTAATTATGAGCTCTCTATTTTGTTTCATTGGTTTATGTCTATTTTTTTTCATTCCCCATACCATACTGCTTTTATAACTGTGGCCTTGTAGTATAGCTTGAAATCAAAAAGTGTTAAACATTTAATTTTGTTCTTTTTTTTTTTTTCCTTAGGAGGCTTTTGCCTATTTGCTTTTGTGTGTGTGTTTTGGGGGAGAGGGGTGTTTCTACATATATTTTTGGATTGTTCTATATCTGTGAAGAATATCTTTAGTACTTTAAGAGAATTGCATTGTATTTGTATATGGCTTTGGATAGTATGGCCATTTTAACAATATGTATCCTTCCAATCCATGAACACAGGGTATCTTTCCATTTGTGTTTTTGATTTCTTTTAAAAAAGTCTGTATTTTAATCATATAGATCTTTCACTTCCTCAGTTATATTTATTTCTAAGTATTTTATTATTTTTGATATTGTTGCAAATCAGATAGTTTTCTTCCCAGTGCTCTATCACTAGTGTAAAGGAATGTCAGTGCTTTCTCTAAGTTCATTTTATAACCTGCCACTTTACTGAAATAATTGATTCTTTTTTTTTTTTTTGGTGTTTTGGGATTTCTATATATAACATCATATTAACAGCAAATAATAACAGTTTCACTTATTCCTTACTGACTTGGATACCTTCATTTCTTTTTCTTGTCTAATTGTTCTAGCTAGGACTTCCAGTACTATATTTAATAGAAGTGGTAGGAGTGGCCAGCCTTGTCTTGTACCTGATCTCAGAGGAAATCCTTTCAATTTTTCACTATTGATCATAATGTTAGCACTGGGTTTCTTGCAGACTTTATTACTATGAGGTATGTTCTTTCTATACCCAATTTGCTAAGGGTTTTTATAATAAAAGGATGTTGCATTTTTTTCATTTGTTTTTTTCTTCAACTGTTGGGATGATACTGATAAGATGAATTACATTTATTGATTTGCATATGTTGAACCATCCTTGAATCCCATTTGGTCATGGTATAATCTTTTTAATACCTTCTTGAATTAGGTTTGCTAATATTTCGTTGAGAATTTTTGCATCTATATTTATCAGGAATGTTGGTCTCTACTTTTCTTATGGTATCTTTATCTTATTTTGGTATCAAGGTAATGATGGCTTCATAAAATGAGTTTAGAAGTGTTCATTCATCCTTGACATTTTGGAAGTTCGGGATGGATTGGTATTAATTCTTTAAATGTTTGATAGAATTCATAGCGAAGCTGTCCAGCCCTGGAGTTTTCTGTATCGGGAGTGTTTTTATTACTGACTCTCTCTCTTGAGTCATTATTGGTCTGTTCAGATTTTCTATTCCTTCCTGACCCAGTTTGGTAGGTTGTACAATTCTAGAAAAATATCCATTTCTTCTAGGTTATGTAATTTCTTAACATTCACTTGTTCATGCTAGACTTGGAAGTCTCTGTATTTCTGTAGTATCATGTAGTACAATGTCTCTTCTTTTATTTCTAATTTTATTTGAGTCTTCTCTGTTTCCTAGTCTAGCTAAGATGTGTTAATTCTTTTTATTTTTTGAAGAATCAGCTTTTAGTTTTGTTGATCTTTGTGTTATTTTGCTTGTTTCTATTTTGTTTATTTCTACTTTGTGTGCTATTATTTCCTTCCTTCTGTTGATTTTGGACATAATTTGTCCCTTTCTTTTTTTTTTTTTGGTTCTTTGAGGTGTAAAGTTAGATTGTTCATTTGACATCTTTCTAATTTCTTTGTGTTTATTGATGTAAACTTCCTCTCAAAACTGCTTTTGCTACATCCCATAAAATTTAATATTCTCATTTTTATTTGTTTTTGATTTTTTAAATTTCCCTTTTGATTTCTCAATTCATTGGTTGTTTAGAAATGTGTTTAGTTTCCACATATTTGAAGATATACTCAACTTCTTCTTATTAATTTCTACTTGGATGCTATTGTAGTCAGAGATGATAGTTGGTATGGTTTCAGTTTTCTTAAGTCCACTAAGATCAGTTTGTGGCCTATCATACAATCTATTCTGAAGGATATTCTATGTGCACTTAAGAAGAATGTGTATGCTGCTCCTGTTGGATGTAATATTGTAGATATATCTGTTAGGTCCATTTTTTCTAAAGTATGGTTCACTTCCAACATTTTCTTTTTCTTTTTGGATGATCTGTCTAATGCTGACAGTGAGGTATTAAAGCCCCTACTCTTATTATATTTTAGTCCATTTCTCTCTCAGATTTGTTAGTATTTGCTTAAAATATTTTGTTGCTTGAATGTTGGGAGAATATACATTTATGATTATTGTATCTTTTTGATATATTAATCTCTTATTATATAATGACCTTCTTTGTCTCTTATAATCATTTTTGGTTTGACATCAATTTTGTCTGTTATAAAGACACTTACTTTCTTTTGGTTGCCATTTGCTTGGAGTATCACCTTCTACTCCTTCACTGTGCCTATGTTTATCTTTATAGCTCAATCGAGTCAGTTGAAGGCTGCATATAATTTGGTCTCTCCCTCTTTTTTAAGATTTTATTTATTTGACAGAGAAAGAGAAAGAGACAGCAAGAGAGGCAACACAAGCAGGGTAAGTGGGAAAGGGAGAAGCCAACTTCCTGCTGAGCAAAGAGCCTGATGTTGGGCTCTATCTCAAGACACTGGGATCATGACTGAGCTGAAGGCAATCACTTAATGACTGAGCCACCCAGACACCTCTGTTCTCTCTTTTTTAAAAATCCATTCAGCCACTATTTACCTTTTGATTAGTGAGATCAATCCATTTACATTTAGGGTGATTATTGATATATGAGGACTTACCACTAACATTTATCTTTTGTTTTCTGTTTTTTTTTTAAATATTTCCATTATTTCTTTTTTCCTTGTATCTGTCTACCTTTTTAAGCTGATTATTTTCCATAATGATTAATCAAAGATTAATCTAAGATCTAATCAAAGCATTGTAGAATGCCTGTTCCCCTTCCCCCAACAAAATGCTATACCACCACAGTAACAGGACTTCAGTATAACAGCTGAAAGGGTTGTATCACTACAGACTATTTCTGAGAAGAAGTATTTAGGGAAGTCAATGTTAAGACAGGAGATTAAAAACAAACAAACAAACAAACAAACAAACAAAAGCCTTAGAGGAATTTGATAGCTCTTTTATCTACAGAAACATTCTTATGACTCATTCCAAGGCAGATTAAAATCACTTCTCACACTGGAGACCTACTAACCTCAGATCTTATTATATCTTTATTTTAACAAAAATGTAGAAGGCATGCAAGTAGGCAAGAAAAGACAAATACAGTCTTCAGGATAACAAGAAAAAGAAGGTCAACTGAAGCCTAAAGCAAATAAAGAAAAATAATAAAAATTATAGCAGAAATTAATACAATTGAAAACAAAACAAAATAAAAAACAGTGGAGAAAATAAAAAACAAAATTGATTCTTAAACAGATCACTAAAATTTATAAAACCCTAGTCAGTTTAACTAATAACTAAAGATAGAAGGTATAAAATAACAACATAACAAATGAAGGAGAAGACATTTCTGCTAACCCCAAAGATGTTCAATGGATAATAAATGAACACCTCTATAGTACCAAATTTCATTTTTGAATAAAAAGTATCAAACCTGGGGTGCCTGGGTGGCTCAGTGGGTTAAAGCCACTGCTTTTGGCTCAGGTCATGATCCCAGGGTCCTGAAATCGAGCCCCACATCGGGCTCTCTGCTCAGCAGGAGGCCTGCTTCTCTTCCTCTCTCTCTCTGCCTGCCTCTCTGCCTACTTGTGATCTCTGTCTGTCAAATAAATAAATAAAATCTTAAAAAAAAAAAGAAAGAAATTATTTTTAAAAAAATCAAACCTTTGAAAGACAAATTACTGAAAGTTATGTGAGGAAATATAGATAATCTGAATAACCTTAATCTGTTAAACAAAATGAATAAAAATCTGATACTTTATTAAAAAAAACAAGAAAGCTATAGTTACAGATGATTTCATCAATGATCTCTACCAAACATTTAAATAATAAATGATGGAAAATTTCCACAATATCTTTAAGAAAATAGAAGCAGAGGGATCAGTCAACAACTCATTCTGTGAGCTGAGTAGTTCTCTAATATCAAAACCAGATAAAGAGATTATAAGAATTATACAAACCAATGTCTTTTTAAAAATTTTTTTCAGTGTTCCAAAATTCATTGTTTATGCACCACACCCAGTGCTCCATGTAATACATGCCCTCCATACCCACCACCAGTCTCACCCAACCTCTCACTCCCCTCCCCTCCAAAACCTTCAGTTTATGAGAGACTGTAGACTCTGAGAAATATTGTTTTTTAAAGATTTTACTTATTAATTTGAAAGATAGATAGCACAAGAAGGCAGAGCAACAGGCAGAGGGAGAGGCAGAAGCAGGTTCTCCGCTGAGCAGGGAGCCCGATGTGGGCCTCAACCTCAGGACCCTGGGACATGACCTGAGCCAAAGGCAGCCACTTAACCATCTGAGCTACCCAAGTGCCCCCAGGCCAATATCTTTTATGAACAGAGAGGAAATAGTCCTTGACAAAATATTGGAAAATGAAATAAAGGGATATATAAAAAGATTATGTGTCATGATGAAATGGTGTTCATTCCATGAATGTAAGATTACACATTATATTCATCAATATAATTTATTCAATTAACATATTGAATAAGAAAAACCATATGACTATATCTATACATGTAAAAAAAAAGCATATAAGAAAACTAGAGACCCATTCATAATAAAAAGTAAAAAAAAAAATAGAACAAGAAGGGAACTTTCATAAGCAAATAATGGGTATATATAGAATGCATAGACCTAACATCATACTTAAGGGTGGGAAACTACTTTCCCAGTACAACTGGTTAAACAAAGAAGAAAAGGAAAAAAAGAAAAAGCAATGAAGTACTCTAAGCATTTCTATTCAGCTCCTTATTAGAAACTCAGACTTCTGCAAAAACATAAAACAAAACAGAAAAGAAAGTATACTTGGATAAAAAAACAAATCACAAAGGGAGACACCAAGAGAGGAAAAAAAGAACAAAGGATTTCCAAAAAACAGAAAGCAACTAACAAAATGATAGTAATAAGCCCTTAACTAACAATAACTAATTTTAAGTATGTATTGATTAAATTTGCTAAACAAAACCAACAGCATGACTGAATGTGGGGAAGGGGAGGTGGCTAGGGTAGATCCAATGCCATGCTGCCTATAGGAGACTCACTTTATTTCTCATTTTTATTCTTTTATTTTCACACACTTACCTTTTTTATTAAGTTTTTTTTTATTTTAATTCCAGTATATTTAACATTCAATGTTATATTAATTCCAGGGTTACAATATAGTGACTCAATAATTCTATACTTATTCAGTCCTCATTATGATAAGTGTTTCTTTAATCCCCATCACCTCTTTCACTTATTCCCTCATGCATTATCCTTTTGGTAACCATCAGTTTGTTCTTTGTAGATAAGAGTTTATGGAAGTACTGTAATGTATATCTGAAACTATCCATTTGGGTACATTCTAAATTTTGGAGACCTACTTCCTCCCACTCGGCACCTTTAACTCTTACATAAAGAGGCATGCCTTAGATCTTCATGGAGATGACTGCTGAATGCTAAAATGCTAATTCTGGTCACCTTGGGTGTATCTATCACTCAGTGTCACCACATTGCTTTCTGGCAGTAATAGCATCAGGGAGATCACCTCTACCACAGAAATTGTGTGCCAGATCTCATGCAAGTACATCAAATTGGAAGAAGCCAATTCACACTGAAACTTTCATGGGAAAGAAGGTTTGAGAACCATAAATAATATTTTCTAACTATCCAACCAACAGTATGGACAGGAGGTTGAAAGATCAAGAGGAATCTGTGATAAAACCTGTGGGAAAAATACCTCTGGAAATCTTTTGCTTTTTATTCTGCCTGGCACCTTAGCAATATCCAGCCGGGGCTGAATTTTATGTTAGTATCTGACCCTCAATTTTCGTATAGCATAGATATTACATATTTAAAACTTACCCTGGTAGGCTTAGAGGTGTTATTGTGTGTTTTCTGAGATTTCCTTAATCCCCTAGAAATGAGCCAGAGACGGTAGCCTTGGTGTGTGTGTGTGTGTGTGTGTGTGTGTGTGTGTGTGTATTCTTATTTCCATTAGTTCAGACTCACTAATGGTACAGACTACTAATGGTGCAGATTTTTTGCAATCATCACAGATATGAATCAGGTTTTGGAAGCCCAAAGATTTATCTCCTGCTTCATATGGGCAATATATTTCAAGCCCCAGAATTGCTGTGGAATTGCTTATGGAATGTGCAGTATTCATCTTGACTCTTGCAAATTGATTTTAATTTTCCTGCTTATTTCTAATACCTTTTTTTCTTGCTTGTTTTCTTGCTTTCTTTCTTTCCTTCTTTCTTTCTTAAGTTCAGATATGGATTTAGATAAAATTTGTTGTGTGTTTTCCAGATAAAAAAGGCGAGAGTCTGTTTTTGTGTGTGTGTGTGTGTCTCTCTTTCTTCTAATCATTTTGCTTATTTGTATTGTTTCTTAAATTCCATGTGTGAGTGAAATCATATGATATTTGTCTTTCTCTGACTAATCTATTTTGCTGAGCATTATATTCCCTAAGCTCCATTTATGTCATTGCAAATGTCAGGATTTCATTCTTTTTTTAATGGCTAAGTAATATTCCTGTCTCTGTGTGTGTGTGTGTGTGTGTGTGTGTGTGTGTGTGTGTACTTCTTTAGGCATTCCTCTAGCAGTGGACCCTAGAGCTGCTTCCATAATTTGGTTGTTGTAAATAATGCTGCAATAAATAGAGGGTGTCTGCATCCCTTTGAATTAATGTTTTTGCATTTTGGGGCAAATACCCAGTAGTATGATTACTGGGTCATCATCTGTTTTTGGCTGGTTGAGGACCTCCATGATGTCTTCCACAGTGGCTGCACCAGTTTCATTCCTACCGACAGTGTACAAGTGTTCCTTTTTCTCCACATTCTCACCAACACCTGTTATTTTGTGTGTGTTGCTGATTTTAGCTATTCCGACAGGTGTGAGTTGATAACTCACTGTAAAAATAATACTATTGACACTTTGATAGAGATTGCATTAAATATGTAGATTGCTTTGGGTAATATAAACACTTTAGCAGCATTTTTTCTTCCAACTCATGAGCATGGAATGCCTTTCCATTTCTTTGTGTTGTCTTCAATTTCTTTCACCAGAGTTTTATAATTTTCAGAATACAGGTCTGATCTTTCACCAGTTTGGTTAAGTTTATCCCTAGGTATTTTATTTTTTGGTACAATGGTAAATGAGATCATTTTCCTACTGTTTCTTTACTGGTGTATAGAAATACAACAGAGTTCTGTACATTGAATTTCTATACACCAGATTTTGTATCCTGTGAATTTACTGAATTCATTTATCATTTCTAGTATTTTTGTAAGGAGTCTCTTTATATGGTATCATATAATTTATAAATAGTGAAAGTTTTACTTCTTCCTTATCAATTTTCATATCTTTTATTCCTTTTCTTTTCTGATTGTTGTGGCTATGACTTCCAGTTGAATAAAAGTGGTGAGAATGGACATCCTTTTCTTGTTTCTATTCTTAGGGGGAAACCTCTCAGTTTTTCTCTGCTCATTATTATGTTTACTGTGGGCCCAAACAGTTTTGGGTCACCTGGATCACTCAGGCATTTGAGAGTCTGAATCTTGATTTTTGCTCAAGTTAGGATCTCAGGATCCTGGGATCTATCCTGTATTGAATTCCACACTCAGTAGGGAGTCTACTTGAAGATTTCTCTTCCTCTTTCTATGTTCTTCCCCCTACTTGTGTGCTCAAGCACTCTCTCTCTCTCTCAAATAAATGAAAAAAATTTAAGAGTTTTACTTATTTCTTTCCAGTCTTTATTTTGTGCATTCATTTTTCTTGCTAGAAGCTCCAGTGCAGTGTTTGAACAAAGTTTTGAGAATGAATATCCTTGTTTTCTCCTTAATCTTGGCAGGAAGCAGTCTTTCCCCATTAAGAATGATGTAAGATGTGGGATATTTGCAGATATTCTTTATCAAGTTGGAGAAACTTGTGCTTCCTATGAGAGAAAGATCACAGAAATTGACAGTACAATTACTTATGCACTTTTGAGGGAAACTTTCTGTTTTCAATCTCCACTGTCAGCCTTTGTAGTGAGCATTTTGTGGACACTTATGACAAGGAATGTTAAGAGAATGTAGATTACCATTCTGTCCAGGACTCCAGGATTCTAAACTGTCACATTAGCCCACAATTCCCCTTTGAGAATTTGTTTAAATTTCAATTTTCTTCTTAATTCTTTTATGGCTGTCACCTTTCCCTCTCATGTTCTACCATGTCTGGTATCTCCTCAAGGATACTTCTCATATTAGAATGCAATTCACCTGATTGTTTAGTAATCTTAAATCTGTGATGAACTAAAAAAGACAATGATTTTATAGTTGGCTTTTTATAACTGTTACTTAGGGAGTAATATTATTTAACATTTGACTATACTATAACTGGAAGAACTGGCATCAATTATTTATGTTACCATTATTTTTGAGCTCTTACCATGTCCCAAGTTCTATGTCAAATGGGATTTGTGGTCCAAATAGAATTAACTCTCTACCTAGAGTAAGAAGACTGAGACCTAATTACAATTCTACATCCTACTTGCTGTACATTGCATCTTAGCTACTTATAGAGCTATCTGTGCTTCCATTTTCTTTTCTTTAAAGCAAAATGGTTATTTTGTTGTGAATATCAAATGAGATGTGAAAACATAAAATAGTTTGTTAAGTAGCTCTTAATTCGGAAATATGAGAAAATTATATTTGTAGCTATCTTTTAATGTAATTTTAGACCCCACAAAATGGTCAGAGTGTCCCATTATCACAACCCTACCAATAAAAACAACTGTAATAGATGTATTAAAGGTATTGAAGAATTATAAATCGTATTGAAACATGTCCAGTTGGTAATAAGCTTCACATTTTGGATTCCTATGGACATTTTCAGAAACAGTGAAATTGGGATGAAACTGCCCTGTCATTATGCATTATTTATACATTGGGTATAAATAGGAAAAGAATCCACATGTGAAACAAAGATAATGGAATTTTCCTCCTGACAACAAGTCTTCTCAAAAATATCAAAATGAGTGGTATAAAGATTTATTGAGCTGAGTTGTTAGATTAGGAACATAATTTAAAAACAAGAGGAGGCATCTTATTACAAAACTCATATTTATAGGTAAGAAATCAAAAGCCCAGAGAGGTTAAGTGATATACTCAAGGTTACACAGAGAAATGATTGTATAATGGAAATTCCTCCATAAGTCTCCTAACTCCAAGTCCAGTGATCTTACATTGTAGTTTTGTAATAAGGCATGCTTCATTGCTTTATTACTTTAAATAAATATTTATTTTTAGAACTATTTTATAGAAAAATCTATAGAAAAATTTCAAAAGTAGTAGAATGAGCAGTTTCCCTTATTATTAACACCTTACATAGTCTGATATATTGGTTAAAATTAAGTAACCAATGATGCAATATTATTAACTGAGGTCTGTAGTTTATTAATATTTTCTTAAGTTTTACCTAATATCCTTTATCTGTTTCACAATCTTATCCAAGTTACTGCATTACATTACATTTAGTTTTTATGTCTCCTCTTAACTATGACTGTCAAACTTTTTTTGCTATGACTGTCAAACAGTTTTGAGGTCCAATAGTTTTGCAGAATATCCCTCAACTGAGATTTTTAAAAAAGATTTGGAGGGAGACAAACCATAAGTGACTCTTAATCTCACAAAACAAACTGAGGGTTGCTGGGGGGAGGGGGTTTGGAAGAAGAGGGTGGGATTATGGACATTGGGGAGGGTATGTGCTTTGGTGAGTGCTGTGAAGTGTGTAAACCTGGTGATTCACAGACCTGTACCCCTGGGGATAAAAATATATGTTTATAAAAAATAAAAAATTAAAAAAAGAAGAAAAAAAAAGATTTTATTTATTTAGTTAAGAGGGAGAGAGAGCACAAGAGATAAAGCAAGCCCAAGCAGGGTGGGGAATTGGAAAGGGAGAAGGAGAAACAGGCTCCCCACTGAGCAGGGAGCCCAACAGGGGCCCATCCCAGGACCCTGGGATCATGTCCCTGGCTGAAGGCAGATGCTTAACAAACTGAGCCACTTAGGCACCCCCGTAGTAGAGATTTGTGTGATGTCTTTCCCATGATTAGAGTGGAGCGATGGGTTTCATGAAGATCACAAAGCTAAAGCTCTATTTTCATCACATCATATCAAAGATATATTCAATCCAGCTACTTACACTGTTGATATTGACCTTAATGCCTAAGAGAGGTAGTGTTTGTCAGATTTCTTCACTGTAAAGTTATTCTTATCTTCTTTATTTCCATAGTTTGGAAGGAAATTACTTATGTATTGGCCACACTTAAGGAGGTGGGAGGTGACATTCCACTTTCTGGATGATGGAACATTTTCTTAAACTATTTAGAATTATTCATGGAGGATTTGTCCCTTCGCTTTCATTTTTTAAAATGTATTCAATCATTTATTTCGACCAATATGAACACATGGACACTCATTTTGTACTCTGTGTTACAATCCCAATAGGATTTTATTTTGTTATCCAAATTGTTTCAACTTTTTTCACTCAGCTCTTCAATTGTTTTCTATCTCTTTGATATACCCCTCTATCATGTGTGTGTGTGTATTTGAACACTTCTCCAATTTTTTTACTACAAAATGCTCTTGGTCTATTTTGTGTATTTTCTGCTATAGTCCTAGAATCAGTCATTTTTCTAAGAATCCCTCTGATGTGTAGATTTATATTAGAAACCAAAACCTCAGCACTGTGTGTGCTCATTGGTACTGGCTGTCATTGTTTCTAGACCCTCTTAACTGACAGACTTTTTTATCCATTCACCCATGAATTATCTTTCTTTTGGTTCCAATTTTTGACGAGTATGAATAAAATGAATATAAACATTGGGGGGGGGCTGCATGGCTCAGTGGGTTAAGCCTCTGCCTTCAGCTCAGGTCATGATCTCAGGGTCCTGGGATCGAGCCCCACATCAGGCTCTCTGCTCAGCAGGGAGCCTGCTTCCCTCTCTCTCTCTCTGCCTGCCTCTCTGCCAAATTGAGATCTCTTTCTCTGCCAAATAAATAAGTAAAAAAAATCTTTAAAAAAAAAAAAAAAAGAACAACATTGTGGGAGTGCAGTTTTTTATGTATTTGGGCAAATTCCCAGAAGCATGATTGCTGAATCACACAGTAAAACTGTGTTTAGTTTTGTAAAAAACTGCCAAACTATCTTCTGCTGCGGCTAAATATTTTACATTTCAGTCTGCAATGAATGAGAGCTCCTATTGTTCAACATTCTTACCAGAATTTGATATTGTCAGGTTTTAGATTTTGGTCTAGTATAATAAATATATAGTGGGTTTCATTGTCATTTTAGTTTGCAAAATATGTTTATTTGACATTTGTATATCTCCTTTGGTGAGATGATTAATCATATATTTTGCCCATTTTTAAACTGTGTTCTTTGTTTTGTTATGGTTGAATTTCAGGAGTTCTTTGAATACAAAGTTCTTGAATACAAGCCCTTTATCACATATGTGCCTTACAAATTGTTTTCCCAGGCTATGATTTATCTCTAGAGTCTCCTCATGGTTTGTTTCACTAAATGTAAGGTTTTTTGTTTTGTTTTGTTTTAATAAAGTCCAGCTTAATAATGTTTTCCTTTCATGCATTATGCATTTTATGTTATATCTAAAATCCCGTCATTAACCTAAGGTTAACTAGATTTTCTCTTTTGTTTTCTTCAGAAAGTTTAGTTCATCACTTTACATTTAGGTCTTTCATCCATTTTGAGTCTATTTTTGTGTATGATGTAAGGAAATGATCCAGTTTCATTCTTCTGCATCTGATTGTCCAATTTTCCCAACACCATTCGGTAAAGAGACTGTTTTCTTTCACTGGATATTCTCTCCTGCTTTGTCAAAGATTAGTTGACAAACTGAGGGTCCATTTCTGGGTTCTTTATTCTGTTCCACTGATCTGTGTGTCTGTTTTTGTGCCAATGCCATATTATCTTGATGATCACAGCTTTGTAATAGACCTTGAGGTATGACATTGTGATACCACCAGCTTTGGTTTTCTTTTTCAACATTCCTCTGGATATTCAAGGTCTTTTCTGTTTCCATACAAATTTTAGAATTATTTGTTCCATTTCCTTGAAAAAAGTTGATGGTATTTTGATACAGATTGCATTAAATATATGAATTGTTCTAGGTAACATAGACATTTTAACAGTATTTGTTCTTCCATTCCATGAGCATGGAAGGTTTTTCCATTTCTTGGTGTCTTCCTCAATTTCTTTCATAAGTGTTTTTTAGTTTTCTGAGTGCAGATCCTTTGCCTATTTGGCTAGGTACATTCCTGGGTATCTTATGGTTTGGGGTGCAATTTAAAGTAGGATTGATTCCTTAGTTTCTTTTTCTTCAGTCTCATTGTCAGTGTATAGAAATGCAACTGATTTCAGTAATTGATTTTATATCCTGTCACTTGGCTTAATTTCTCTATGAGTTCTAGCAAATTTGGGGTGAGGTCTTTTGGGTTTTTCACATAGAGTATCCTGTTATCTGCACAGAGGGAGAGTTTGACATCTTTGCCAATTTGGATGTCTTTTATTTCTTTTTTTGTTATCTGACTGCTGATGCTAGGATTTCTAGTACTATGCTAAACAACAGTGGTGAGAGTGGACATCCCTGCCATGTTCCTGTCTTTAGGGTGAAGCTCTCAGTTTTCCCCCATTGAGAATGATATTCACTATGGGTTTTTTCATTTTTGTGTATGATGTAAGGAAATGATCCAGTTTCATTCTTCTGCATGTGATTGTCCAATTTTCCCAACACCATTTGATAAAGAGACTATCTTTCTTTCATTGGATATTCTCTCCTGCTTTGTCAAAGATTAGTTGATCAACTGAGGCTTTAATGATATTGAAGTATGTTCCCTCGATCCCTACAGTGTGAAGAGTTTTAATCAAGAAAAGATACTGTATTTTGTCAATCTTTTTTTTTTAAAGATAAATTGAAAGGATTGCATGGTTCTTGTTCTTTCTTTTAGGATACTGTTGTATCCTATCAGTGAGTATTTTGGTGAGAATTTTTGCCTCCATGTTCATCAAGGATATTAGTCTATAATTCTCTTTTTTGGTGGGGTTTTGGTTTTTTGGATCAAGATAATGCTGGCCTGATATAAAGAGTTTGGAAGTTTTTCTTCCATTTAAGTTTTTTGAAAGAGCTTCAGAAGAATAGGTATTAATTCTACTTTAAATGTTTGGTAGAGTTCCCCTGAGAAGCCATCTAGTCCTGGACTCTTGCTTATTGGGAGATTTTTGATCTTCAATTTCTTTGCTGGTTAGGAGTCTGTTCACTTTTTCTCTTTCTTTCTGTTTCAGTTTTGGTAGTTTATACATCTTTAGGAATGCATCCATTTCTTCCAGATTGCCTTATTTGTTGGCATATCATTGTTCATAATATGTTCTTAAAATTGTATTTCTTTGGGGCGCCTGGGTGGCTCAGTGGGTTAAGCCACTGCCTTCGGCTCAGGTCATGATCTCAGGGTCCTGGGATCGAGTCCCACATCAGGCGCTCTGCTCAGCAGGGAGCCTGCTTCCTCCTCTCTCTCTGCCTGCCTCTCTGCCTACTTGTGATCTCTCTCTGTCAAATAAAAAAAAATTGTATTTCTTTGGTGTTGGTTGTGATCTCTCCTCTTTAATTCATGATTTTATTTATTTGGGTCCTTTCTCTTTTATTTTGATAAGTCTGACCAGGGATTTGTCAATCTTATTCATTCTTTTTTTTTTTTTTTTTCAATCTTATTAGTTATTAATTCAAAGAATCAGTTCTTACTTTGGTTGATCTGTTCTACTGTTTTTGATTTCTATTTCATTGATTTCTGCCCTGATCATTATTATTTCTCTTCTCCTGCTGGGTTTAGGCTTTCTTTGCTGTTCTTTCTCCAGATCCTTTAAGTACAGAGTTAAGTTGTATATTTGAGACCTTTTTTGTTTCTTGAGAAAGGTTTGTGTTGCTATATACTTCCCTCTTAGAACTGCCTTTGCTGCCTCCCAAAGTTTTTGAACAGTTGTGTTTTCAGTTTTATTTGTTTCCATGTATTTTTTAAATTCTTCTTTAATTTCCTGGTTGACCCATTCATTCTTTAGTAGGATGCTCTTTAACCTCCATGTATTTGAGTTCTTTCCAAATTTCTTCTTCTTTTTTTTTTTTTCAAAATTTTATTTATTTACTTGACAGACAGAGATCACAAGTAGGCAGAGAGGCAGAGAGGCAGAGAGAGAGGAGGAAGCAGGCTCCCTGCTGAGCAGAGAGCCCAATGTGGGGCTCGATCCCAGGACCCTGGGATCATGACCCGAGCTGAAAGCAGAGGCTTAACCCACTGAGCCACCCAGGCGCCCCCAAATTTCCTCTTCTGATTGAGTTCCAGTTTCAAAGCATTGTGGCCTGAATATATATAAGCAATGATCGCAATTTTTGGTCCTGGTTGAGACATGATTTGTGACCCAGTATGTGATCTATTCTGGAGAATGTTCTATGTGCACTAGAGAAGAAAGTGTATTCTGTTGTTGTGGGATGGAATGTTCTTAATATATCTGTGAAGTCCATCTGATCCAGTGTGTCATTCAGAGCCTCTGCTTCCTTGTTGATCTTCTGCTTAGATGATCTGTCCATTGCAGTGAGAGGAGTGTTAAAGTCTCATACTATTATTGTATTATTATCAATCTGTTTCTTTAAAAATGTTATTTATCAGATTATATAATTAGCTATTCTCATGTTAGGGGCATACATATTTACAATTGTTAGGCCTTCTTGTTGGCTATACTCTTTAAGTATGATCTAATGTCCTTCCTTGTCTCTTATTATAGTCTTTGGTTTAAAATCTAATTTGTCTGATATAAGGATTGCCACCTCAGCTTTCTTTTGATGTCATCTAGCATGATGAATGGTTTTCCACCCCCTCACTTTAAATTTGGGGGGTTTTTCTGATGTAAAATGAATCTCTTGCAGAAGCATTTTCATTGGTCTTGCTTTTTTATCCAATCTGATACCCTGTGTCTTTTGATTGGGGCACTTAGCCCAATTACATTCAGGGTAACTATTAAAAATATTAATTTAGTGCCATTGTATCACCTGTGAATTCAGTTTCTGTATATTGTCTCTGTTTCTTTCTGTTCTATGTTACTTTTGGGCTCTCTCTTTGCTTAAAGAATCCTTTTAAATATTTCTTATAGGGCTGGCTTGGTGATCACAAATTCTTTTAGTTTCTGTCCTGGAAGCTTTTTTCTCACTCCTATTTTGAATGATATCCTACCTGGATAAAGTATTTTGGGCTGCATATTTATCTAAGTTAGCACCCTGAATATTTCATGCCAGACCTTTCTGTCCTACCAGGTCTCCTTGGACAAACCTGCTGCCATTCAATGTTTCTATCCTTGTAGGTTGTACACCTCTTGTCCTGAGCTGCTTTCAGGATTTTCCTATTGTCTCTGAGATTTGCAAATTTCACTATTATATGCTGGGGTGTTAACCTATTTTTATTGATTTTGAGGGGGGTTCTCTGTGCCTCCTGAACTTAGATGCCTGTTTCCTTCCCCAGATTAGGGAAGTTCTACACTATTATTTGTTTGAGCATACCTTCTGCCCATCTCTTTGCTTTTCTGTGATCCCAATTGTTCTAATATCATTTCAATTTGTGGTATCACTTACCTCTCATATTCTCCCCTTGAGATCTAGTAGTTGTTTATCTCTCTTTTTCTCAGCTTCTTTATTCCCCCATCATTTGGTCTTCTATATGACCAATGATCTCTTCTGTCTCATTTATCCTGGCAGGTAAATGCTTTTTTTTTTTTTTTTTTAAATCTCAACAGACTTTTTCACTTAGATTTGAATAGATTTTAGTTCTTTTATTTCTCCAGAAAGGGATCCTCCCATGTCTTCTATGCTTTTTTTTTTTTTTTTTAAAGCCCAGCTAGTATATAATCATTATTCTGAACTCTAGTTCTGACATCTTACTTATGTCCATACTGATTATATCCCTGGCAGTCAGTACTGCCTATTGTTCTTTTTTGAGCTGAGTTTTTCTATCTTGTCATTCTATCCAGAGAAGAACAGATGAATGAGAGAACAAAATATTAAAATGGCAACAATAACCCCAGAAAATTATACACTAAACAAATCAGATGAGACTCAAAACAAAGCAAAACAACAACAAAAATTTTTTTAAAAAAGAGAATATAATCAGATATGTGGAGAGAACAAAGCAATACACTGGGTCTTATGTGTATTTTAGTATTATTTTAGTCTCATTTGTGTATTTAGTCTTATTTGTTAGAAAACTTGATCCCAAAATTGTAAAGAAAGGAAAATATGTATCTATAAAAATAAAATGAAACACAATGATAGAATAGAATGTAACTATAAAAATGAAAATGAAAAAAAATAAAAAAGATTTGCAGTACATCCTGAGAATATTTTGGTCCATTTAAGAAACTGCATCTTTTTTTTTTTTTTTAAGATTTTATTTATTTATTTGACAGAGAGAACTCACAAGTAGACAGAGAGGCAGGCAGAGAGAGAGAGAGGGAAGCAGGCTCCCCGCTGAGCAGAGAGCCTGATAAGGGACTCGATCCCAGGACCCTGAGATCATGACTTGAGCCGAAGGCAGCGGCTTAACCCACTGAGCCACCCAGGCGCCCCTAAGAAACTGCATCATAAAATTACAAAGAAATATATATATATATGTATATCTATGTATATATAGATTATATATATATATATATATATATATATATATATATGATAGAATGTAACTGTACAGATGAAAATTTAAAAAGACTTTAACAAAACCAAAAAAAATTAAAAAGAAAAGGAGGAGGAAGAAGAGGAGGGGAGGGAAAAAGAGTATGATCAAACAGGTGAAGAGGACAGAGCTGTACAGTAGATTCTGGGTGCATTTTGGTCTGAAAAACTGCATCCAAAAATTATAAAGAAAGAATAACATGTGTATATAAAATTAAATACAATGAAAAGGTAGAATGTAACTGTAAAAATGAAAATTAAAAAAAAATCTTAAAACAGAGTTGATAAGATAGAAATTGGTTGAAAAAGGAAAGGGAAAAAAATTAAAATTGAAAGGCTAAAGAACTGTAGGAGGAAAAAATGAATTCTTATACTATATAAGTACTGGAGTTCTCAACTGAAGTTCTGAATGATCTGTAATCTTGGTCTTGGCTAGAAATTGTTGCTGATCTTCTGGAGGAGGGGCCTGTTGCATTGATTCTCAAGTATCTTTGTCCCAAGCAGAATTCCACTGCCCCTGCCAGGGGCCCAGTCTAAGTAATCTGCTCTGGATTGCTCTGTGTGGCTTTTGTTCTTTGAAGGCTTCACTGTTTTAGAGAATGCAAATGAAAATAGTGGTCTTCTATACTCCATCCCCAGAGCCAAGAACTCAGGGCCCCACTCCTCAGTGTACCCTCAAGGAAAAGCAGTCAGTCACTCCTGTTTCCCTGATCTCTGTCTGCTCTGTGCTCACCCAGCCTATGACTGAGCATTGGTACCTCAGGTACATGGCCCCATTTGAAGAGTCCAAACACTGCAGACTTCTTCACCACACATCTGTGCCACTCTCCCCTAGAAGATGAAGAGAGGTGGTCTCACTGGTTCTGCTTGTTGGGTCCTTTCTCAGACAGCAGTCTCCATGTTATGCCACAGATTACACTTTATGGCAAGTCAGAGCTGAGAGTCCATGCCTGGGCTTGCTATTAGTAGCCATCTTCCTTATTATCATGCCTGGGAACTCTGTGGCACCCCTGGTTTTCCTGTGATCATGAGGATCTTAAGATCACACCATGGCCCCTAGGATTCTTCCCCACTTTGCCACCTGAGCACCTTTCAGGCAGGGACATCCCTCCAGGAGTGTACTCTTAAAAGTTCTGATTTTGTGCTTCACTAGTATATCACTTTCCAGTAGCCAGCTCATAGAGGGTCCCTACCCCCAACAGTTTATCTTCCCATATATCACTTCAGATTCATTTCTCTGCAGCTCCTACCTTGAAGAAAGTGGTCAGTTTTCTATTTGTAGGGTTGTAGCTGTTATTTTCTTAGATCTCCAGAGCAGTTTGTAGGTGTTCAGAATGATTTTGATGAAGTTCTAGAACCTAGGTGAGGTTTGGTGGGCTGAGGTCCAGAGCCGATGACCAAGAAAGAATTCTTGAGACATCTTTGGTGCAAAATGGTGGTTTATTAAAGCACGGGGACAGGACCCGTGGACAGACCCAATCCTGGGTTGTGAGGGATGGCAGTTTATGTACCCTGCAGTTGGCAGAAGGTGATGGAAAAGGGGAGCTTTCATATGCTAAAGAGGGCCTACAAGGTGCTGGGATATTGGAGGTCTTGTGGCTTGATCAATGTTGTCTTTTGGCAAGCCATTAACATCAAGATAGTTGGGAGATTCCTGGTGGGATGTCACATTTCTGCTCTCAAGCATCTTTGTCAGTGAGATTTAGGTTCAGAAGAGATTTAACTTTATTTACATTTCCTTCTACCTCAGCCTCCTTCAGTTTTGTTTATGGAGGGGAGGGTGACATTAGGGCTTGAGGAACTGAGTTATTTGCCTCTGGAAATTGTGCTATTGATAAAGTAACTTCTTTGTTTGTAGATCTCTAGGACATTTGTAAAACAAGGGAGACTCCTGTCCTACAGGATTGTGATCTCTGAGAGTTAACTATTTGCTTTTCCTTTTGGGCATCCAAGGGTGGCTGAGGAATGTCACACATATTACCAAGGGGAGCAGGTGGAGAGGGGGTGCAAGGTGCCAGTTTTTACTTTGCCCTCAGCCAGCCTCCTGCTCCCTTACCAATTTGATAGCTATCTAGCTGAATTCCTGGGACCAGATGAAAGTAAGGTCTCCTACTCCACTGCGATCTTGGACTCTCTGAAAACACTTAATTTTATCTTTATTTTTTTCTCCAAAGCTCTTCCTTTCTTTATGTAGATCTGAATTTCTGAACTATATCATTAATATTTTTTGCAAGGCAGGTCTTCTGGTAATGCATTCTCCTTTTCTCTATGTGTGAGAAAGTGTTTATTACTCCTTCACTTTGAAAGACAGTTTTGCTGTATATAGAATTCAAGGAGGATGACTTTAATTTAAACAATATCAATATGTCATTTTACTCTCTTTTTGATTGCATGCTTTCCAATGAGCAATCCCCTATAATTCTTATACTTATTCCTCTATAGGTTATGTGTCTCTCCTCACCCCTCCCTCTTTTTCTTTCAAGATTGTCTTATCTTTTTTTTTTCCAGTTTAAATATAATATGTCAATTTTTTGTTATTTATTCTGCTTGGTGTTTTCTGAGATACCTTGATATATGGCTTGGGGTCTATCATTAGTTTGGTAAAGCTTTTGGCTATTATTACCTCAAATATGTCATCTTTTCTATTTTCTCTTTTTCTGGTTTTAGTTACCTGTGTCATACGTTTTGAAATTATCCCACAGTTTTTGGATATTTTGTTATGCTTTTGTTTTTGTTTTTCTTCCATTCTCCCCCCCCCCCCCACATTTCAGTTTGGGAAGTTCCTATCAATATGTCTTCACATTCACTGATTGTTAATTTGACTGCATCAAGTCTGCTAATGTTCCCATGAAATGCTAGTCTTCATTTATATTAACATGTTAATATGCTTTTGATTTCCATTATTTCCTTCTGATTCTTTCTTATAATTTCCATCTCTATGATGAAATTCCATCTCTATCTGGTATGTTGTTTCTAATTTTCCATCATACCCCTGAACATCTAAGTCATAGTTTTATTAAATTCTAATATTTGAAAGTCTAAGTCAATTCTGAGTCTGGTTGTGATGCTTACTTTGACTCTTAAAAATATGTTAGATGTTGTTGTTTTAATTTTGACTTTTAGCATGCTTTGTAACTTTTTGTTGAAAGCCAGACATGATATATTGAATAATAGGATTGAGGCAAATAGGCTTCTAGGTTATGTTAATCTGGCTATGCACTGAGCTTTAATATTTATCATAACTCTAGGTGCCAAAGACCTCAAGTTCATCTAGTGCCTTTTTTGGGGAGAGGGGATCTTCCCTTTTGTTATTGGGTTTCTCATAGAACAACTCCTGGCATGGATTCTGCACCTTGCAATTCTTTCAGCTTTGGTGCTATTATGTGGTGCTCTTAAAATATAAGAGGTGAAAAATGTTCTATAGTCTTAAGGTTTATTATCAGCCTTTTAGTTCTCCTATGCAGCAGGACTGTGATCTTCACAAGTGTTTCTCAATTATGTCTTCATCCTAGGTCAGCCAGAATCTCTAGAGAGGGCTAGAGTAGAAGAAATGCACTTTCTCTACAGCTTGGGAAGAGTAATAGGAAAGAATTTTCTCCTTTAATATAGACCTTTTCTTATGGAGAATGCTCTGGAGATATCTCACAAGGATTGCTCTCCTTCTCTCCCTGCCAGAGTCAAGTAGGGGATCTTTATTATAAGTGTCTAGTGGGATTCTTAGAAGTAAAAGCCATGAAAGTACATAGTCTAAGAATAAAGCCCCCCAAAAGTTTCCCACATTAGCTCAAACTCAGACTCCATCAGTTTGTCAAATTTACCATTTAAGTGTTTCTCCCAGTTTGTGACTTCAGTAATTATCTCCAGATTTTAGGGAAGCAGTTTTTACTGCAATATGTTTTTTGAAGGGTTCGCAAAAAGTCCCTGATTTTCAAGTTCTTTTTTTGTTCTTACTGTTGTTTAAGAATTGAATGCTGGCTTCCAAGTTCTTTACATGGTAGAGGAGAGACTAAAAATGTTATCGTTTTTTTGCACTAAAAAAATTTTTAGATATATTTTCCATTAATAATAACATTTGTGTTTTTTGTATATTTTTTGATCATTTTGTGGCATCAACTTAATGTACATTCCCCTTGGTGATTTCTAGCATCACAATTTAAGGGCAAGATATTATATCTTTATTATTAAAAATACTCTTCCTATTTTTGGCCCATTCTTTTATGCATTTCTTCTTTATTACTTTTATCCTCTATGAGGTAGATATTTCTCTACCAGGTAAGGCTAAGGAATCCTTCTTCTTCACTGTTGCAGAGACACAATTTTGCTTACCTACTAGAGCAATTTGCTTATCTACTAAAGCAACTTGAGAAAGAGAAAGACAGGATGAAGACAATTTGAAAGACATACTTTAATTAGGAGACAAAGTCATATAAAAGATTTAAATTAAGACTTACAGACAGATGAACTTTGAAGTAACAAATTATTTAAATTGAAAGGAATAATAATGAACTGGAAATGAATATTTTAATTTGGCAAGTCTAAGTCTGCCCAGTGGGTTCTAAGCCCATGAGAAAGATTATACAAGATTAAGAGAACAAAATTTGGGGCACCTGGGTGGCTCAGTTGGTTAAGCATACACCTTTGGCTCAGGTCATGATCCCAGAGTCCTGGACTTAGCCCAACATCAGGCTCCTTGCTTATCAGGGAGCCAGCTTCTCCTTCTCTCCCTCTACCTGCCACTCCCTGTGCTTGCATGTGCGCTCTCTCTCTCTCTCTCTCTCTCTCTCTCTCTTTCTCTCTCTTTGCTGAATAAATAAACTCTTTTTTTCTAAAAAAGAGAGAGAATAAAAAAAAATAATCTACTAAACTATAGAGTAAATAAATGTCTTATTCTATCATACAAGTTAACTATTACCTATGTATATGTATGTGTATTTGTCTCAAAGTCTGCCTTTTTTAGAATGTTTCTACCTCTTTTATTACATATACGTTTGTATTTCTAATTCTAAGGCAATGCTTATTAAAAGTAAAGCTGAACTAGCTTTCTATGGAAGTAAATAAATAGCTCTGACAGCTTTTAAACTGGTTTAATTATACTAAACATCAGAATGATCCACAGTATCCCTGAGAGGATATAATCATATAAGCAGGTTATTACCAGATGCTTTGTAAATAACTCCTTTATTCATGGAAGTACCATGATTTTTAAAAGTAACCCCTTCCTGGTTGCTTGTTACTTGAAACTTCTTCCTATATGGGCAGTAGGTGTCTTGGTGAGCAATTAGGAGTTAAATCCTAGGTTTCTGTACCACAATTTTTTGTAGATATGAATGCCCAGTAAGTAAAATAGATTTTGAAAATAAAGGCTAAAAGGCTTGAATTAAAAAAAAAGAAGAAGAAGAAGAAGAAATACAATATTATTAGGTAGATTTTACTTAAAGAAAAGACTAGTGAGCTGGAATTTGTAGATCTATATTCTAAAATAAACTCTTATGGAATATGTGTTGTGACCAGGAGCAGGACACATGTTAGTGTGTCTTAGTGTCTTAGTCTCAACTGCTCCACTTTATAGATTTGAACTATAAAGAAGTTTGCAATCATCAAGAGATTTCAGCTTAAAATATGAAAAATACCAGGAAAACGTTGCTTCTTTATAACAAGAAAATGGCAAATGGTCATATTTTTTACAATCTAACAGAGGTCTGAGATGGCAAGGCAATCTAATGAGATGCATCCAAAGAGTGGTAAACCCTCATATATAAAGTGGTGCACATGGCCTGATTCCTTTTTGATACAACAGTGGGAGAATGTGGTAGCCAACATAGAAATTGTTAAGAAAATAATAGCTAATATTTCAGCAAATTTTTAAAGACCAACTGTGGCTGGTATGACAAGTTAGACATCTTTAGATCCCTAAATGCAATAGAAATCTATACCAACCTGCCATCAGAAAGATTGGGGAAGATCTTGACTCAAGAGATCCCTTCTCTTTAGAAAGACTAAAAGCATGACAGTCTTTCTAAAGTTTGAGGGTGAAACAAGAAAGTCAGTAGAAACTTGCCTGTAGTCAGAGTACTGCATATACACAATTTATTGATCATCTGTATCTGGAGAAACAGAAAAATAGTACTTATCTGGATCCTGTACTGAGTAGAAGACAGAGGTGTTTGCTTCTGGAAGAGGAGCAGAATAACCATTTGCTCCCTGAAACCTCCACTGAGCATGAGTCAAGGATTATGTGTTACTTGGTGCTGAGATAGTGCTACCCTAGAAGTAAAGGCACATAGAACCTGCTAAAATATAAGACTGAATCACAAAATTAAGAATACTACTCTAAATCTCTGATACTTAAGACTTCACAAGTCTACTTAAGAGTTGTACCAAGTCCCAATATAGAAATGACTCCCAGTGAGGGAGGTATATCAGTACTGAAAAATCCCTTATGTGGGACAGATAGGCAGGGTCCGTTGAGATCAGATAATAAATAAAGCAGAATTGAGAGAAAATCTAAAGGCCTTTTGCTAAGTATTTTTATCACTAAAAGTAATTTGAAGTAAATTATGACAAAGTAAATATGACAAAAAGATATCAAAGATCAAACGCAAGTTAAATATAAAGTAAATCGACTCAACTCTCATTCCTCATGGCCTGACAGGACAAAAGGGTGGTGGCAGCATGCTAATTTCAAGATTTAAATATTAATTGCCACAGTTTTTCACTCACGGTTGGCATCATTTATCAAAAAAACAAAAAAGAAGAAAGAAAGAAAGAAAGAAAGAGAAAGAAAGAAAGAAGTAAGAAAAGAAAAAAAGGAAAGAAAGAAAAAGAGAAAAAATCTATGGACATGAAAAAAATAGGAAATATGATCCACCATAAAAAAACGTGTGTGTGTGGTGTGTGTATTTTTATTTGAGAGAATTCCAGGGAAGATGATGGAGTAGGAGAAACTAGAGTCACCTTGTCCCACAAATACATGAGATAACACTCATATCAGTCTAAATAACTCAGAAAAATGACCCAAAGACTGGGAGAATAAATTCTACATCTAGGCATAGGGAAGAGGCTACATCAAAGACGGTAGTAAGGGCAAAGATGTGGTCAGGAACTAAATGGACTCATGGGACTGTGGGAAAAGTGGGGTGTCCTGGGCATGGAGAAAGGAAAGATAAAAGCCCCACACTGGGAAGCCTGCATGGGGAAGTGGAATCCCTGTGACGTTTGGCTTTGGAAACCAGAGAGACCAAATTTTATGAGTTCTTACAACCACCGGAATTTAAAACCAGCAATTTAAAAAATCAGTGGGCTCAGCTCTAGGAGAGCCAGTGGATGAAAGAAATTGAGTCCCTGCCCTTAAAGAGACAATACCACAAACAGCACCTGGAGATACAACACAGAAACTGTAGTTTGAAATGTGCTTGTGGCATATGGAATGAAGAGTCATTTACTAATCTCAGAGCATGCTCTAGAGGGACAGAAATTGCTAAGGAAGTCCTCTTAAAAAAAGGAACTTACAGGTGTCATTTTCCTCCTTTACCTTCCCAGCATAAACACACAGCTACCTGTAGGACTTTCTACCTACACTAAATTTGTTGCTAGCACTGCCATCCATCCCCCTCCGTTCCATAGGGTGATTCCACTAATCCACATTTCTGGACAGTCTGGTTCAGTCCAGGCACCACAGGGCCCCTTCCTCACAGGAATGACTTTGTGCAAAACTGGCTAATACCACCACTCCACCAAACCACCCCCACTTCATGTGCTTCACTGACAGGCCTTGCCAGTACCTGTGCTGGAGGGCCCCTCCCACAGAGGACTAGAAGACACAGAACTTGCTAGCACTTCAACCTTGCTGTGTTTCCCCTGGCACTGGGCTTCAGCAGATCTGCCCTTTCCAATATGCTTCTGGTTAGAGCCCAAACAGGTGGTGCTGTAGGCTTGACAGTGTGCAAACAGCCCCTATAATGGCAGCACCTTTCTAAAGTGACTCCTTCCCTGGAGAGAGGGAAAGATAACCACAAACACCAGTCAGACAGAGGCCCTTAGCTGTGGGCTGGAGTCATACAACTGGTCTGATTGCAGACCCCACCTAACAATGAAAGCTTATCAAAGGAAAACACAGGGGAAATGCCTTCATGTTTGGTGCTACTGCATCTCTGTCAAATGCCCTCCGACTCAACTCAAGCCCAAAGTGTCCCCAGACCGGCTCACTAACACCATAGGGATCTAATGCTGCCCAAAATAGGCAAAGAGAGCCATTGAAGGTGACTGAAGGAAAAAGCAGTTCAGCAACAATAACAGGGCACACACATCACACATAAGAGACACCCCTGAAGCACCACCAGGTTCTGACAAACAAGGTGAACTGCACAGCAGGGTTCTAGAGGACCTCTTCTTCATAAGACCATTACTTTTAAGTGCAGGAAATATGGATGTTTTCCTAACATAGAGAAACAAACGCAGAGAGTTAGACAAAATGAAGAGACAGAGGAATACATCCAGTATATTTCTCCTGAGAACAGGAGAAAACAGGACAGCAAGAGACCTAAGTGAAAACATACTCTAAAGAGAATTTAAAGTAATGATAATAAAGATACTAACTGAACTCAAGAAAAACTGGAGGATACCATTGAGACACTTAACATTAAGATAAAAAAGAACCAATCAAAGATGAAGAACATAAGAAATGAAATTCAAAAAAAATTAGATGTAATAAACAGACTAGATGAAGGAGAATGAATGAATGAATCTGGAGGACAGAGTAATGGAAAATAAGCAAATACTAAAGAAAAAAATTAATGCAAAATGAGATTAAACTTAGGGAACTCAGCAACACCATCAAGCATTCACATTATATGGATCCTTGAAGGAAAAGAGAAGAAAAAGGAGGCAGAAAATTTATTTGAAGAAATAATAGCCTAAAATTTCCTAACTGGAGATTAGATTATTCAGATATCCAGATCAAGGGAGCACAGAGATTCACCAATAAAATCAACACAAGGAAGTCCACATCACAACACATAGTAATTAAAATGACAAAAAAATAGTGACAAAAAGAATTTTAAAAGCAGAGAGGAAAAATAGGGCAGTTACATAGAAAGAAAACTCCATAAGGCTATCAAGTGAGTTTTCAGCAGAAACTTTGCAGGCCAGAGAGGGTGGCATGTTTAAAATGATGAAAGGAAAAGAATCTATAGCCATAAATACTCTACCCAGCAAGGCTATCATTCAGAATAGAAGGAGAGGTAGAGTTTCCTAGATTAAAAAAATGTTAAAGGAATTCATGACCACTAAACTCACCCTATAAGAAATGTTAAAAGGGACTGTTTGAATGGAAAGGAAGGACCATAACCAAGAGTAAGTAAAGTAGGAAGTACAAAGGCAGTGTTTTTGTAAAATTAAAGGACTCACAAAATTAAAGGATGTAAAGTGTGACACTGTAGACCTAAAACCTGGGGAGAGAGGAGTAAAGAATGGGTTCATACTTAAGTGACCATCAACCTAACAGACTGTTATTTATAGAATATGTTATATGCAAACCTAAGGGTAACTACGAATCAAAACCAATAATAGATATTGCAATAAAATAAAAAGAAAGGAATCTAAGTATATCACTAAAGAAAGCCAAATAATTACATAAGAAGAGAGCCCAAGAAGAAAGGAACAGAGATAGAGTACAAAAACAACTATGAAACAAGTAACAAAATATATGCAATAAATATGATGCAGAAGAAACATTTGACAAAGTACAACAGCTGTTCATGATGAAAACCCTCAGCAAAGTAGGTTTAGAAGGAACATACCTCAACATAATAAAGGCCATATAAGGAAAAAATCCACAGTTAATAACATCCTCAATAGGTAAAACTGAGAGCATCCTCAATAGGAAAATCTTGTCTCTGGTCAGGAATAAGACAAGGATGTTACTCTTGCCATTGTTACTTAACATAGTAATAGAATCCCTAGCCACAGCAATCAGGAAATGAAAAGAAATAAAAAGCATCCAAACTGGCAAGGAAGAAATATAACTTTCACTATTTGCAGATGATATGCTACTTTATATAGAAAACCAGAAAGACTCTGCCCAAAAAAAACAAAAAAACCCCACAAAACTATAAAGTTGCAGGATACAAAATCAATGTACAGAAATCAGTTACACTTATGTACACTAATGAAGCAACAGAAAGAGAAATTAAGGAATCCCACTTATAACTGCACCCAAATAGAAATAAGCCTAACTAATGAAGTGGGAGACTTGTAATCTGAAAATTATAAAACACTGATGAAAAAAATATTGTCAAAATATCTTTCCTACCCATATCAATCTACACATTTATGTAATCCTTATCAAAAAAACCGATGTCATTTTTCATGGAAATAGAACAAACAATCCTAAAATTTATATGAAAGAACAGAAGATTCCAAATAGCAAGAACAATATTGAAAAAGAAAAGCAAGGCTGGAGGCATCACAAGTCCAGAATTCAAATTATATTACAAAGCTGTAGTTATCAAAATAGTATGATCTGGCACAAAAATAGATACATAGATCAATAAAATAGAATAGAAAACTTAGAAATAAACCCACCACTATACAGTCAACTAATCCTCAACAAAGCAGGAAAGAATATTCAACAGCCAAAAGAATGTCTCTTTAACAAATGATGTTGGAAAAACTGGACAGCCACATGAAAAAAATGAAACTAGATAACTCTCTTAAACCAAACAAAAAATAAATGGATGAAATGGTTGGATGAAAATGGATGAAATTGAAGAAATGGATGGATGAAAGACGTAAATAGGAAACATGAAACTATAAAAATCTTAGAGGATAACAGACACAGTAACTTCTATGACATCTTTTATCTAGATATGTCTGTCTCCTGAGGCAAGGGGAGTAAGAACAAAAATAAACTATTGGAACTACATTAAAATAAAAACTTTCTGCACAACAAATGAAACAATCAACAAAACCAGAAGGCAGTCTCTGGATCGGGAGAAGATATATGCACATGACACATCTGATAAAGGATGAGTATTCAAAATATATAAAGAGCCTTTAAAATTCAACACTCTAAAAAGCAAATAACCCAATTAAGAAATGGGCAGACAACATGAATAGACATCTCTCTAAAGAAGACATCCAGATGGCTCAACATCACTCATCATCAGGGAAATGCAATCAAAATTATAATAAGATAATACCTCACACAACTCAGAATGGCTAAAATCAACAACACAAGAAAGAACAAGGATGTGGAGAAAGGGGAACACTCTTGCACTGTTGTTGGGAATGCGAACTGGTACAACCTATGGTGGAAAACAGTATTGAGGTTCCTCAAAATAGTTATAAAAAGTTACAAATAGAACTATAGTACAAACCAGAAATTGCCCTTCTAGGTATTTAAGAAATAATACAAAAACACTAATTCAAAGAAATATAATGCACCCTGATATTTATAGCAGCATCAACAACAATAACCAAACTATAAATAAAGCCCAAATATCCATTGACTGATGAATGGATAAAGAAAAAGTGGTATATATACAATGGACTATCATTTGGCCATCAAAAGGAATGGAATCTTGCCATACACAAGGACATAGAGCTAAAGAATATTACGCTAAGTGCAATAGGTCAGTGAGAAAAGACAAATTCCATATAGTTTCCCTCATAAGTAGAATTTAAGAAATAAAAGAAATTTTTTTAAGAAATAAAAAGTTTCTTAATTTTAATTTTAAATTATTTATTTATTTAATAAGCTTAATTAAATTTTAATTTAAGAAATAAAACAAATGAACAAAGGGGAATAAAGAAAAAAAAAGAGAGAGAGTCAAACCATGAAACAGGCTCAATTAGAAAAGAACTAATGATTTTTGGAAGGGAGGTTGGTGAAATGTGTTAAATAGGTGATGGGGTTTACGGATTACATTTGCTGTGGTGAGCACTGGGTGTTGTATGGGAGTGTTGAATCACTATATTGTACAGTTGAAACTATTACACTATATGTTAAGTAACTGGAATTCGAATTGAAAAAGTACTTTTAATGTAAATGGACATATGCTCTAATCAAAAGACATAGGATGATGGAAAGAATAAAAACACAAGACCCATCTATATTCTGCCTACAAGAGAGTCATTTGAGACTGAAAGGATGGGGGTGCCTGCGTGGCTCAGTTGGTTAAGCCTCTGCCTTAGTCTCAGGTCATGATTTTAGAGTACTGGGATGGAGCCCTGCATCGGGGCTCTCTAATCCCAGGGAGCCTGCTTCCCCCTCTCTCTGCCTGCCTCTCTGCCTACTTGTGATCTCTCTCTGTCAAATAAATAAATAAATAGAATCTTAAAAAAAAAAAAAAAGAAAGTGAAGGGATGGAGGATTTTTCATGCAAATGAGTATGAAAAGAAATCCAGTGTAGCAATACTTTTATTGGATAAATAGACTTTAAAACAAAGACTATAACAAGAGACAAAGAAGAATACTATATAATCATTAAGAGAACCATCCACGAAGAAGATATAAGACTAAATATTTATGCACACAAGATGGGTGCAGCCATATATATGAAGAAGTTGTTTAAAAACATAAAGGAAATATCAATAGTAATACAATAATAGTAGGGGACTTTAATATCCCACTTGCATCAATGAAAAGATCATCCATCCACACAGAAAATCAACAAGAAAACTGAGTTTGAATGACACATTGGAGCAGATGGATTTAACAGATATAAGCAGAACATTGTATCCCAAATTGCAGAATACACATTCTTCTCAAGTGTACAGGGAACATTCCCAGAATAGATTACATATTAGGCCACAAAACAAGTCTCAAGAAATTCAAAAGGTTGAAGCCATTCCATGCATCTTTTCTGATCATAATGCTATGAAACTACAAATCAATCACAAGAAAAAAATTTGGAAAGAGCACAAATACATGAGGTTAAACAATATGTTACTATCAATGAATGCATCAATCAAGAAGATCAGACGAAATTAAAAAATTCATAGAGACAAATGAAAATAAAAACACAATGGTCCAAAATCTTTGGGATATAACAAAAGTAGTTCTGTGAAGGAAGTCTATAGCACAGAAGCAAGAAAAGCCTCAAATAAATAACCTAACATTATTCCTAAAGAAGCTAGAAAAAGAAAAAAAAAAAAAAACCCAAACCAGCAGAAGGAAGGAAATAATAAGGATTAGAGCAAAAATAAATAAAATAGAAACTAAAAAAAAAAAAAAAAAAATGTTGAACAGGTCCATGACAGCAAAAGCTGGCTCCTTGAGAAGATAACAAAACTGATAAACAAAATGCTAGGTCAGCAGGGGAAAAAAGAAGAGAGAGGACTCAAATAAATGAAAGCAGAAATGAAAGAGGAGAAATAGCAACTGATACCACAGGAATACAAAAGATTATTAAAGACTATTATGAAAAAGTACATGCCAGTAAATTGGACAACCCAGAAGAAATGGATAAATTCCTAGAAACATGTAAACTCCCAAGTGGAATATGGAAGAAATAAAGAATTTGAACAGATTACAACAATGAAATTGAATTAGTAATCAAAAATCAAAAAGCTCCCAACAAACAAAAATCCAGGAGCAGATGGCTTCTACCAAGCATTTTCTACCAAACATTTAAAGAAGATTTAATACCTATCCTTCCCAAATGATTGCAAAAACTGGGAAAGGAAGGAAAACTTCCAAACTCATTTTATGATGCCAGCATTGCCCTAATACCCAAACTAGATGTAGACACTATAAAAGAGGAGAACTATAGGCCAGTTTCTCTAAAGAACACAAATATAAGAATTCTCACAAAGTTTTAGCAAGCTAAATCCAACAATACATTAAAAAAATAATTCATCACAACCAAGTGGGATTTATTCCTGAGATGAAGGATGGTTTAAAATGTGCAGATCAATCAATATGATACATCACATCAATAAGAGTAAGGATAAAAAAACATATGATTCTTTCAACAGATGCAGAAAAAACATTTAAGAAAGTGCAACATGCATTCATGATTAAAACTCTCAACAAAGTTAGTGTACAAGGAACATACCTCAACATAAAAAAGGCCTAATATGAAAAAACCACAGCTAACATCATACTCAATGGGGAAAAATTGAGACAAGGATGCCAACTATGATCACTTTTATAGTACTAAAATCTTAGTCACAACAATCAGAGAAGAAAAAGGAATAAAAGACATGCATATTAGTTGGGAAAAAAAGTAAAACTTTCACAATTTGCAGAAAATATAATACTATATATTAAAAATAATAAAAAATCTACCAAAAAACTGTTAGAACCGGTAAGTGAATTCAGTAAGCTTACAGGATACTAAATGCAAATAACTATATTTCTATACACCAAAAATGAAGCACCAGGAAAAGAAAAGAAGGAAGTAACCTTATTTATAAGTTCACTAAAAATAATAAAATACCCAGTAATAAACTTAATCAAAGAGGTGGGAAACCTGTATTCTGAAAACTATAAATCACTAATGAAAGACAGTGAAGACAGCACAAAGAAATGGAAAAGCATTCCACATTCATGCATTGGAAGAACAAATATTGTTAACATGTCTATACTACCCAGAGCAATTTATAGACTTAACGCAATCACTATCAAAATACCAGCAGCATTTTTTCAAAGAACTAGAACAAGTAATCCTAATATTTATTTGGAGCTACAAACAACTCTGAAGAGCCAGAACAATCTTGCAAAAAAACAAGAACATAAAAAGCTGGTAGTATCACAGTTCCCAAATTCAAGTTATACTGCAAAGGTTTAGTAATCAAAACAGTTTGGTACTGACAGAAAAATAGACACATAGCTTAACAGGATGACCCAGAAACAAACCCATGATTATATGGGCAATTAATGTTTGACAAAAGAAGCAAGAATATACAATGGCAAAACGACAGTAACTTCAACAAATAGTATTGGGAAAACTGCATAGCTACATGCAAAAAATGAAACTGGACCACTTTCCTATGCCATGCACAAAAATAATCTCAAAATAGATTAAAGACCTACCTGTATCCCTGGGGATAAAAATATATGTTTATAAAAAATAAAAAATTAATAAAGACTAAAAAAAAAAATAGATTAAAGACCTGACCCAAATGTGAGCCTGAAACCATAAAAATTTTTGAAGAGAACACAGACTAATTTCTCTGGCATCAGCCATAGCAACATTTTTGTAGGTTTATCTTGTGAGGCAAGGAAAACAAAAGCAAAAATGAACTAAATCAAAATAAAAATTTTCTCCACAGCAGAGGAAACAATCAACATAATTATAAGACAATTTACTGAATTGGAGAAGATATTTGCAAATGGCATATCCCATAAAGGGTTAGAATTCAAAATATATAAAGATCTTATACAACTCAATACCCAAAAAAGAAATAATCCAATTTAAAAATGGGAAGAACACATGAACAGACATTTCTCCAAAGAAGACATCCAGAAGGACAACAGACACATGAAAAGATGTCAGTATCACTCATCATCAGAGAAATACACATAAAAACTATGAGATATCACCATATACCTGTTTTAGAATGGCCAAAAGAAACAACACAAGAAATAACAAGTGTTGGTGAAGTAGTGGAGGAAAAAGAACCCTCATTCACTGTTGGTGGGAATGCAAACTGATGTAGCCACTGTGGAAGACAGTAGGGAGATTTCTCAAAAAATTAAATATAGAATGATCCAGTAGTTGTACTACTGGGTATTTATCCAAAGAATACCGAAGCACTAATTTGAGAGGATGTAAGCACCCCTGTATTTATGGCAGCATTATTTACAGTAGCCATATTATGGAAAACAGCTCAGGTGTCCATTGACAGATGAATGCTTAAAGAAGAAACACCGTGTTTGTGTATATATATATGTATATATATATACACATTATAAATATATATACAAATATATAATGGAATATATATACATATATACATATAATGGAATATTATCCAGCCATAACAAAGAATAAAATCTTGCCATTTACAACAGCATAGATGGATTAGAGAATATAATGCTAAATGAAATAGCTCAGAGAAAGACAAATACCATATGATTTCACTAATATGTGAAATTTAAGAAATAACCCTCAAGTGAACAAATAAAAAATAGAAGAGAGAGAAAGACCAAGAAAGAGACTCTTAACTATAGAGAACAAAGAGATGGTTACCAGAGTACAGATTGGGGGGTGGGTGATATAGGGGGTGGGGATTAAAGAATATACTTATCATCATTAGCACTGAGTAATGAATAGAGTTGTTAAATCACTAGATTATACATCTGAAGCCAATATAACAATGTATGTTAACTATACTGGAATTAAAATAAAAATAAAGTTTTTAAAAGTGCAAAAGAAAAAGAAAAAAAGAAAAATGTCACTTAAAACAGTGCCAGGAAAATTAATAAATTTTTAGTTTAACAAATCTACTAAATTATCATTAGGCTTTACTGGTTAATTCCATGAAGCATGTGAAAGCAATACAGTGCCAAATAATCCTCAACTCATTTTATTGAGTTATTCATCCTGATGCCAAAACAAATAAAGGCATTACAATAGAAGAAAATTACAAACCAATACCCTTGTGAATACATAATATTAGCAAATCAGATTTAGCAATATATAAAAAAGGACGAACACCGTGTTTAAGTAGGTTTACTACAGAAATTCAAGGTTGGTTTATATATGAAAGAAAATATATTTTAGTTACCACATTAAGAGGTAAAAGAGGAAAACACGTATAATTTTAAATTTAGCAGAGAAATCATTTGTCAAGGAACACATTAATGATATAAAATTTAAGTAAACTTGAAAAAAACTTCCTCAATCTGATGAATGGTGTCTGTGCAAAAATCTAAAACTGATACAGACTAAAACAAAACAATGAATGTTTCCTTCCTACAATTGTGAACAGAATCAAAACAAGATCCAAATGAATTTTGAGATATGTGCAATAAATAGACCTTTGATCAGAATATCCAGTTTGATGAAAGGACAAATTTCCTTAAATTCATCTACAGATTTAGTGCAACTACAATAAAACCTCAGCAAGTATTTTGAAGAAACTTACAAGGTCATTTGAAAATTTCTTTGCAGAGGCAAAGAACCTAGACTAGCTAAAATTATCTTGAAATTGAAAAAAAAGAAATGTTTATAGGAGTAACACTAACTGACATCAAGACTTATTTTAAAGCTACAGTAATAGAGCCTTTGCAATATAGGTGAAAGCATACGGAAAAAAAAAAAAAAATCAATACAACAGAATAAAGAGTCCAAACAAATACAGTCAGAGTTTTTGACAAGATTTCCAAAGAAATTCAAAGATGAAAGATATGTGTCTTCAAAAAATGATGATACAAAAACAAAAAAAGATGATAGGAAAAAAATGATGATAGAGAAAGGGAAACTTGACCTCTAACTAGCCATTCATGTCATCAGTATGAAATGAATTATAGACCTAAATATAAAAAATAAAACAATAAATCTACTAGAAGTGAATTTAGGAGGATGCCTCACTAAGTTGGGGTATACAGAGATTTCTCAAAGAGGGCAAAAGTTGCATTACTGATAAAAAAAAAATGAATAATTTGGATCTCTTAATATTTTTTAAAATTCTATATAAGTGTTCATAATTTGGCATTTCTTACCCTAAGCTTTGTCTAACTAAATTTTAGCCAGATTTTCTTGCTCCTCACATGCACCTGAACTCTGTTTGCGGTTGAGAAAACATTAAAAAGAGAGCATAGCACCATATCAGTTTATCCCCCAAATTGGTTGTTCACAGCAAGACACATTCCTGGTCAGGTACTACTGTACATTTCTTCTCATTGGCCTCCCTTCCCTCACCACTATATATATATATATATATATATATATATATATATATATATATGATATCTTACTATATAAGATATATATATCTCAGCCATAAAAAAGAATGAAATCTTGCAATGACATGGATGGAGCTAGAGAGTAGTATGCTAAGCAAGAGAAGTCAGTCAGTCAGAGAAAGACTAATACCATATATGGGTTTGGTTTTATTTGACACTACTCTCCTAAAGATTCTGTTAGAGAAATGAAAGATAATCCAGAAGCTGGGAAGAAGTTTTATAAACATGTAATGATAAAAAACTTGAATCCACAGAATTAACAAAACTACATCTCAATAATAAAAATATGAATCACCCAATAAATAGCAAAAATGTTAAAACACATACTTCACAAAAAATAAATGACAAATAAGCACAAGAAAATATTATCAACATTATTAGATATAAGGAAAACGCTAATTAAACCAAAAGTTATACCCGTGTACATTCACTAAAGCAGCTAAAATGAAGTAGTCATAAAAAGGAAAGACATTTGATAAATAACAAACCATGGATGTACCTTTAAACTATTATATTGTGTGAAAAAGGACACAAAAAATACATGCTGTATTTTCCATTAATATGAAATTGAAGAAAAGGCAAAATTAGCCTATGGTGAAGGAAATTATCTTTGGTTTTCTGGAAAGAAGATTGTCTAGGAAAGAAGAGGCCTGAGAAGTGTTATATGTCCTCATATAATTCATCAAACCTGATTAAATGATGCACTTAAGATCTGAGCTTTCAGTATATCTAAAATATGCTTCAAAATATAAGATCTTTCAAGCTCTAAGCTGTTCTGATTCTATGAAAAATAAATTTTTATTTTACTTGCCTTTAAAAAATGAAATTGAGATTTTAAAAATGAAATAAATTATTTATAAATTACTTTAGATGTTTAGAAAGTATTATCTTTTTAAGCAGGATTACCAGAAAATGTTTAATTTCATGTCCAGACACAAAAAACAATATATTTTGAGGTTTTGTTTTCCCTTTAGTTTCCATCCCTTTAGGAGCCAAGATAATAACTAATCAATGTCTGAGGATAAAAACACTCATTTAAAAATGGGAGATTTCAGGGGCGCCTGGGTGGCTCAGTGGGTTAAAGCCTCTGCCTTCGGCTCAGGTCGTGATCCCGGGGTTCTGGGATCGAACCCTGCGTCGGGCTCTCTGCTCCTCAGGGAGCCTGCTTCCTCCTCTTTCTCGCCTTCCTCTCTGTCGACTTGTGATCTCTGTCTGTCAAATAAATAAAATCTTAAAAAAAAAAAGGGAGATTTCATATCAAAAACAGTTCAGATCAAGAAGTTAGATTTCATTTTATAGATGACAATTCACCAACAACATTCAATATTGCTAGCCAATCTCAACATTGACATTCAGAGAGATGTTTTTGATTTCAATGTTATTTCTCGCAATTTTGTTCCAAAGCTGTTAAAAACATCACGGCAGATGGTGATGACCAATTGGGGGACAGAGGGAAGTTAGGAATAAGTATACAGCTTTTCTTTTTGCAAACATTCTCCATGGTAGAATATGACTTACAGAAAGGCAGTTCATAGTTTAGAAACCTTCTCCGCATGGATAACACATTTGGATATGGCAAAAAAAGAATAAGTCTTCTCTGAGGCATAATGAGTTTGGGCAGAAATTTCCTCAAACAAAACTAATTAATTACATGGAAGACCTCTTATTCGCTGCAATCAATTCCAGTACTTCGCCCATTAACTGAAAAAATTGGATAGATGAGGAATTACACATAAAAGAAACATCTTAAATTAAAATACATAAGTGCATATTTATTCACATGTCTTTTTCTATAAGGCCAAGATCATTCCATTGAATATGGTTTTAATTGGAGTTCAGTCTGTTTTCTTCTGTAGATCTTATTTCATTTTATTTTAATTCTTTAAAATGACACTACAATATAAAATAAATCTAAATGCAGAAATTTCAACATTTTTATTACTGTCACAATTTATTCCCTAGAGTTTTTAGTTCCTTAATTTCATTTAGTCTCTCTAAATAATTTATTTATATAGAACAAATTTTTATTTCTTCACCAGTATTTTAATGTATTACTTAAGTGATGAAAGTTATAGGAGTAAGGGCGCCTGCATGGCTCAGTTCCTTGAGGTTTGACTCATAATTTCTGCTCAGGTTATGATCTCAAAGTCCTGGGATTGAGCCTCTCATTGGATTCAACTTTGTGCTCAGTGGGGAGTCTTCTTGAGAATTTATCTCCTTTTCCCTCTGCCCCTCCCCCTGCTTATGGGTATGCACATGCACTCTTTCTCTTTCACTCAAATAGATACATAAATCTTCTTAAAAAGTGGCAGAAGTGGGGCTGGTAACAAATACTACTTCTTGCTCTCACTTGAAGCTGCTTATTTGGCTCACCTAGTAGGAGAAGTATGCAGGTGTCCTGGTGAGTAATCTGTTAGTTACATACATTTAGTGGTAATCCAGTGTTTGTTAAAATATTTTGCAGAGAAAATGGTTATTTTGATGAATTTGTTAGAGGAGGATGATTAAGAGAAACTCTTTGGAAGTACTAATTGGCATAGTGCTACAAGTCTAGACTGTCATTATCTGTAAACTCTGCTTCCTTTCCTGACTCATTATATGATATTTAATGGTGCCCCTGTCCTTGCAGGAACCCAACCAGAAACATATAAATCATACATGACTTTTATATTTTTTCATTTCTGATAATAAGTCATGTTGATCAATTAGAACTGATAACCTCTAGACACCTATCTAAACCAGTTTCTGACTAGTATTCTTCCTACAAAATAACAAATGCACCCATACACAAACATGCACACAATGCATGGTTCGTGGACTATTGCTATTTGTTATTATTGCTAAAAGAATAACTCACAAGTCAGAACTACATCAGACGTAAACTAAATTGCTCCAAACATGTTGGAATTCATGCTTTTAAGAAAACACACACCTGCGCGCGCGCACAAACACACACACACACTTTTAGTACCTGCTGTGAATTAGCATATTATATTGGAGGTCATGGGAATTAACTGCTTATGCTTAGATTCTATCCCCATTACCAACTGTATGGCCAATACTAAAAACTGAATAGTCATCAGGAGAGGATTTCAGACATTTAAATAGCAAAGCCACTTTTTTTTATTAATTAATTTATTTTCAGAAAAACAGTATTCATTATTTTTTCACCACACCCAGTGCTCCATGCAATCCGTGCCCTCTATGATACCCACTACCTGGTACCCCAACCTCCCACTCCCCTGCCACTTCAAACCCCTAAGATTGTTTTTCAGAGTCCATAGTCTCTCATGATTCACCTCCCCTTCCAATTTACCCCAACCCCCTTTTCCTCTCTAACACCCCTTGTCCTCCATGCTATTTGTTATGCTCCACAAATAAGTGAAACCCTATGATAATTGACTCTCTCTGCTTGACTGATTTCACTCAGCATAATCTCTTCCAGTCCCGTATATGCTGCTACAAAAGTTGGGTATTCATCCTTTCTGATGGAGGCATAATACTCCATAGTGTATACGGACAACATCTTCCTTATCCATTCGTCCGTTGAAGGGCATCTTGGTTCTTTCCATAATTTGGCGACCGTGGCCATTGCTGCTATAAACATTGGGGTACAGATGGTTCTTCTTTTCACGACATCTGTATCTTTGGGGTAAATACCCAGGAGTGCAATTGCAGGGTCATAGGGAGAATCCTAGAGGAGAACATAGGCAACAATCTCTTCAATATCAGCCACAGCATCTTCTTTCAAGATATGTCTCCAAAGGCAAAGGAAACAAAAGCGAAAATAAACTTTTAGGACTTCATCAAAATCAAAAGCTTCTGCACGGCAAAGGAAACAGTCAAGAAAACAAAGAGGCAACCCACGGAATGGGAGAAGATATTTTCAAATGACAGTACAGACAAAAGGTTGATATCCAGGATCTATAATGAACTCCTCAAACTCAACACACATGAAACAGGCAAACATATCAAACAATGGGCAGAAGATATGAACAGACACTTCTCCAATGAAGACATACAAATGCCTATCAGACACATGAAAAAATGTTCATCATCACTAGCCCTCAGGGAGATTCAAATTAAAACCACATTGAGATAACACCTTACACCAGTTAGAATGGCCAAAATTAACAAAACAGGAAACAACATGTGTTGGAGAGGATGTGGAGAAAGGGGAACCCTCTTCCACTGTTGGTGGGAATGCAAGTTGGTGCAGCCTCTTTGGAGAACAGTGTGGAGATTCCTCAAGAAATTTAAAAAAGCCACTTTTTTTAAGCCCTTAGGTGGACCCTTCAACCCTCGCCTTATGCCTCTCCCAACACATCCTCTCATTCATTTGTTCACACTCACATCCGAGTAAAAACTGACCCCTGCCATTCACACTTGACCTTTGAAGAAAGATCTAACCCTTTACCTCAAAAGCTTGTTTGAAATAGGGCACCATTCCCATACTTGAGATGTTTGCCCCTGATAGGGATGAACAGATATGCACCTTCCCCACAAAAAAATACTCAGGAAAGGAACATCTTCAGGCCCTAATGTGACAGGAAGCTGTTGCCTTTCATGTAACAGTTATAGCTAATTTAGGATTAGATTTGGTAATGTAGTAGTAGGAAAGCAGTAACTAAAGTTGCCAATAGTGGGAAATGCTGATTGAACTACAGCTCACTAGCAATATACATTAGCAATATACTAGCATTATACATTGTCCATTTGAAAATCGACAAAGGAAGGAGATTAAGAATGCATTTACCATGATGAGCAGTGCATAGGACACAGAATTATTGGATTATTATATTACACCTGAAACTAATATAACACTGTATGCTAATTAACTGGAATTATAATTTAAATTTAAATTATAATTTAAAAATAAAATGTAAAATTAATGTAAATGTAAAATTAAAAAATGAGCAAAGTACTTCAATAGATAATTCTCTAAAGAACATCTATATATACAATATAGAAACGGCCAACAGATATATTATAAAAGTTGCTCATTATCAATAATTATCAAAGAAATGCTAATCAAAATGACCATGACCTATAGTTCAAGGCTGCTATGCTAGCTATTAAATAAATAAATAAACAAACAAACCAAACAAACAAAAGACAAAGGTCTTTTGTCTTTTGTCCTTTTGGAGAGGATGTGGGGAAATTTATCGCCTTTTCACTGTTGGTAGAAATGTAAGATAATACAGCAGCTATGGAAAATGTCATGAAGTTTCCTCAAAGAATTAAAAATAGAATTAGCATGTCATTCAACAGTCCCACTTCTAGGTACATATCCAAAATAATTGAAATCAGAATCTCAAAGAAAGATTTGCATTCTCATTTCATTGCAGTGTTATTCACAATAGGTAAGATATGGAAACAATTCAAGTGTTCAAAAACAGATGAATGACTAAAGATGTGTGGTATACACATGCATTCAATATTACTCAGTCTTTTTTTTTTTAAGATCTTTTATTTATTTGACAGAGAGAGAGAGATCACAAGTAGGAAGAGAGGCTGGCAGAGAGAGGGGTTGGGGAGAAGCAGGCTTCCCGCTGAGCAGAGAGTCAGACATGGGGTTAGATCCCAGGACCCTGAGATCACAACCTGAGCCAAAAGCAGAGGCTTAAACCACTGAACCACCCAGGTGCCCCTGAATATTATTCAGTCTTTTTAAAAGAAGCAAATTCTGTCATTTGTGATAACTTGGATGAACTTGAATGACCTTATGCAAAATGAAATAAACCAGTCATTGAAGAATACTGAATGAGTACCCCTAAGTGAGATATCCAAGAGTCAAATTTGTAAGACCAGAGAGGAATGATGGTTGCCAGGAACTGGTGGGTGGGGGGGAAACAATTTGTTGTTCAATGGGTATAAACTTCCTGTTGTGCTAAATGAACCAGCTCTAGAGATACACTATACAATATAGTCACTTTAATAATAGGTTTGTGTACTTCAGAATTTAAGAGTGTAAATATCAGGTTATATTCTTACCATCAATAAATAAATAAAGCATATAAAAAATGATAATATTAGCACTTTCTAGTGAATTTTGGAAGAAAAATGTAGTTTCTCCTAAATTCTATGTAACTAAAATTCTTTCATATATGACAACAACAGATACTTTCGAATATGTAAAGTTTCAAAAACTGTGCCACCAATGTACAATTGTGGGGAAAAAAAGCCACACTGAATATTTAAGTTTAATAAAATATAGATCAAAATTAATAAAAAGCATGGCTATAGCTCTATGAAAGTATATCAGATTATGAACATGTTAAACATAATACTAAATGAAAACCAGTACTGTAAAAATTACCATAAAATTTAGTGTTAATATAATAACATAAAATACAATATGGATGCTAATAAGAAAGAACATTTCATGAATAAGAATTAATTTTGCAAAAGCACATTGGTTGGACTTGGATCAAGAAAATTTAATAAAGGATTATTGGTTTTTATATCTATCTTAGAAAATAAGTCAAATATTATTTTGAAAGGTATTAAAAACCCACTAGTAGAATTAAAAAAAGAATAATTACCTTTCATATCAACTTTCAAAGCAAGCATATAGACTCTAATGTAAATGACAAGAAGTAAAGGCAACAAAAAAGAAACGTAAAAAACAAAACAGAATATAAAAGAAAATGACAGAATTAAGACAAGAGGTAACAGTAATAACAGTATTGGAAATTGCTTTTAGGAATTCCTGTTAGGAAGGAAATATTCTCAGGAACAATGATAAAACTAAATCAAATTTTGAAACATCTAGTGAAAATGACATGGAAAGACTTCAAGTAAAAGAATGGGTAAAAGTTTATCATGCATGGACAAAGAGAAAGGAATTGCATATGGAAATGGAAATAGCAAACTAAGATGAATTTAAGGTAAAGAGTATTAGCTAAAATGAATGGGATTGCTTTATAATTCTAATATTAGCATTCAATGGTGCAAACCAAATAGTATTAAATCCTTGTACATTAGGTAATGTAATATCAAAATATATAAAGTAAAAGTTAAGAATTCAAATTATAATGGGGAATACACAGATATTAAAAATATATATATAATATTGTATAAGTAAATCAGATATTTGAATTGATATGTACCAATCAAAGATTTTACACAGTCGCGTAAATACCTATGTGATATTTGAGGGAAAAATTATCCCTACTTTGGCCAAAAATAGACCAGAAATTCTAAAATGTGAAAGTAATTTTGACCTCATTCTTTGATTATAAAAAATAGGAATTATTATCAATGTTTATACTGAAATACCCCAACATTAAAATTTAAAAATAAAATGGAAAATAAAGAGTATAGTGTTAAAAAATGAATATAATATTGCAGCAGATTATGCTGATAATCTAATAAGCTAAAGGTATTTATTTTTGTGGAGAAATAATTTAAAGTTATAAATTAAGTATAAGATCTCAGACGATTTTCTTTAACCAAGTCCTAGGGAAAATACAAAGACTTAGGTAATTCACATAAAGGCAAAATAAAAAAATAAATATCAAAAGGAAAATAGAATGAAATATGTGGACGCTGGGGAGGGTATGTGCTATGGTGAGTGCTATGAAATGTGTAAGCCTGATGACTCACAGACCTGTACCCCTGGGGCAAATAATACATTATAGTTAATAAAAATAATTTTTTAAAAAATCTGAAAATTGATTCTAAAAATAATAAATGCACCAAAACAGTACAAACAAAACAGAAGAATGTAGTGCCTTTGTTCCTTTTTACCCCAACATCAAATTATTTGCCTTCATATGCAGAAAGGGCTCCTGATAACCATGGGCAAATGCATACTGTATGTGTATATAAAATGAGATTTTGTTGCATCCTTGGTAAAAAAAAAAAAAAAAAAAAGGTAGTTCAGAGTTTTTAGTACTGAAAGCCAAGCAAGTGATAGAATATTAACATTATAGCAGCAAACCATGAAATGAAACTGTACTTCAAAAAAAAAAAAATCAGTGAACTCCAAATAGGATTAAAATCCATCATCAGACTTACATGACTTTGTCAGGCATTGTGATTCTCCAAAGAAAAGAAAGTGAGATCCCAAAAGATCTCACTGATCTTGTGGGAAAGAACACAAAAAGCCTTGAGAGTAGAGATCAGGGGAACTGGAGCAGGACCCTGGCAACTTTGCTGCTTCGGTACCATAAATACATGACCCCAGACACCAAGCCAGCTGCCACTTTCTGAAAGATTCCAGTCCTAAAGGCACTTCTATCACCTGATCCCACCAAGGAGCCAACAAAGAAAATCTGCCCCCATTGAAAGGTAATACACCATGAAGAAGGTACTTTCTAACAATAAAGACATTTTCTCATGTAGCTACAGTAATGTGAGACCTAAGAAAAATAAAGCTTATATTTTATAAATGCAATCCATTTTCAAAAGCTTTTTACCTGTTTCCCCAAAGTTACCTTCTAGAGGCTTTTTTTTTTTTTTTTTTAATTCTAGAATCTTATCAATGTTTACCCATTGCATTTGGTTATTATGTTTCTAAATTCTATTAAACTTAACTTTTTAAAGAGGTCATATTAGTTATCTTGGAGTATGTTCCACATTCTAGATTTGTCAGATGTTTATTCCTGAATCGATTTCAGGATAAATATTTTGGCAGGAATGCTGCAGAGGTGATTGTTTGTACTCTTATGACTTTGTGCCAGGAGATGCACTGAATAATATTTTAACTATGGTGTGAGAATTCTGTAATATGGATTAGCATTTTTCTTTCTAAATACCACATTTTGCAGTGTCACATTTTATATCATATCCTTCCAAGATTCCTCCATAAAAGCTTATCTCATACTTCATTTTTACACCTGAGAAAGCATGTCATTTAGAGTAGTCTGTAACATTCTATTACTGTGACCTAGAAGGAACCTCTGTTTTCCTAATCATGTTTTCACTAAAATCAAACTGTGTTCAAATGTCACTTTGAACAGGGAAGCCAAATTCATGCATATTTTAAAATAATAAGCATGCTATCCTGCAAACTTTTTTCTTTTTTATCAGATCACCAAATTGTCATAAATTTTCCTCTAAAATATCCAATTCCAACTGCAATATCTATTACCCTAGGAATACTTTTTTATTCAAATACTTTGTTATACACTTATTGTCTGTGTTATTAACAGTATTGAAAATTGCAGAATATTTACAACCCATCACCAGAAAAACTGGGTTAATCATAGTAGAACAAAATTATTAAACTAAAATAAGTTTATAATAATGAACAGATCTAATATTTTTTACTAATATCTCATAAAAAGTATATTCTCCCATTGTTGTTATTATCAAACTGAACATCTGCTTTCCATTTAAAAATTAAAAACTGTACATTAGTATAGGCAACCAAAAGATAATGTTTTAGATAATTGTGGAGTGTAATAACTATAGCAAGTGTGGCAAATAATAATGGTTCATAATCTATGACTGTTTTATGACTTAACAGGTAATTGACCTTAAATCAACTTACTTCTTTTTCTTTTTCCATCTCTGTCTTGAGTTAAATTCCTTGTTTCACATAAACCAAGGAATTCTGTTCAACTTCTGATGGAGACCACTGCAATCTCTCTTTTCTGTATCTTTCCAAATTACATGAATACAAAGCCTGGGTATTGGGTGTTTTTAAACCCAAAATTTATGTATCTTAGTATCACTTTATCTGCTTCTTATAATGGGTGTTTTCTAAGGGTTTTTTGGTTTTGTTTTGTTTTTAGGAAATGTTCTCTACTTAAGAAAAATTTTACAAACCACTGTTACAATCATTAGAATGCCATTAAGTGAATTATTTCTAATCAGGAAACCAATTGATTTGCATTGTAAATAGATATTTTAATGATTAGAGATTATATATATAATCAGATGAATCTGTAATTTTTCTTCGCTAAGTGTGGACCTCATTTTAGAAGCTATAACAATAACCAAGGAAGAGACATTAAGGTTCTCAATTATGGCAAAAGTAGTAGTTATAGAAGTTGGAGAAGAAGCTGTATGTAGTTCAGATAGATGCTAAAGGGGTAGACTTGTGTTTTGTTGGTCACTAACCAGATTTGTGGAACCTAAAAGATAGAAAGAAATCTAGAGCGACCCTCAGATTTCTATCTTGAAATACATACACTATATGTGTGTGTGTGTGTGTGTGTGTGTATGGCCTTTACATAAGATTGAGAATTAAGGGGCGCCTGGGTGGCTCAGTGGGTTAAGCCGCTGCCTTCGGCTCAGGTCATGATCTCAGGGTCCTGGGATCAAGTCCCGCATCGGGCTCTCTGCTCAGCAGGGAGCCTGCTTCCTCCTCTCTCTCTCTGTCAAATAAATAAATAAAATCTTTAAAAAAAAAAAAAGATTGAGAATTAAATAGAAGTTCATATAGCCAGGATAAGGATAGTGAGCTACATTTTGAGAATTATGAGTTTGAGTTTGTGGTGTTAAGGTAATATTCAATTGGACATTCCTTGTATGTGATTTAATGTGTAAGTCTGGATCTAAGGGGGGGGGGAGTCTGGTCTAAAAATATAACTTTTAAAGCCACAGAAGTGTATCATATTGCTCAAGGAAAGCATAAAATGAGAAAACAGAAAAAGATAGGCTGGGAATATACCAACATTTACAAGAATGTTAAGGGAACATGATTGCAATCAAAATGTTCTCCTCTGGCTCTTATGTTCATTTGGTACAACTTTGTATGACCCATGTGTTTAGCTGTACCAACTGCTGGATCCCTTCTCTAGGTCAGTCCTTCTTGGTCAAGCCTTCCCATATTCTTGCAAAAGTATCTAATCTCTTTGTTTCCTACCAACACTTGTTCCTAGTTAGATAATCCATGTATAAAGAAGTACTTAAAATTCAGAGTGCGAGTCAGATCGTGCTGAGATAGAAGGACAGAGGAAGGAAGACAGATAGATAACTATCAAAGACAAAATTTATTCAAGGAGTGGGAAAGAAAAAAATGGAAAATGAGCATATGGTATGGATTAGAGACAGAGTAATGCAGTAAGGACCCTAAGCTGAGTCACCATCTCCTGTATTCCATTCATAGAATTCAGTTGTACACCCATACCTAACCATAAAAGAAATGTAGTCTGACATTGAGCTCTGGGATAAAACAGTTGTTTTTACAGTTACCTCATTGTTCCAAGACTCAACAAGACTAGAAAACAGAGAAACAACAAGACACACTGTGCTAAACATACAATTTGTATTCAAATAAGGTAAAAATCATATTTTCCCAAAGACATTGAAATTTTATTAAAGGGACAAATTAGAAATCATTTGACTGCAACCAGCAGTTATGTATAGGTGAATGTGGTATAAGGCATAGTAAAGCTAAAGATTAGAAGAGTAGGCCGTTAGTATGAATTTTTATTGACTGGATAAAATTTTGGAAAGTCATGTATCTTTAGTCAAGCCTCATACATAGCTGGTATTTCAACATGTAGAACAGACATCAGTCAATACACATTAACTTCTTGGGTACCCTTCTCCTTTATATTTCTAGTTTTGTCCTCCAGGTAGCTAATCCCATCTGTTTATATAAGTATTGTCTATGGACACCAAGTTAATTGGATAGCTTTCCTTTCCCTTTATCTTCTTGAAGTTGGGTGAGAGGAGCTGTCTGAGTATCATAAATCTCCATCAGTTCTGGTGCTGTGCTGGCCGTTCAGCTCCAAGTAGGCAGTTTATGAGTTCTGATGATTTATAGTTTTAATCTTTTCTACAAATGAGTATGGAGGCTATGCAACAGGGCCCTATTTACAAAGAAAACAGATAAGTAAATAGATAAATAGATGGATGAATAGATAAAAAACAAATATATAGTCATAATAACCTTGAGATTAAGATATAATGTTAAAAAATCAGCTAAGATTAAATAAATATATTTTTATGTTTTCTTCTGGAGTAGTTAGCAAACTGTTATTTGTTCTATCTACAAATGTTTATGGTTGAGTAATTGGAAATAGGTGAAGCTGTTTTATTGTATCCCTAGTAGTAATGCATTAACGTATGCCCATTATCTCACTGTCCATGACATTAATTCCTAATTATCTGACATTCATTGAATAAAGGCTTCTATCTCAATACATTTTCTAAAAAGTACAACATGAGTATAAAATATTAGAAATGGAAAAAATTTTTCTTTTTATTGCATGTATTTAACATATAACATTGTATAAGGTGAACAGATGTGACTTTGATGCATTTAGATATTGTAATATGATTGCCATTGTAGCAAAATTTGCACCTCTATCACATTATATAATTTTCTTTTTAGTGGTTGGAACAATTAAGTTGTAGTTGTTGTTTAGGGGTACAAATTTTGAATGAGTAATAAATAAGCCATAGAGATTTAACACACAGTTTAATAGAGATAGACAATAATATTGTATGCTAGTCATCAAACTTACCAGTAAGACACTCTCAAGCAAGTCTAACCCAAAAATGTTAAAGTATTTCTGGCCAGTATTCTAGTGATAGTTGTTGGCAGAAATAAAGAGTATAGCCAAGATTTATTTTTCACTCTTTCACCAATAAAACATATTGTCTATGTTAATACATCCTGTGTTAAGATTCAATATTAAAATAATATGCCAATTTAAAGATAAATCCTTGTTTTACCTGAATCATATATTTTTAAAAATAGTGTCCAAAATATATTTTTGACTATTCTTGAAAGACTCACAATGAACACCATGCATGTTCATTAGCTTATTGTGATCACCTCATCACTAAAGTAATTGGAGATATTTGCTTTATACATTGGAATACTTTACCAACTTTACAATTACTTTTTCTTACTTTCTATGAGGTTGCCATATTTATTATCTGTTGCTACTAGGATAATTATTGCAATTCAAACTCTTTCGACAGAGCACTCCGGTACTCCAGTTTGTTAAGTAAACCTTAAGAATAAAACAAACCATAAGTGACTCTTAATCTCACAAAACAAACTGAGGGTTGCTGGGGGGAGGGGTTTGGGGAGAAGGGGGTGGGATTATGGACATTGGGGAGGGTATGTGCTTTGGTGAGTGCTGTGAAGTGTGTAAACCTGGTGATTCACAGACCTGTACCCCTGGGGATAAAAATATATGTTTATAAAAAAAAAATTTAAAAAAAAGAATAAAACTGTTATTTTACTAACAGAATGAGTTTTTGAGCGAAAGATGAGAAACTGCAATCTGAGACAAGCAAGCTATGCCAACCCACAGGCAAATCTAAGGAGAGAAAGGGAAGCTCAGCTTTTATTTGGTTGTAGGAGGAAATTGGGAGGGGTCATTTTAAACAAAAGTTTACTGGAGAATAGCAAAAATTTGAGGTTATAGAGGTTTCTCTTGGTTAGTGTGTTATTGCTGGAGAGATCTTCCTTCTTTTGCTCAAAAGCGGGAGAAAAATTCCTACGTAAAATGTGTCCTCCCTAGGGAAGATGGGAATTATCTTCCTTCTCTCTGCTGATAATGCACTCTGTGTGAGAGCTCCCCTTTTAGGGCTTCCTGACTCCATTGTATGTATGTATGGACGTATGTATATATGTATTCAATCATTCATTCATTCATTTATTAATTCATTCTTCCCAGATCTTTCCTGTTCGTTTTATTTTTTAATCATTTTATTTGAGTGTAGTTGACATATAATGAAATGAGGTTTCCTTTATTCATTTTCACAGTTACCATAATATGTAGTAAGTAAGCATCGAATGCAGTTTGAGAAGAGTGTTTAAAAGTTATGGCATGGACTTCATGGTACACTTTTTTATTTAATGTGTCAGTTATTAATTCTGTACTGCATAGGTGAAATAAATAGTAAGTTTCCTGGCTTTAAGGTTAGTAAATGATGTAGGAAAACTCTGTAATCACTACAGAACAGTCAGAATTTCCATCATCATCCTCATCATCACCATCATCATCCTCACCACCACCACCACAGCAGTTTCTCCTTACTAATAACTCTCTAGGTGAATTTATATCTAGAATTTAAACCTGATTCTACCTCTTATCTTCATAACCTTAATGAGTTACAAAGTCATGCCCTCAATCTTAAAATGGGAATACAATAGAATTTACAGAGTTTTTAAATAAGACTTAAAATTTTGAAATTGTAATGAAAGTATGTATCATGATTCCTAGCACATAATAAAATAATGATCATTGTAATAGTTGTTATAGTGGTGGCAAGAATAGTGGTAGAGGAGTGTTAATGAAGGAATAGGTTGGTAGTAATAATGGTGGTGCATGAAGTAACACCTCATGTTTCCCCAAAACCAACCTTGTAGAAATGATGGACAAGGGGCCCTAAATTTAACAGAATTAGCTTTAAATTTTCTCTTTTCTCAATAGCAAAATGGGAATAACAAGAATGCTCAAAGAACAAAATAAAATCTCATAGGTTTTTTGTGAAAACTAAATAAGCTAATACATGTATACATTTAAAAGTAGTACCTTACTCAATAAATAGTGTATTATTTTCTATGATATTTTGATGTTTTTTTTGTATTACTCATTGAGCTGGAGAATGTGTTACTAAGTCTTAAAAGTCTATGTCTGAACCCCCCAAATTGTACTTTAATCCAACACTGTATTGTCTCCCAAATCACTATGTGCTTATTATAGGTAGCAATTAACATACTGATTAATGAAGTTGAATTTATTTCTCCGTTTCCAAAGTGAGGATGTCATATAATCTAAAGGTGAATTCATTTCCTAACCTAGGAAATAGTTGACTATCCTTTGTAAGACATATTTAATATGTAACCTGGGCTTCTCTTCAGAGATGACTTCAGAGACTATTCCCATTTTTGTCACATTTTCCAATGTTTTTCAGCATCTCTGAGGTTTTCTTGTGTCTGCTCCTCCAAAACTTTGAGTAATTTTTAAGGTCCTAATTTCCCTGTGTCACATTCTTTCTTCTTAAAATAGGGGCTTCTGATACATCTTCCTGTCTCATTCCTCTTTTTAATATAGTTATTTCTGGATTCCACCACTGAACGTTTTTTGGCATTGTATGGGGTCAATAACAGATTTATAATTACCCTTCTTTTGTCTTAAACTTCGAAAATGACCTCATTCAGATAATCAAATTACAGTAGCTCATCCACATCACCATTTTTTTAAAAAGATTTTATTTATTTGACAGAGAGAGATCACAAGTAGGCGGTGAGGAAAGGAGAGAGAGACAGAGAGAGAGGAGGAAGCAGGCTCCCTGCCGAGCAGAGAGCCCAATGTGGGACTCGATCCCAGGACCCTGAGATCATGACCTGAGCCGAAGGCAGAGGCTTAACCCACTGAGCCACCCAGGCACCCCCCCACATCACTATAATGGTTTGACTATGTGTTTTCTTTTTTCTTTATTTTTCCTTCTTAAATTTCATCAAACATTTTGTATCTGTAAGTTGATGTTCTTCTTAAAATTCAGGAAATTTGGGGCCTTTCCTTTTTCTAACTTTTTTTTTCCTTCCTTATTGTTTTTCTTCTTTCCTTCTGGAACTCTGATTATATTTATATTATTTAACTTGATTTCCTGTTCAGGGTTTCTGAGACTATATTAGTTGTTTCTTTCATTTTTCCTCTGCGTTCTGCAGATTTATTAATTTCTATGGGTTTATTTTTAAGTATCCCAACTCTCTTCTGTCTTCTATGTTTTATTAACCCTTATCCAGTGATTTTTTTTTTCCAGTGGTTGTACCTTCCAGTTCTAGCTTTTCCATTTATTTCTTCATAGTTTGTGTTTTTGTGCTGATATTTCCTGTCCCTTAATCCACTACACTTAGTTTTCCTTTGAGATTATGAACATACTTATGTTTTTAAAAATCCTTATGTATTATTGTAATATCTGGGTTATCTTGGGTTTGATTACTGTTGATTACTATTACTATCACATTTTTTCCCCTTGAATATATACATTTTCCTGGTTTTCACATATCTAGTGATTTTGATGGGAATATAGATACCATGAATGTTATGAGGCAGAAGATCTGGATTCTGTAATAGTTTCTTCAAAGATTTTTCTATTTGAATGAGCAATTAATGTGACCACAGTGAACTCCGAACTCTGTCTTCCTTAGAAGGCAGCATCTAAAATACTTTTCTCTCAGATTCCAGATGGTGCCTTCACACTGGGACATTTGAGATCAGGTTTGAATATGTGTGGTATAATGATCATCAAGGTAGCTGAGTAAATTTTACACACAAATATTGGAGCTTACCTCTTTCCAAGCATACTTCCCCTCGTGGAATTAATTATGTGGCCGTCCTAGCATCTCTGAAGTCTGTTATCTGACATCTCAAGACAAGAAAATGGTGGTTTTCTGTCACCCAAATTTTGAGGAATATAAAATACTATTTGTCAATAGATTGTAAAATCAAAAATCATGCATCCTATGCTTTGTCTTTCAAGGCAGACTGCCTTACCCTTTCCACCTGATTCTGGTATTATTCCAGTGACAACATATTGTTACTTTTTAAAAAAAAATCATGTTTATGATTTTTTAATTGTTATTTGCAAGAGGGTTAGCCTATCTAAGTTGTTCCAGAATTAGAGATGAGGAACTAAGATTCATTCTTTTTAAATTAGAAATAATTATAGTAAATATACTACTAGCTTTTTGTGAGGATAAAGAGATAACATATAGGGCACCTGGGTGGCTCAGTGGGTTGGGCTGCTGCCTTCCACTCGGGTCATGATCCCAGGGTCCTGGGATCGAGTCCCGCATCGGGTTCTCTGCTCAGCAAGGAGCCTGCTTCCTCCTCTCTCTGCCTGCCTCTCTGTCTACTTGTGATCTCTGTCTGTCAAATAAACAAATAAAATCTTTAAAAAAAAGAGAGATAACATATATAATTCCTTTTGTGCATTTTGACACACTTAGTACCCAAAATATTATATAATTAATTTAATAATAAGTTTTACTGTTTTGGTACCAAAGATTTTTCGGCATTTCCCATGATTAGACATTTGTATTGAAAAAAATGTTTTTTTGTCTTTTATATCTTACTTTTTAGGGAGAGAGAAAGAAAGTAATTCACAGACAATAAATGGAATGACCACATTTTTGAGACAGGGAGCATTTTCAATCTTTAAAAAATAAGTTTTCAGGAATAAAAGTGAGTTATTGTATCTTTAGGAGAAATATAATTGAGATCATACAAAAAGTATTAAGAGCTATATGGCATAACAGACTTGTAACACACAGAAGGAAATGTTAAATCAGAGTTATAGAACTTATCAGCATTTTTGATTTGTCATCTAACCAACCTGAGCTATTCATCACCTGAAAAATATAAACACTTGTAGGATCTAAGAACATTTCTGAATAAATAACATTCCTGAGTCCAGTGAAAAATGTTCCTCACTCCTTTGGTTAGTATAAATATTTTTATAAATATGTGATCATCATAATTCCTTAAAATTAAAAAAATTGCATATTTGAAGATAAATTTACATTAAAACATTAATGTTGAAATATTAAAAAGTTTATTATCATTTTTATAATTCCACCATCCTCTTTAAATATTTTATCCAACAGTAAAAATATAAGATTAAAAAGTTGTCTTCAATTTGAATAAACAAATATGTTTCCACACCCAAACTTAGTAAATAACAAAGTTTAACATAGTATGAATTAAGTTGTAAAAGTATTTTTTCTATTTAAATTTTTTTTTTTTTTATTTGACAGAGAGAGATCACAAGTAGGCAGAGAGACAGGCAGAGAGGCAGGCAGAGAGAGAGAGAGGAGGAAGCAGGCTCCCCGCTGAGCAGAGAGCCTGATGCGGGACTCGATCCCACGACCCTGAGATCATGACCTGAGCCGAAGGCAGCGGCTTAACCCACTGAGCCACCCAGGCGCCCTCTATTTAAATTTTTAAAAAGACTTTCAATAACATTATATAATTAGTACGATTAGGAATGACATGTGTTTTTTATTGGTATTAGATAGAGTTATATATTATTTAGAGACTCTACCTCTTCTGTCATAAAATGTTTTCTCCCTCATTTAAGTATATATTTTTAATAATTTTCAGATTTATTATAAATGTGATATTAACCATGGGCTTGATTATTAAGATCTGCAAAGAAACAAAAATATGTATCAGTTTAGTGAAGTAACTTTGTTTACTTTCTATGATTACAGTCAGCATTTGGATAATTTACTGTTGGGTTTTCCATTTTCTTGCATGACTAAAAAGAAGTCAGTTGTTTTCTAAAGATGGCCCTTCAGGAACCATCCCTACCTTCTTTGCTTTATAATGTTTTTCTTTTGGCTATCACATTAGGCAATTTTGCTTCTGACCTCAGGAAACCCATAAATGAGTCCATGAATACTGGCTGAAAAACATCTATTTTGGTCAGGGAATTGCCTAGGAAATCTAAGTAGTATCATTCAATTCATTTCATACAAATTTCAGTTTTAGAATTATATGAATATTTAATATGTTGTGATTTCGTTTGCTGTGCTCTAAAACTCCAGTTTGTAAAAGGTTTGAAAATTTTGGACACATTTGATATTCTCCATGTGTCTTTTATTTTTTTTCATTTATTTATTTTCTGCATAACAGTATCATTATTTTTTCACCACACCCAGTGCTCCATGCACTCCGTGCCCTCTATAATACCCACCACCAGGTACCCCGACCTCCCACCCCCCCGCCACTTTAAACCCCTCAGATTGTTTTTCAGAGTCCATAGTCTCTCATGATTCCATGTGTCTTTTAATATGTGGTACTGACTCTTTTTTCCTTAGATCTGAATAATTCCTTGACTGTGCTCTGACTCCTCTACATTTCTTTTTTTCCATTATTTCAATGTCTTCAAATTTTAAACTATACACTGCATGTTCAAGATGAACTAATATGTGCTGGTCTCTAGAGTATTCAAGCAGACTAATATATGGAATACCTGAAAATATTGGGAAATACTACTCTGGTACTTTTTCCTTGTACCAAGAGGTACCAAGAGACTTGTCTATGATGAGAAACTGATTAGAATTTGGTTGGCAGGTGAAAATTATAATAGGATTTTCACATAAGGCAAGTCATTAATTTTTCACAGATTTGTAGAACACACAACATCTGTAAGAAAATATACACTATTATCCACATTGGACAGAAAGAGCTAGTTAACAAGTCCTTAGTACAGCACTACTATACTTTCAAATCTCTGTTTTGATTAGAGAACAGGTTCTTATGAAAGTGGTCAGTGATGAACTAGAAATTCCACTGTATCAAAACACAGTGTTTAAATGATGCCTTGAAGAGACTTACTGAAAGAGAAATAGTTATATAGAAATAACATTCCCAGCAAAATGTAAAACAGAGAATGAATTTATAATTCCCATCTAAAACTTCATTAAAAATGTTTATAAAAATTATGGGATAAAGAGCAAAGAATACCTGTCAAAAATGATGAACTGGGGATCTTTAAAATGAAAGTGTAAAAAATAAACTTGTCATATATTAAGTGAAATTTATATATTTCTTTATAACACCCTCACAAAGAACTTGCCTACTGTTCCTGGCTTCATATGGAAATGAGATTTCTTGCAAACAGATTTTAGAAGCAAACCACATATGCCTTCCAATTTGGGGAAATGATTTTTGGTGATTTGCTTTGAAGATATGAAATTTCAGGTTTAGCCTAGTGCCTGCTAAGCAGCACCATAGACAGCTTCTAATACTTTCACAGTTACCTCCATTCTCTGTTTTATATAATCTTCCTAACACCCATCTAAGAAATCTATGTTCTAAATGCAGAGTTCTGGTAGGTCGTTCACTACACAGAAACCATCAAGGATCTTATGAATGCATTCAGAGCCCTGCACCTTAAGCCAATTTCTTCTCTGAGCACAGGTCCAGTTATTTCCTCTTGAGTCAACTTGTCACTGGACGATTTTACTCAACTATCTCACTGGTACTTCTGTCTCAGTATCTTCCAATCGGAATTCACGGTCTCTATTCTACAAACCTTCTTGCATTTGGCATTTTTTTTTTTATGGTCTTTCCAACATTCACTGTCTGTGTATCACATACCCTACACCCCCCACTATAGGTCTGGCATGCAGTACTATTTATAATTGGTCTTCAGTCACAGAAATGTGTTCAAAGGACAAGCATATGACCAAGGCTGATTCAGTCAGAAGCTGGAAGAGGAACATTCTTTCTTCCTGAATCTTTTAAGAGACACATATGAGCTTAAGGGGTTCAGAACCCTCTTCTTAATCGCATTTTTTAAAATTGCCATCAGTAGGAGCTAATAAAGCAGGAATCAAGATGAGGTGATATTGTCTGAATCCCAAGTTCCAGTCTCTGAAGTATCTTGAGTTACCATTCTTCCCATGGCTTTTCCTTTTGTTTTGTGGAAAGACTTAAGCACATTTTCAATGCATTATCTTATTTGTCTATTTTTGTAAGCTAATTTGAAGGGAGATTTCTGCCATGTGCAACCAAATATTCTAACTGATTCCTTTTCTATATTCCTTGTTCTGTGGTATGATCACTGCCCAGGCTTTTACAATAGCAATTTGGAAAAAGTAATTTGGCTCCCTTTCATTTATCTTTGACTGAGAAGAGTGACTGTACACTACTCTTTTAACATCTTAATAACTCTAAATTCCCCTAGCCATTCTTCATCTTCACTACTACTACCACACTGAAGCCGTTTACATCAGTCTCCTGCATGACTCCAGCCATCTCTTTACCTTCTGTATTCTGTTGCCAGTTCAGTTTCCCCAAAGAATAAAGGAATGAAAATGCAAATCTGATCTTGGATTCCATTTGTTAAATGACTTTTAATGGTCACAATTTTATGTTGAGCTCATGATTTTAAGTTTTCCATTTGATATCACCCTGGATGTCCCAAAGCTCTTCAAATAAAAAAATCCTTTCAAATTAATTCATTTGTCCCTACTTCTGCCTTTTCACTTTCCAACTTTGACTAATAGCAATGCTAACTGCTTAATTTCCTAATTTAGAAGCAGGTAATGTCATAAGACTCTTCCTCTTCTTTAATTTTTTTCCAAAAATTATAAAAGTCAAACAGTGCTACTCCAAAAATGCCTCTTGAAGCAGCCTCTATGTTGTTACTTCCAAGTAAAGGTTGTTATCAACGTTATCTGGACTGCTGCAAAGGCTTCTTCACTGCTTATGGTTTTAACAGTTTCCTTCTGCTCAGTTCTTATGCAAAACCAGACAGGTAGCATATAATGTGATACATACTTTATAATCCAAGCATACCTATTTATTATAGTTTTCTGTTCATATTCTTTTTATCTAGAAAATTATTTACTGTTGGTCTTTAAACTCTGAAATAACTTTCAGTTCCATGTCTTTTGAGAACGTTCCTTGATGTCCCAGACATATTTGACTACACCTTTATCTGAGTTCCTACTGACTTTGTCCATACAATAAGTACCATCTGCTTTGTATATTTGACTTTCACAGGAATAATAAGATCCTTGAGGCAGCAACCTGGTCTTTTATCAATGCATACCCAGTACTCAGCCAGCCTATGTGGAATGCAAACCAAGTTCTCATTAAATATTCATGTATTGAAATAATATTAGGCTAGGCTTTGACTTTTCTAATGGGTTGATGCTGCTCATTAGGCAGGAATGAAAGAAATAATTCAGGACAGAAGTTCTAGTCAGTTCTGTGATATCAATTTTACTTTGATTGAAACATCTCCTCTGTTTTGTCTCTCTTGGAAACATCATTAAGGTGTGGAAGTTTAAACAGGGAAGTCCAAGTTAGGAAGAGGATGTTTATCTTCATAAAATCATTAAAAGTCATGGATGATAATAGTAATTTTAGTAATTGTTCCTGTCAACTTGTGTATCAATTACATATCAAGAATCATACCGTGGTGTGCGGGTGGCTCATTGGGTTAGTACAACTCTTGATTTCAACTCAGTTCAGGATCAAACCCTGAGACTGGCTCCACACTTGGTGGGGGAGTCTGCTTGTGATTCTCTCCCTCTCCCCTTCCCCACCAGTCCCTCCCTTACTTATGGTATCTCTATTTTTTTCATTCTCTCAAATAAATGAATAAATCTTTTAAAAATGATTATACAGATATTTTGTGCAAATGTTTTCACTAATCCATATAGTAAATCAGAAAAACAGATTTTGTTTTAAGTCTTATGGGATGTAGGCAGTGGTCCACAATTGCACAGTAACTAGTGATACTGGACAGCAACAAAAGGAAAACACAACCTAGTAGATGGAAGAAAATATTTGCCAATCATATATTGATAGAGAGTTCATACTGAAAACATAAAAAGGACTCATACAACTCAATGGCAGAAAAACAACCCTCCAAACCCAAACAATCCGGTTACAAAATGAGCAGATCTGAATAGACATTTTTTCAAGGTACATATTCAGTTAATAAATAGTAGGCCATAAAAGGTGCTCAACATCACTAATTAACAGGGAAATACAAATTAAAACCACAGTAAGATACCACCTCATACCTGTTATAATGGCTTTTAGGAGAAGTAACAAGTGTTGGCAAAGATGTGCAGAAAAGGGACCTCTCATGCACTGTTAGTGGGAATATAAATTAGGGCAGCCATTATGGAAAACAGTAGAGAGTTTCCTAAAAAACAAAAACAAAGACAAAACAAAGCAAAATAAAAAACATAATAATAGAAATCAAACTACAATATGATCTAGCAATTCTACTGGGTACTTATCCAAAGAAAACAAAAATACAAATTTGAAAAGATATGCATAACTTCATGTCCATTGCAGCTTTATTTTCAAAATCCAAAATATGGACACAGCCTAAGTGTCCATGAATAAAGATATGGTGTCTAGGTACAATGAAATACCATTCATCATAAAAATGATGAAATCTTGTCATTTGCAACAACATAGATGGATCTTGAGAGAATTATTCTAAGTGAAACATCAAGCAGAAGAAGAAAAATACCATGGGATCTCACTTATATAATAAATTAAAACAAATAAACAACAACAAAAACCAAGCTCATAGAGAATACACAACAGATTGGTGGTTGCCAGAGCTGGGTAGGGGGATAGGTAGAGGTGGGAGAAATGGATTAAGGGGTCAAAAGGTAAAAGATGTCAAGTGTAAAATAATTAAGTCATAGAGATATAATGTACAGCACAGTGACCATAGTTAATAATACAGTATGGTATATTTCAAAATTGGTAAGAGTAGATCTTGAAAGTCCTCATCATAAAAAAATTATAATTATGGGTGGTGATATTTGCTCACTAGACTTACTGCCATGATCATTTCACAATAGACACAAATACCAAATCATATTATACATCTGAAAATAATACAACGTTATATGTCAACTATATCTCAATGGGAAAAAAAGAATAAAAAAAGGTGACACTGGAGCACAAACTCATATTATCTCAATTCATAATCCATGTTATTTTTCTACTTATTATATACAAGATTACAGTCATTAGGATACATTGCATTTTGTTAGGAAATCCAGGGAAATTCATATTAACAGACCTGGTATAGCGGTTGATGGAGCAATAAGAGTAAAAATATTATCAAACTGTTCATTAGAGTTGCTTATGCAGACTACTAAATAACAAATACTGGAGTAATTTTCATATTAAAAATATTGCCAAGGTAGTGTTTTTTAACAAGATTATTCTTTCAATATTTTTTCTTACCTGATTTTTCTTTATCCTATATTTAATATATTCACAAGTTCTCTTTTCACTCACATATCACTCAACACTTATTAAAAAGCCTTTGGATTCAAATACTTTTTAAAAAATTGCTTGTTATGAAACAATTTAAAATCATTTCTTGTCAGCCAAATGGGCAAAACAATCATCTTCTCTTTGAGAGAAAAGATTTATATATACAAAATGATCTTCAAGAATATAATCAAGGAGAAGAATCACTTTGAAAATGCTTCATGCTGTATTCATCAAAGCATAGGCCAGAGATATTTTCAGTTGATTTTAGGACCACTGAATTAATGTCAGTTTCATTGGATTGGAATGTTTGAAAGCTGAAAGATATTATCAACTAGACAAGCCTAGGGAGCTGCTGTAAAGCACAATGGCCTTATTTAGAAGAAAACTCGAACATAAGGAAAAACAGTGTATTTGTGGCTAAATTTCTTGGGTAATATGAAAGGATTCTACTTGATTAGCCATCTCTTAGTTTCTTCTAAGTTTCCCTTACCCATGGCGAAGTTAGAGAAGAGTATGCATCTACAATTGAAACTATACAAATAACAGAAGAAGTAAGGGAATATTTAGAATATTAAGATCTGCAAAACCAGATCTTGACTTAATTTCTTCCTTTCTACTTCCATGTATACATAAACATTTTTTCATTTTTTTAAAAAAGATTTTATTTGTTTATTTGACAGAGAGAGATCACAAGTAGGCAGAGAGGCAGGCAGAGAGAGAGGGAAGCACGCTTCCCACTGAGCAGAGAGCCTGATGTAGGACTCGATCCCAGGACACTGAGATCATGACCTGAGCCGAAGGCAGAGACTTAGCCCACTGAGCCACCCAGGCACCCCATTTTTTCAATTTTTAAAAACAAGTTTAAAATTAGTGAAGGAGGTATGTCCACTTTTCTGTTGTTATGATGTCATTTCTCTTACCACATTGTAATATTTGAAATATTAACACTAACAACTATCATTTTTGAGCACTTAGCAAGAATAAGGCATTGTGCTATTTATGCTACAAAGTCTCATTAAGTCATTTATGAAATTATCCATTCAAAATATTTATCAAGCATGTATTACATGTTGAATATGATATCTGTGTGATTCGCATTTGATAGGTGACATAAAGGGAAATTAAGGAACTTGCCATAGGTCACACAGTATGCAGAACCTAAATATACTTTCAGATTCCAGCAATTCTGGCCAGCTAGTGCAGAAATAAGATTCATAAAAAAGTGCTGAAGGACATCTTTCAATTATAATCTAAACAGGTAAAGCAGTTTTTTAATTCTTCATGAAATATTTTGGGAACAGGTTTACAACTCTGGCTTAGTAGTTGGAAGTAGAGCTCAGATATTTATGCATGAGTAAAAGTTTAAGACATCTACTACCTTCCACTTATCACACTCCATCTGATTCTATAGAAATGATGCATGAATCTTTTTCCATATGGTCTCTAAGGCTACCATTATTATATACTGGTGTATAATTGTTTTTCTAGCTTAATGGCTTGCTCCTTCTGGAGACAATATTCCTTGACTCTTTTGCCTGTTCTTGGTTCAAGAAGCCTTTCAAAATCAATTCCATCTTTCCTCCTAACCCATAAAGCCTGTCTTACCATTCATCAAGCTCTTTTTTTTTTTTTTTTTTTTTTTTTTTTTTTACATGCCAGTGCCTTCAGAGTTTAAACCATAGACCCAAGGTCAGGTTTGGAAGCTAGGAGCTCCTTGCTTGACACATTTTGCATCTGCATGCTTCTGATGGAAGTCTAGAGGTGTGAAAAGTAACTGTTGGTCTTAGGATTGTGCTCCAGTAGTTTTAAAAAGCAATGAAACCTTTTCTCAAAAAAGTGAAGAATTTAAATTCTGGAAGAATTGACTCAACATTATAATATATTTGGGCCAGGACAATTTCTTTCTATAAAAGAATCTATAATTTTTTGAAATATATTTCACTGGTTTTTCTTTTTTAGGGTAACTAGGCATGACTAGGTGACTAGAAGACTTTTTTTTTTAATTTTTTTTTTTATAAACATATAATATATTTTTATCCCCTGGGCTACAGGTCTGTGAATCGCCAGGTTTACACATTTCACAGCACTCACCATAGCACATACCCTCCCCAATGTCCATAGCCCCACCCCCCCTTATGCCAGCCCCCCTCCCCCCAGCAACCCTCAGTTTCTTTTGTGAGATTAAGAGTCACTTATGGTTTGTCTCCCTCCCAATCCCATCTTGTTTCATTTATTCTTCATCTACCCCCTTAACCCCCCATGTTGCATCACCACTTCCTCATATCAGGGAGATCATATGATAGTTGTCTTTCTCCGCTTGACTTATTTCACTAAGCATGATACGCTCTAGATCCATCCATGTTGTCGCAAATGGCAAGATTTCATTTCTTTTGATAGCTGCATAGTATTCCATTGTGTATATATATCACATCTTCTTTATCCATTCATCTGTTGATGGACATCTAGGTTCTTTCCATAGTTTGGCTATTGTGGACATTGCTGCTATAAACATTCAGGTGCACGTACCCTTTTGGATCACTACGTTTGTATCTTTAGGATAAATACCCAGGAGTGCAATTGCTGGGTCATAGGGCAGTTCTATTTTCAACATTTTGAGGAACCTCCATGCTGTTTTCCAGAGTGGCTGCACCAGCTTGCATTCCCACCAACAGTGTAGGAGGGTTCCCCTTTCTCCGCATCCTCGCCAGCATCTGTCATTTCCTGACTTGTTGATTTTAGCCATTCTGACTGGTGTGAGGTGATATCGCATTGTGGTTTTGATTTGTATTTCCCTGATGCCGAGTGATATGGAGCACTTTTTCATGTGTCTGTTGGCCATCTGGATGTCTTCTTTGCAGAAATGTCTGTTCATGTCCTCTGCCCATTTCTTGATTGGATTATTTGTTCTTTGGGTGTTGAGTTTGCTAAGTTCTTTATAGATTCTGGACACTAGTCCTTTATCTGATATGTCGTTTGCAAATATCTTCTATTCTGTCAGTTGTCTTTTGATTTTGTTAACTGTTTCCTTTGCTGTGCAAAAGCTTTTGATCTTGATGAAATCCCAATAGTTCATTTTTGCCCTTGCTTCCCTTGCCTTTGGCAATGTTCCTAAGAAGATGTTGCTGCGGCTGAGGTCGAAGAGGTTGCTGCCTGTGTTCTCCTCAAGGATTTTGATGGATTCCTTTCGCACATTGAGGTCCTTCATTTATTTTGAGTCTATTTTTGTGCGTGGTGTAAGGAAATGGTCCAATTTCATTTTTCTACATGTGGCTGTCCAATTTTCCCAACACCATTTATTGAAGAGGCTGTCTTTTTTCCATGGGACTTTCTTTCCTGCTTTGTTGAAGATTAGTTGACCATAGATTTGGGGGTCTCTTTCTGGGCTTTCTATTCTGTTCCACTGATCTATGTGTCTGTTTTTGTGCCAGTACCATGCTGTCTTGATGATGACAGCTTTGTAATAGAGCTTGAAGTCCGGAATTGTGATGCCACCAACGTTGGCTTTCTTTTTCAATATCCCTTTGGCTATTCGAGGTCTTTTCTGGTTCCATATAAATTTTAGGATTATTTGTTCCATTTCTTTGAAAAAGATGGATAGTAATTTGATAGGAATTTCGTTAAATGTGTAGATTACGTTAGGTAGCATAGACATTTTCCCAATGTTTATTCTTCCAATCCAGGAGCATGGAACATTTTTCCATTTCTTTGTGTCTTCCTCGACTTCTTTCATGAGTACTTTATAGTTTTCTGGGTATAGATTCTTTGCCTCTTTGGTTAGGTTTATTCCTAGGTATCTTATGGTTTTGGGTGCAATTGTAAATGGGATTGACTCCTTAATTTCTCTTTCTTCTGTCTTGTTGTTGTTGGTATAGAGAAATGCAACTGATTTCTGTGCATTGATATTATATCATGACATTTTACTAAATTCCTGTACAAGTTCTAGCAGTTTTGGAGTGGAGTCTTTTGGGTTTTCAACATATAGTATCATATCACCTGCGAAGAGTGATAGTTTGACTTCTTCTTTGCCGATTTGGATGCCTTTAATTTCCTTTTGTTGTCTGATTGCTGAGGCTAGAGTTTCTATTACTATGTTGAATTGCAGTGGTGATAATGGACATCCATGCTGTGTTCCTGACCTTAGTGGGAAAGCTTTCAGTTTTTCTCCATTGAGAATGATATTTGTGGTAGGTTTTTCATAGATGGCTTTGATAAAATTGAGATATGTGCCCTCTCTTCCTACACTTTGAAGAGTTTTGATCAGGAAGGGATGTTGTACTTTGTCAAATGCTTTTTCAGCATCTATAGAGAGTATCATATGGTTCTTGTTCTTTCTTTTATTGATGTGTTGTATCACATTGATTGATTTGTGGATGTTGAAGCAACCTTGCAGCCCTGGAATAAATCCCACTCGATCGTGGTGAATAATCCTTTTAATGTACTGCTGAATCCTATTGGCTAGTATTTTGGTGAGAATTTTTGCATCTGTGTTCATCAAGGATATTGGTCTTATAGCTCTCTTTTTTGATGGGATCCTTGTCTGGTTTTGGGATCAAGGTGATGCTGGCCTCATAAAATGAGTTTAGAAGTTTTCCTTCCATTTCTATTTTTTGGAACAGTTTCAGGAGAATGGGAATTATTTCTTTAAATGTTTGGTAGAATTCCCCTGGGTAGCTGTCTGGCCCTGGGCTTTTGTTTGTTTGGAGAATTTTGATGACTGTTTCAATCTCCTTACTGGTTATGGGTCTGTTCAGGCTTTCTCTTTCTTCCTGGTTCAGTTGTGGTAGTTTATATATTTCCAGGAATGCATCCATTTCTTCCAGATTGTCAAATTTGTTGGCGTAGAGTTGCTCATAGTATGTTCTTATAATTGTTTGTATTTCTTTGGTGTTAGTTGTGATCTCTCCTCTTTCATTCATGATTTTATTTATTTGGGTCCTTTCTCTTTTCTTTTTGATAAGTCTGGCCTGGGGTTTATCCATCTTATAAATTCTTTCAAAGAACCAGCTCCTAGTTTTGTTGATTTGTTCTATTGTTTTTGGTTTCTATTTCATTGATTTCTGCTCTAATCTTTATGATTTCTCTTCTCCTGCTGGGCTTAGGGTTTCTTTATTGTTCTTTCTCCAGCTCCTTTAGGTGTAGGGTTAGGTTGTGTACTTGAGACCTTTCTTGTTTCTTGAGAAAGGCTTGTACCGCTATATATTTTCCTCTCAGGACTGCCTTTGTTGTGTCCCACAGATTTTGAACTGCTGTGTTTTCATTATCATTTATTTCCATGATTTTTTTCAATTCTTCTTTAATTTTCTGGTTGACCCAATCATTCTCTAGAGGATGCTGTTTAGTCTCCACGTACTTGTGTTCTTTCCAAATTTCTTCTTGTGGTTGAGTTCTAGCTTCAGATCATTGTGGTCTGAAAATATGCAGGGAATGATACCAATCTTTTGATACTGGTTGAGACCTGATTTAGGACTGAGGATGTGATCATTCTGGAGAATGTTCCATGTGCACTAGAGAAGAATGTGTATTCTGTTGCTTTGGGATAAAATTTTCTGAATATATCTGTGATGTCCATCTGGTCCAATGTGTCATTTAAGGCCTTTATTTCCTTGTTGATCTTTTGCTTGGGTGATCTGTCCATTTCAGTGAGGGGAGTGTTAAAGTCTCCTACTATTATTGTATTATTGTCGATATGTTTCTTTGATTTTGTTATTAATTGGTTTATATAGTTGGCTGCTCCCATGTTGGGGGCATAGATATTTAAAATTGTTAGATCTTCTTGTTGGACAGAACCTTGGAGTATGATATAGTGTCCTTCCTCATCTCTTATTATAGTCTTTGTCTTAAAGTCTAATTGATCTGATATAAGGATTCCCACCCCAGCTTTCTTCTGATGTCTGTTAGCATGGTAAATTCTTTTCCACCCCCTCACTTTAAATCTGGAGGTGTCTTTGGGCTTAAAATGAGTTTCTTGAAGGCAACATATAGATGGGTTTTGTTTTTTTATCCATTCTGATACCCTGTGTCTTTTGAATGGGGCATTTTGCCTATTAACATTCAGGGTAACTATTGAGAGATGAATTTAGTGCCATTGTATTGCCTGTAAGGTGACTCTTACTGTATATTGTCTCTGTTCCTTTCTGATCTACCACTTGCAGGCTCTCTCTTTGCTTAGGCGACCCCTTTCAATATTTCCTGTAGAGCTGGTTTGGTGTTTACAAATTCTTTCAGTGTTTATCCTGGAAGCTTTTAATCTCTCCTATTTTCAATGATAGCCTAGCTGGATATAGTATTCTGGGCTGCATATTTTTCTCGTTTAGTGCTCTGAAAATATCATGCCAACTCTTTCTGGCCTGCCAGGTCTCTGTGGATAAGTATGCTGCCAATCTAATATTTTTATCATTGTATGGTAGAGACTTCTCTTCCCAGGCTGCTTTCAGGGTTTTCTCTTTGTCACTAAGACTTGTAAATTTTACTATTAGGTGACAGGGTGTGGACCTATTCTTATTGATTCTGAGCGGCTTTCTCTGCACCTCCTGAATTTTGATGCTTGTTTCCTTTGCCATATTGGGGAAATTCTCTCCAATAATTCTCTCCAGTATACCTTCTGCTCCCCTCTCTCTTTCTTCTTCTTCTGGAATTCCAATTATTCTAATGTTGTTGTCTCTTATGGTGTCACTTATCTCTCGAATTCTCCCCTCATGGTCCAGTAGCTGTTTGTCCCTCTTTTGCTCAGCTTCTTTATTCTCTGTCATTTGGTCTTCTATATTGCTAATTCCTTCTTCTGCCTCATTTATCCTAGCAGTGAGAGCCTCCGTTTTTGATTGCACCTCATTAATAGCTTTTTTGATTTCAACTTGGTTAGATTTTAGTTCTTTTATTTCTCCAGGAAGGGCTTTTATATCTCCCTAGAGGGTTTCTCTCATATCTTCCATGCCTTTTTCGAGCCCGGCTAGAACCTTGAGAATTGTCATTCTGAACTCTAGATCTGACATATTACCAATGTCTGTATTGATTAGGTCCCTAGCCTTCGGTGCTGCCTCTTATTCTTTTTTTTGTGGTGAGTTTTTCAGCCTTGTCATTTTTTCCAGATAAGAGTATATGAAGGAGCAAGTAAAATACTAAAAGGGTGGCAACAACCCCCGGAAAATAGTCTTCAACCAAATCAGAAGAGATCCCAAATCGTGAGGGGGGAGAAACGGGATAAAAAGAGGTTCAGAGAGAAAATAAAAAAATAAAAAAGAAAATAAAAAGAAAAGAAACAATTTAAAAAAAGAAAACGAATAATGAAAAAGTATAAAAAAGAAAAAATATATATTAGATAAACTAATTAAAAATCGTTAAAAAAGAAAAGGGTAAAAGTTAAAAAAAATGTTTAGCAGAAGAGGAAAAAAAATTGAAAAAGAAAAAAAGTTAAATTAAGTGCAAGACTAAAGAATCATGGGAAGAAAGCCATGCATTCCATGCTTTGCTTTCTCCTCCTCTGGAATTCTGCTGCTCTCCTTGGTATTGAAACTGCACTCCTTGGTAGGTGAACTTGGTCTTGGCTGGATTTCTTGTTGATCTTCTGGGGGAGGGGCCTGGTGTAGTGATTCTCAAGTGTCTTTGCCCCAGGTGGAATTGCACCACCCTTACCAGGGGCTGGTCTGAGTAATCCACTTGTGTTTGCTTTTGGGAGCTTTTGTTCCCTGAGAGCTTTTCGTAGAGTTATGGAGGATGGGAATAAAAATGGCGGCCTCATGGTCTCCGGCCCAGAGGAGCTGAGAGCCCAGGGCCCCACTCCTCAGTGTGTCCACAGAGAACAGTGCCCAGTAACTCCCGTCTGCCTGACCTCTGGCCGCGCTCCAAGCTCACCGAGCCTGAGACCAGTTCAAGGTAACCCTGAGCTGGGAGCTCACTGTCGGCTCTGTCTCTGTAGCCAGATTCCCCATTCTAATACCTGTAAGCTCTGCTACACTCAGACACCCCCGATCCTTCTGTGACCCTGAGGGACCTGAGGCCATGCTGATCCTGCGTGGGTTTCACCCTGGTTTAGCCTTTGGAGTGATGTCCCACAGCGGAACAGACTTTTTTTTTTTTTTTTTTTTTAAAGATTTTATTTATTTATTTGACAGAGAGAAATCACAAGTAGATGGAGAGGCAGGCAGAGAGAGGGAGAGAGGGAAGCAGGCTCCCTGTTGAGCAGAGAGCCCGATGCGGGCCTCGATCCCAGGACCCTGAGATCATGACCTGAGCCGAAGGCAGCGGCTTAACCCACTGAGCCACCCAGGTGCCCGCGGAACAGACTTTTAAATGTCCTGATTTTGTGCTCCGTTGCTCCGCCGCTTGCCAGGAGCTGGCCCCTCCCCCTGGGGTCTATCTTCCCATCGCTTTGGATTCACTTCTCTGCCAGTCCTACCTTTCAGAAAGTGGTTGATTTTCTGTTTCTAGAATTGCTGTTCTTCTTCTCTTCAATCTGCCGATGGATTTGTAGGTGTTTGCAATCTTTAGATAAGCTATCTAGCTGATCTCCTGCTAGCTGAAGTAGTCTCAGCCTACTACTTCTCCACCATCTTGACTCCTCCCCTCTCGACTAGAAGACTTTTGATCACTGAATGTATTGTGTTTTTTGTTTTTGTTTTTGTTGTTTTTTGGGTTTTTTTTTGTTGTTGTTGTTGTTTTTAGTTCTCATCTTTATCTCTCAGCAGCAACTGGCTCTGCCAGCACTTACAGGGATGAGGGCTTTGGGGAAAAAAAAAAAAAAACATACTCTGAGTTGATTCTTTTTTTCTTTTCTTTATTTCTTTTTTATCTTTTTTTTTAAATTTTTTTTTCTTGGAGCATACAAGGAGGGGGAGCAGCAGGGGAAGAAGAGAGAAGTAGGCTTTCTGCTGAACTGGGAGCCCAATGTGGGACTCGATCTCAGGACCCTGGGAAAATGAACCAAGCCTAAAGCAGATGCTCAATCAATGGAGCCACCCAGGTACCTCCTCAGAGTTGATTACTTGCAAACTGTTTATCCTTGGTCATGTTAACTAAACTCTCTGAGACTTTCTAGTAGAGAAAAAAAAGGTAATAGTAACTATCTTGTCATAGGTGTTGAGAATTAAATGTATATTAGACATATTACCCAGGACAGGATTGTGCAGGGTAACAGCATCTCTAAATCCATTTTGATCTGTTAATAAATTAAACATCATGCATTACTTTTATTCAAATATCCATTATACTGATGTGGCCATTATGGTGGCTCATACATGTAGTAAGTAAAGGAGATTTGTTTTTCCTTTTATAAAATGTTATTATAATCTGGATTCATCCATTAAGGCTGGCTGCTCAAGAAAGACTTAATATAACTCAACATTTATAGAGCACAAACTGAATATTAATGAAGCTCTTTCTCCTTTGGGAAAAGTAAAGTTATAATTTTAACACAGGAGAAACTTTGCCAATAAGGTTATGTTGGGCATTTTGTGGAACCTTTAAAGGGCAATGCAAGTTAATCTAGTAAAAAAGCAAAATTCTTTAAAAGTACCTCTTAGATAAATTGTGTCCACCTAAATTCCTAAATCAAGAAACATTTGCTATTGCATAATCTGTTTTCTTAGTTCTAATGGATGTTAGTTTCTTTTCTATGGTTACTCTCCTGATACCAATCCCTAATTCAACTCTTTACAGCTTTGGCTCATACTTTCTGAATATATATTATTCCCTATTTTCACGTAAACCATATTTGGTGTTCAGCTCCTGACACTACCTGGTCACTAAATGCTTGATGTCATTCAGAATTTGTATGCTTCCATCCAACATAACTACTTACACTTTATTCTGAGCTTCTTTAGGACTATAGGTAAGTGATATGGTCTAAGTTTAATCATATACACAGTCATTCAAATTCACAGTATTTATTGCCTAATGTTGTTCATATAGTGTCCTGGTCATTGGAGAATAACTTCTTTGACTAGAAAATACAAAGAATATATTCATGTAGAATACAACAGAAGTAAGGAAAGAAAGTGGAACACTTCATTACCTGAGATGTTGAAGGGTTCATTTCTGGAAAATGAGTTGAAATGTTTAGATAAATACGTAAGAAGAGCAGTCTCAAATGCCCATGAACAAATGAGTGCATGAAGCATTCTGGTGAAGGGGAAGCTTGTAAAAAATAAGACTGGAACCATAAAGAGGGGCCAAATAAAATCTTTCAATAGAAGACAATGTGAATCCTTTCAACATTAAAATTAATGTTTCCTTAAAAGTAATGGTAGAAGTCATGTAAAATTTGATGAAGTAGCACATAATTTTTTATTCAAAAATACCTCTTAGATAGATTGTAGGACCTTTATCACAACCTTTTTTGAAAATGAGCATTGCTATCTGACATTGAGTGACTAGCTTTGTTGCCATCTACAAAAAATACTTTCTTCTCCCTGGCAAAAGGAACTGTACAAATTTTATGTACCCATGTTAACTAGTACATATATTTATTTAATATATGTAATATGCTACTGGAATGTGGGATACCTGGGTGGCTCAGTCAGTTTGAGTGTCTGACTCTTGGTTTCATAGTCATGGTCTTGGGTAGTGAGATTGAGCCCCAGGTGGGGCTCCAGATTCAGCACTGAATCTGCTTGAGATTCTTTCCATCTCCCTCCTCCTCTGCCCCTTCCCTGACTCAGGCACACATGTGCACACTCTCTATCCCACTCTCTCAAATAAATAAATAAATAAAACCTTGTAAAGAAAATAAACCACTGAATTATAATAGTCTCTGCACTGTTTTATAGTATGAATGTCTCCTGAGTAATCACTTTTTAACTGTACAGATCCAGCTCTCATCCGTATGCTAATAATAACTCACAAAAGCTTGAGATTGACTCCTCTTTATCTATACCTGCTAGAGATGACTGCTTAGATATCCCATGAAGTCTCTATGAGCCACATGATCAAAACTTAATTAATGGAATGTCTTCTGGAAATACATTAAAAGTATTTTAAAGATATCTCCTAATTTAGTTTAATTAGATCTTAGGTAAATGACAAAAAGGCATTCTCTAAAATTATTTCTGTGTCTTCAAGAAAGTGAAAACAAACAAACCCCAGTGTTCATGCCAAGAGGAATCTTATTACAGTGAGAGCACTGAGCAGCATATGACATAATCATAGTGATCTCCTCTTAAGAACTGAAATCATTGACCTGATTTACAATGGGTATGGAATGCACACATGCATTGATCATGCGGTCCGGGAAATCTACAAATACATTAAAATGGTCTCTGTTATGCAGGATTGGTTGCCAACTAAAAAGAAATAGATGCAGATTTGTAAATCAGGCCTCTCGGGCTCCCGCAGATGAACATCTACAAACCGCAGTGAAATAAAACAATAATAATTACTATATCCACAAAGAAATAAATTACTATGAGTAGAAGTAAGCAGAAACAACTATCTGGGATCACCAAGGATTATAGGTATTTAAATAGTCGGACACAATACATGAAATAAACATATTTAAATATATAAAAAATGAAGTAAAATAGATAAATAAAATTTAAAATATGAGTAGCAAGCCAGAAACAGACCTTGGGTGCCATTTGTAATCATTGCAATCACTCCCTTGCACACATTTCCTTTTTAGGTAGAGGGTTGAATAGGTGATGCACAGAGGATTTTTATTTAAGGCAGTAAAACTATTATGTATGATATTATAATGGTGGATATATGATACAGTGTATTTTACAAAGCCCATGAAACTGTCAAGTGAAACATGTGAATCATAGTTATACAATTTTATAAGTATTACTTAGGAGGTCAGAAAATAACATCAAAGAGCACAGACTGTGACACCCCTCCCCCCCCAAAAAAACACACCTCACTGTATTGCAAATATATTTAGCATCTCACAAAAGAGTCTGGGAAAAAATTGCTGAGCTACATAAACTGGATAATGAGTAGAGTCTATAAAACTCTAAGTAAAAAACAAACAACTCTCCAACACAAAAATCTGCACAGCAATGTTCTCTAGTTAACAAACTTGTTTCCTGTGGAGGTACGGATTAACTATCCATGCACACTGTAATTGAACAATTAAATAAATGTATAACTAATGGTGTGAGTCAGGATTTACATTATTGTAGTAGGAGGTTACAAATAAACAAGGTAAGAGGAGGCCAGAATGATCTATGGAGTAGTGGATTAGAGTTAGAGATACCACAATAAACTACTATTTATTTTAATAGCTATATACGTTTGAGTGTGTCATTGGTCAGTACAAAGATTCTCTTGCTCTTTCAGCTTAGAAAGCCTAGAGCCAATGACACTACAGAGCAATGAACACTCTTAGAACATAGCATCTAATATCATTGTTCAATAAAAGGAAACAAAGCCAATTGAAGAAATGGCTGGTTCTAGAACTGGAATGGGGGGAAGTACAGTATGAACCTGGGGCATCTTGTAATAAAGTAGAGAAGTGCTCAAAAATAAAATTACCCATTCAAACAAATAAAAATCTCCACAGTGATAGAGATATATTTAAAAGACACAGAGGTATTTGAAAGAGCTCCCAAAGGCTAACGCTGGAAAATATTTGAGTATATATTTTAATAAAAAGCAGTACTAAACTATAATCCAATGTATAAAACAAATATCTAGAGTCTATACTAATATAAACATATGATTGAATAAGTAAATGAGGGAATAGAGATAAATCCCCATAAAAGAATTCCAAATGACTTATACAGATACTCTGTCCTTGAGGAGGTACAGCAGAACTCTTCTTTGGCTGCATAGATTGACTTCCTCTCAAATAGTAGACCATGGAAAGGGTAGGAAGGGTAGCTTTAGAATAGAGAAACCTGACAAATACCACCTCAGCCAGATGATCAAGGTTACATCAACAGTGGTAGTCATGTTGACAGTATGTACCCACGATATAATGTGATAAGAATGACATTTGTGGTCTTCCTTCCAAACACCCACAACCCTAGTGTAATCATTAGGAAAGCAACAACACATCCCAATACAGACAAAATATCCAACCTCAAATCTGTCAAGGTCATCACAAAGAAGGAAAATCTGAGAAAATGTCAAAACTACAAGCAGCTGAAAGAGACATGTCTTCTCAATATAATATGGCATATTGGATATGATCCTGGAAAAGAAAAAAAAAAAGACATTAAGCAAACACTAAGGAAATCTGAATAAAGTATAGACCTTAGGTAATAATATGTATTAGTATTAGGTCTTTAATTTAAAAAAATCCCATGCTAATATGAGACATTAATAATAAGAGAAACTGGGTGTGAGATATGGGAACTCATACCATCTTTATAAATTTTCTGGAGATCTAAAATTTTTCTAAAGTGAAGCTTCTTTAAAAAGAAAAGAAATCATTATATGTTAATAAAAAAAGAAAAGAAATTATTAAGGACTAATAATTAAGGACTTAATTAAATTAAGAAATTTAATATGAAATAATAGCACGTTTACTTGTAAGAAGAATAAGCAAGTCTAAGCTTTTATAAACCTAATAAAATAGACTTAAATATATAAATGCATTTATATATATTTATATGTATTAGACATCTAAAATCATATATTTATGATAGAACTACTTGCAGTATATATAAATATATCATATATATGTAATATACATGCATCAGGCATTCTATATATGTATATACTAGAGGCAAAGAGAAAATTATACAAACCACGACCAAAATAATTTATTCAATTATTGATAAAGCATGCAAAATACTAGTAAAGATATAAGATATAAGAAATTTAACATTACAATGAGCATACTTTATTAAATGGAAATAGAGTATTTTATACACCAAAATTAGAGAAAATAAATTCTTATGAAGCACACACAAAACATATTCAGAATACTTTGTGCTCCCCACCAAACATAAGGTCTCAAAACTGTGAAATAGTTGTATCATAAATCCCACTTTTAAATACACCATTTAAAATACAGTTAAATTAGAAATCAGTACATATGAGATACTTTTACCCCCAGTCAATCTGAAAATTATTGTAAACACTTCTAAATTATTTATGGATCAAAAGAGAGATCACAATAAAATCTTAAGTGCTTAGAACTGAATTAATTAATATTTAAACTTGTTTTTTTTAATATGACAATGAAACAGAGATAATTCATGGGGAAAAGAGTCTTAATTGGTTATACAAAGAAGGAAATAAAATATTAAAGATTAATGAGACTATGATCAAATTTAAGAATGAAGAAAGTAAGAAATGGAGCCCCTGGGTGGTACAGTTGGTTAAGTGTCTGACCTTTGGTTTTGGCTCAGGTCACCATCTCAGGGTTGTGATATAGAGCTGTGGGTCAGGCTCTGTGCTCAGTTGAAGTCTGCCTGGAACTTTCTTTCTCCTTCTTCTGCCCCTCCCCTCCGCATTTTCTCTCTCTCTCAAATAAATAAATAAATAAATAAACCTTAAAAAAAAAAGAAGAAAGTAGGAAGTAATAGCACTAAGAGTAGAAATTAGAGCAAAGACAAAAAAGGAATCAATACATATGTAACAAATTTTTACAAACTGTCTGAAAAAAGGATAAACCCCAAATTACATTAAGGTAATTAAGTTTGATTCAGAGTTTCAAAATATTCTCCAAAGAGAAACACCAGGAGTGTATGACAAAACATAAGAGAAACAGATCATTAAAATTGTATACAAACTTTTCAAGGTATAGAAAAAAAGACTCTCTTCATTTAGGTGTTTGAAGCTAATATAATCTTGATAACCAAACCCATGAAGGTAGTATAAAAAAGAAATGTTAGAGGTAAATCATCTTATAAATAAATTTGTAAAATTCTCCATAAAATATTAGCCAGCTAAATCTAGCAACATATAAAAGAGATATAACTCGTGAGCAAATAGAGCTCATTTTTCACAAGCAAGATGAATTTAACACGGGAAAATTGAATGATGAAGGTTATCACATTAACCGATTAAAAGAGAAATAAAAAAGGTTTTTTTAAATTAAATTATTTTCAGCATAACAGTATGTATTATTTTTTCACCACACCCAGTGCTCCATGCAATCGGTGCCCTCCACAATACCCACCACCTGGTACCCCAACCACCCACCCCCTCCCCTTCAAACCCCTCAGATTGTTTTTCAGAGTCCATAGTCTCTCATGGTTCACCTCCCCTTCCAATTTACCCCAACTCCCTTCTCTTCTCTAACTCCCCTTGTCCTCCATGCTATTTGTTATGTTCCACAAATAGTCAAACCATATGATAATTGACTCTCTGCTTGACTTATTTCACTCAGCATAATCTCTTCCAGTCCCGTCCATGTTGCTACAAAAGTTGGGTATTCATCCTTCCTGATGGACGCATAATACTCCATAGTGTATATGGACCACATCTTCCTTATCCATTCGTCCATTGAAGGGTATCTTGGTTCCTTCCACAGTTTGGCGACCATGGCCATTGCTGCTATAAACATTGGGGTACAGATGGCCCTTCTTTTCACTACATCTGTATTTTGGGGGTAAATACCCAGGAGTGCAATTGCAGGGTCAAATGGAAGTTCTATTTTTAATTTCTTGAGGAATCTCCACATTGTTCTCCAAAGAGGCTGCACCAACTTGCATTCCCACCACCAGTGGAAGAGGGTTCCCCTTTTTCCACATCCCCTCCAACACTTGTTGTTTCCTGTCTTGCTAATTTTGGCCATTCTAACTAGCGTAAGGTGATATCTCAATGTGGTTTTAATTTGAATCTCCCTGATGGCTAGTGATGATGAACATTTTTTCATGTGTCTGATAGCCATTTGTATGTCTTCATTGGAGAAGTGTCTGTTCATATAGTCTGTCCATTTTTTGCTAGGAGCATCCAACTCTTGGTTTCAGTTCAGGTCATGATCTTGCGGGTCATTGGATCAAGCCCCACATGGGGCTCCATGGTCAGCAGGGAGTCAGCTTGATAATTCTCTCCCTCTGCCTCTCCCCCTACTTGCATGCACACTCTATCTTTCTCTCTCAAATAAATAAGTGCGTCTTTGAAAAAATTAAAATTATATGATAGCAATGAAACAAGAAATGACAAACTATTTCTGAAGGAAATGAAGAGGAGATTGAAAAGATACATACTGCTTAGTATCAAGAATTATTCAAAAATTACAGCAATAAAACTTTACTCAGGATTTAGCAATAATTGGCCTGGGAATAGAAGAGAATAGAAATACAAAAAAAAAAAAAAAAGAATAGAAATACAAAACAAAAGAGTATACAGTAACATTTCACAGTCATATAGAAAACTGATACATAAAAATGTCTGTTTTGCCAATCACTGAGGAAAGATAGATTCATGCAGTAATTATGCTTAGACAATGAATTGTCACATCATATTCAGAATTCAATGCTAGGTGAATTAAAGAAAAATGGTTATGTGAAGAGGAAAACTAAACATTTCAGAAGAGAAATGTATATGATCTCAGACCATTGGAATTCTCATTATAAGATTTCAAATGAGCAAGCATGAAGGAAAGAATTAAGTGTAAAAATTTGTTTATTAATTCAACAAATTTTCATTGAGCACTCTGTACCATGCATTCTGCTTGCTAGGGTCTGAAATTATATCAGGAACAAAACAAACAAATTTTTTGCCTTTATCAAATTTACTTTCTTTTTTATTTTATTTTATTTTATTTTATTTTATTTTTTATTTGTCAGAGAGAAAGACAGAGAGAGAAAGCACAAGCAGGCAGAGTGGCAGGCAGAGGCAGAGAATCAGGCTCTCCACAGAGCTGGGAGCCCAATGCGGGACTAGATTCCAGTACCCTGGGATCATGACCTGAGCTGAAGGCAGCAGCTTAAGCCGCTGAGCCACCCGGGTGTTCCTCAAGTTTACTTTCTAGCTGGATATTTGCAATATATATGTGTTAAAATACTACAGACTGGGTGGCTTATAAACAACGGAATTTTATTTCCCAAGGCTCTGGGGACAGGAAATCAAAGATGAAACGGCCTGCACATTTTGTGTCTGGTACTGGCATGCTTTCTAGTTCATAGATGTCTGTCTTTCCACTCTCTGCTCACATGGCAGAAGGCAGGAGGGATCTCCTAGGAGTCTTTTTTATAAGGGTATTAATCCCACTTGAAAGACCTCCATCCTATGGCCTAATCACCTCCCAAAGGTCCCATTTCCAATCACCATTTCATTGGGGATTAGGTTTCAACATATGAATGGGGAGGCACAAATATACCTTCTATAGAAATATAACTGTCAGGGATTGGTATCTAGATATATACCTATCCTGTCAATTTAAAAAAATTGCAAAACAACCTCGTAGAAAAATGGCCAAAAGTCATGTACAGGTTTTTCCACAGAAGGAGAAGTCTGAATATCTAATAAATGCAAGAACACATCTTTTTACTTAATTGTAATCGACAAAGTAAGAATGAAAACCAAATGTGATTGTACGTTATACTTTACTCATTGGCCAAAGTCAAATCCAGGACAAAAACTTAATACCTGTGAAAATAAGACACAAATATAGAGTTTAGATACTAATTCTCAGAATACAAATCATCAAACCACATTAGAAAGCAATTCAGCAATTTCTTGTAACGTTGAAGATTTGCATTTCCAGTGACTTTGCAGTTCTACTCCTGGAAAAAAATGTGCACCAGAAGCCATGCCATGGATGCTCAGAGCACCAGTGTCTGAAATAGCAGAAAGCTGAAAACAACCCAAGTGGGAATAGACAGATAATTTGAATTTTACTTACATAATGAAGCACTATACAGAAGCAAAATAATTTAACTACAAATAAATGCATTAACAAGGATGCATCTTCAATAATTAATGCTGAATGAAATACACAAGTTATAGAAGAACACATTCAGTAGGAATGCATCTATGTAAAATTCAAAAGTATTGTGTACTTCCATCCCATTATTTGACTATACCTTCCATGAAAGCATGGCTCTGTTTTATTGTTGAATCCCAAACACCCAAAATAATAAGATATCACAGGTAGAAAAATCACACTGATGGATGTTCTCATTATTATAGTGGGTGATGTCTACACAGATGTTTACTTTCTTTTATTTTTATATATTTTATTTATTAATTTGTAGAGTATAATATTTATTAAATCACATTTATATGATCACCTCCATTTTACCTGTGCTTTATTTGTAAATAAAAATACTTAAATGTATTTTTTAAGAAACTGAATGTGTTATCTCCTATAAATGACTCTTATTTTTGTTGATATGCTCATCAAAAGTACCTTCACCTTGACTCATCTCTGTTCTTTTCCATATACCCAGATTGCATTCAACTCATCCTAGGTCCATAGGCTTTCAACACATCTGTGCCTCTCCTGTCAAATTTTTCCCCAGGCCTAATACCCTCACCTAGATTGTGTGTACTCTTATTTCACATGTGAAATGGTGCAATGCTCTTCAGTCTTCTCCTTGTCTCTGTTGTGTACCTACTCCAAAATCACTTTTCATCCATTTTAATTCTATTGCTATAAAATTTTTAAAGACTTCTCATTGCTCACACACACACATATATATATGAGGAAGGTTTTATATAAATGTAAATATATATATGTATATTTACATATTCATATTTATATTTTTATATAAATAAAAATATATATATTTATATTTATAACCTTCCTCTTTCCCAAGGACTGTAAGAACTAGTGTCCTCATTTCTTTTTTCTTTTTTGAAGATTTATTTTTTATATATAGAGAGAGTAGGGAAGGGGGCAGAGGGAGAGGAAGAGAGAGTCTTAAGCAGACCCATCACTGAGTGTGGAGCCTAATGCAGCCAAAACTAAGAGTCAGATACTTAACAGACTCTGACACCCACATTTCTTAATTCACCTAATGTATATCTGTAGATTTAACAAACTTGAGTAACAAACATGAGTAAGATGACATCAGTGTTTTGCTAACTTCTGTATCTCTGCTCAATATTTCCTCTGGAAATAGCTTTCTCACAATATATTGAAAACCTAAATAGTACAATGGGCTCGTTCTTATATTTCTCACAATTTAACATCTTTATTACTCCAGTAAGTACTGTTTCCGATTTTTCAAGGTAAATAAACTGAGCATCACGAGGATTAAGTATTATACCTAAGATTGCCCATTCAGTAAGAGATACAATTTGTGTTTAAGCTTAAGAGCTTAAATTCCTACAAGAGCTATTTACCTACAAGAGCTGTACCTTTCAAGATTCACACACACATAGATAAAACACAAAATATGTATGATATCATTTTAGATATTTCTATATTTAATATATAGACCATAGTATTAAATATAATATTATATGTAATATGTTACAATTGCATAAGTATATGTTATTATTTATGCATTTGTATTATTTTGTATATTATTATTTATGTATTTATTTATATTCCATATAGATTTCATGAAAACGAAATTACCCAAGGTGTCAAGGTTTCATGAAAGAGAAAAAAGGTTCCATAGAGAAGAAATCATGTATATTACTATCACACAATAAAATAAATATTTTGGGGGGTACAGAATTCTAAATTATTAGCATATCTTTGTTTGCTAGAATTAGAGGATTTTGAAGGCAGGGAGTATTTTGTTCATCTTTATTTCCCCCTATAACACTTTAAATAGAGTGTCTTACACATGGTAAGTACTGAATTAATTGTGTTTCCATTGAATTATATTTCTTCCTATCTTGACAAACAAGTAGATAGATAAAATGGTACACATAACACATTCAAATGCAAGACATGATAATGTTATTATGTAAGAAATATTTTTAATTTTTGTATGTCTAGAGTATTTTGAGCCATGTGTCAACATAAAGAGATGACTAATAATGACTGATAAATGGGGGAACTCTGGTAATAGCTAACATTTAGCAATAGATCAGTTCTCTATCACAGAACTAAAAAGTTTCACTCTATCATACAAATTGGAAAATTATGACTACCTAGCAAACTATAATAATTTACTATAACTCAGAGTACAATAGGACAAACATTTCCAACTGTGTATGTCTCTAACACAGATCTTCAGAAGATTTTGGCATCTGAGAGAAAATGTGAATTTACTGTAGTCATAAAGAACAATGCACATTTTGATGTCATGAATCTAATAAAATTACATCTTATGGGCAATGATTTGTCCCAGGATGGACACAGTTTCTAAAAGACTGTGAATATTACATAAATAGTTCTCAGAACTTCAGTTTATTTATGAAATGAAGAAAATGAATGTTTTAATCACAGTCAAAATGTTATGGCAGGTGGAGTCGAGGCACTTATATGACAGGGATTCTGTTAGACATTATCATGATCAGAATAGCCTCTATTACTGTGCAGCTAAGTAAAATGAACTTTTTCAAAAAGCATACCTAGAATTTACAAAGGCCTGGAAGAGGTCTCTGTCTCACCCCTCCCTTCCAGAGGCACAATGCCCAACTCCCAGCAAAAAGGAGATAAGGCAGTCCTCATTTCTTTGACATTCTTTTAGCCAGGTGGCTCATCCTCTCAATACATTTCACAGTCTGTGTTCCTCATAGTCTTCACGTCTGTATATATCCTGTTTCCTAAGTTGAATATGCATATGATTAATTTTTATTAAATATATATTTATTGAGTGCTGACTAAATGGCAGGTATTATTCGAGACACTGAATATATAGGAACAGTGCAAATGGACCAGGTTTGTGACCTAGTGGAGCCTATATTCCAGAGAGGACAGAGATAATGAACAGGTTCTGTGATTGGAGTTTGCTGAGATGGTATAGGCAAATGTTTTTAGGTAGGAGGTTTTAAGAAGACAATAGATTCTTTTTTAAAGATTTATTTATTTATTGGAAAGAGAGGTAGAGAGAGGAGGGACAGAGGGAGAGAGAGAATCCCAAGCAGACTTCCCACTGAGCACAGAGCCCAACGTGGGGCTCAATCCCATAACCCTGAGATGGTGACCTGAAAAATCAAGGGTCAGACACTTAACCAACTGAGCCACTGAAAGACAATAGATTTTTATGGAAATAGCTATTACTCTACAGAGTATTTGGCTGGAGTATTCATTGGAAATATTCTTGGCTTCAAAACACAGAAAAAGAAAATAATAGTATTTAAATAGTGTTATATTTCTCATATAACAAAAGTCTGAAGTAAATAACTCTTGACTTTGGTTCTGTGAATTGTTCTTCCTTCATAAACACAAGATGATGCCCCCAGCTCCAGCCATGACCTAGTGACAATGCAGGATGAAAGAATAAAGGGAGAAAGTACAAATTAGGTTTCCTTTATTGGCCAAAACCATGACATAATGCCTTCCTTGTGTCTCTAGTGGTATGGTAGGTTGGCAGGTGTGTATTTGCTTTTATAGCTCCTTAAATAGAGATAGGCAAGACAGAAAGGAAACATTTTTAATTTTTTGAAGTTTTTATTTTAATTCCAGTTAGCATACACTATTAGATTAGTTTCAGGTATATAATATAGTAACTCAACACTTCTGTACATCACCCTGTGCTCATCACAACAAATGCACTCCTTTCTACCCATCACCTATTTAATCCATCCCCCAACCCACCTCCCCTTTGGTAACCATCATTTTGCTCTCTATAATTAAGAGTCTATTTCTTGGTTTGTGTCTCTCTTTTTTCCCTTTTCTCATTTATTTTGTTTCTTATATTCCACATATGAGTGAAATCATATGGTGTTTGTCTTTCTCTTACTTATTTTACTTAGCATTATACTCTGTAGTGCCATCCATGTTGTTGTAAATGGCAAGATTTTATTTTTTCTTATGGCTGAATAATATCCCATTGTATGTGTATAGCACCTCTTCCTTATCCATTCATCTATCAATGGATACTTATGATGCTTCCATACCTTGACTATTGTAAATAGCGCTATTATAAACACTGGGGTGCATACATCTTTTAGAATCAATCGTTTCATATTCTTTGGGTAAATACTCAGTAATGGAATTACTGGAGCATATGGTAATTCTATTGTTAAATTTTTGAGGAATCCCCATAATGTTTTTCACAATGGCTACACCAGTTTGCATTCCCACCAACAGTGCATGAGTGTTCCTTTTTCTCCACATGTTCACCGTCACTTGTTTCTTGTGTTTTTTATTTTAGCCATTCTGACAGATGTGAGGAGATATCACAATGTAGTTTGGGTTTGCATTTCCCTGATGATAAGTGATGTTGGCCATTTTTTCCTGTGTCTGTTGGGCATCTGCATGTCTTTGGAGACATCTCTGTTCATGTCTTCTGCCCATTTTTAATCAGATTACTCATTTTGGGGGTGTTGAACTATATAAGTCTTTAATATATTTTGGATATGAACCTTTTATCAGTCATGTTATTTGCAAATACCTTCTTCCATTCAGTAGATAGCCTTTTAGTTATGTTATTTCCTTTCCTGTGCAGAAGTTTTTATTTTGATGTAGCCCCAATAGTTAATTTTTGTTTTTGTTTCCCTTGTCTCAGAAGACATACCTAGTAATATTTTGGTACAGCCAATGTCAAAGAAGTTGATGCCTTATGTTCTCTTCTAGGAGTTTTATGGTTTCAGGTTTCAGGTTTGAGGCCTTAAATCCATTTTGAATTTATTATTATGTGTGTGTTTGTGTGTGTGTGATGTAAGAAAGTCTCTAGCTTCATTTGCATGTTGCTGTCCAGTTTTCCCAACATCATTTGTTGAAGAAGAGGCTTTTTCCTGTTATATATTCTATGCTCCTTTGTCAAAGATCAAATGAACATATTATTGTGGATTTATTTCTAGACTTTGTTTTGTTCTGTTTATCTATGTGTCTATATCTGTGCCAGTACCATACTGTTCTAATATAACTTGAGGTCTGGAATTGTGATGTTTCCAGATTTGCTTTTCATTTTCAAGATTTCTTTTGTCTATTTGGGATCTTCTGTGGTTTCATAGAAGTTTTAGGATTATTCTAGTTCTGTGAAAAAAGCTGTGGGTATTTTGATGGGGATTGCATTAAATGTATAGATTTCTTTGTGTAACACAGAGGATAGGATTTTGAGTTGAGTGAATCTACCTGTAGTATCTGCCATAATTGAAGAATAATTTGGCAGTCTTTGGTATATATTTAAAGTTATTTAAATAAATGAGATCTTTTAATCTAGATTAGTACCTTTGAGTATGACTTTTTGCAATAGTTAAATTGTTGTCTATTTTTTTAAAGATTTTATTGATTTATTTGACAGGCAAAGATCACAAGGAGGCAGAGAGGCAGGCAGAGAGAGAGAGAAGGAAGCAGACTCCCTGCTGAGCAGAGAACCCAATGCGGAACTTGATTCCAGGACCCCGAGATCATGACCTGAGCTGAAGGCAGCAGCTTAACCCACTGAGCCACCCAGGTGCCCAAATTGTTGTCTTGTTTGTACCATTTAATACAGTAGCTACTGATTCCTTGAAATATACTTAATATGACTGAGGAACTTAGGAACTTAATTTCTAACTTTATTCAACTAAAATTTAAATAACTACATGTGGTTAATAGCTACTATATTGAACAGAGGAAATCTAGATAGTATAAAAAATAAAAAAGGGAGAAGGATTATCTTTTTGAAATTTAATATTTAGAAGATTTGTAGTAGAGAAAGAATGGCAAAAATATATACACGTACATATGTACATAAAAATACATATGTACATGTGTACATATGTATACATATATATGCATATATTTATGTTTTGTTTATATATTTTATATATAAATAATGAAACAAGATATCTGAAAATGAGGAAGATGGGGGAAAATTTAAAAGATAAGAAAGCAGATAAAATATTTACTTAAATAAGATCACAATATAGAAATGTATTAGGTAGTAATATCAGCAGGATGGCAGAATAGAATATTCCAACCTTCCTTGCCCCATAGAAACACCAATTTGAAAACTGTCTGTGCACGAAGATATCTTCACAAGACCACCAGAATCCAGATGAGAGATCACAGCATCTGAGAAGTGCTTAAAGAGAGTAGGAAGGACAATTTGACTTAACCCAAATCACCCCTCTTGTGCCCTCCAGCAAGAGCTAGAGAGATCCCTTATGTTAGTTTTTTGTGGAGGAAAAGATCAAGGGACTATCAGACTTGGCTGATAACCCAGACTTCATGCCTGTCCACACAGGCCCAGGCTGCATGGATCCAGGCCCTGGGCTTGCTAGGTCATGGTTCCTGACACTGAGCCTATGCACTCTACCAGCCAGCCTGCCCAGAATCTCTGAATGGGCTGATCGTTTGGTGTGTTTTTCCTGAGAAAGTTTGTGAAGACTGGAAGAAGTGACTGTTTCTTGAAATGCACAAACACTTGTGCAAAGTTATATGGATTACAAGAGAACAAGAAAACATGAAGCAACCAAAGCTGATATATGAATACAACTACTCCATGAGAGAGGTAAACTAAAACAGCAATGAGGGATGCCTAGGTGGATCAGTCAGGTAAGCATCTGATTCTTGATTTTGGCTCAGGTCATGATCTCACAGTAGTGGGCTCGAGCCCTGTCTGCTCGTCCCTCTCCCTCTGCTCAGCCCCACACTCACACCCTCGCATGTGTGCTCGCTCCTCTTTCTCTTTCTCTCACAAATAAATAAATAAAATCTTTAAAAGACAAAAAAAAAATACCAAAAACAGCAATGAAATACCACTTCACTCCTGTTAAGATGGATATTTAAAAAATATATGTGTGTGTGTGTATGTGTGTGTAATATACATGTGTTATATATATGTCATATATATTATATATATGTTGTATATGTAATATGCTACATATGTTATATATATTATGTTATATATATGTTATATATGTGTTTGTGTGTGTGTGTGTATAAATAAATGTTAGCAAGGATTCAGAAAGTAAAAGGAACCCTTGCACCCTTTTTGATTTTTTTTTTTTATAAGAATCAGTACTGTTTATTTTTCTGTTACCACAGCTCTGGTGGGTAGTTTTGTACCAAAGTTAATGTAGGTTGCACAGAACATTATATGCATGGGGGGTAGAAGAAAGAGAATGAACCACAAAATTAAAAACAAAAAACAAACAAACAAAATTCTGGCTGGCTCTTACCATCTATTCCATTCCCACATTAACAAAATTTACTTGGGAATACTTAATAAAAGGAGAACAGAAACAAGATATGCAGCAAAGTGTATGTTGGGGAAGAAAAAGGCTAAGGGAAAATATGGTATATACATGCAATGGAATATTATTCAGCCTAAAAGAAGGAAATCCTGCCATTTTCAACAACATGGATGGACTTAGAGGACATCATCTTAAGTGACAAGCCAGGCAGATGGACAAATACTACATGAAACCACTTATGTAATGAATCTAAAGTAGTTAAACTCATAGATTTGGAAAATAGAATGGTGGTTGTCAAGGGCTGAAGGTAAGCAGTCAAATAGCCCTGGAGTGGTATTAGTCAAAGGTACAAAGTTTCATTTATACAAAATGATAAATCCCAGAGATCTGCTGTAAAGTATAGTGCATGTAGTTAACAATACTATGTTGTATAAAAATTTGCTAAGAAGGTGAATCTTATATTAAGTGTTCTTGCCACAAAAAATATCAATAATAAATAAGAGGGCAGGAAGATACTTTAAGAAGTGGTAGGTAGGTATACAGCATAGATTGTCATGATTGTTTCCTGGGTGCATATTTATTCCCAAACCCATCAAATTGTGTACATTAATTATATACAACTTATTTCCAGTTGTATTGACATATGATTAACATACAACATTTAAGACGTAGTGTCACCGCCGTGAGGTGGGGATCCTAGTGATCAGAGCCAAAATGATGGGGGCACTACTGACTGCTGATCAGTAGACAACTTTATTTCCTACAATCACTTCTTTTTACTTTACACAAGATCTGATTACAAACAGGATGTAGATTTACGTGCAGGATGTGAACTGCATGTGAGTTGTGAGCTACATGCAGGATGTGGGCTAAGTGCAGGCCATCAAGTGTGACAAGTGAACAACAACGATTATCTCTTAGCTTTAAATAACAAGAGCAATTTAAGGATTCTCCACACTTACCAGGCCCATCTTTTCTAAAGGAGGACCTGAAAGCACTCTGGGGATTCTCTCATGTCTATTCCTGGCATTGGCCCAGGAAGACTCTTGATCTCCATCTCCTGAAGTTTTCTCACAGGACCCAACACCACCCCAGTCACATTGGTGAGATTCCAGGTTGTGTTCCAATAGTGTACAACATAATGACTTGATAGATGTATAATTGTGAAATGATTATCACAGGAAGTTTAGGTAGTATCCATCACCTCACATAGTTGCATATTTTTTCTTATGAGAACTTTTAAAATTAACTCTCTTAGTAGCTTTCAAAAACGTGAGGAGTATTGTTAACTCTAGTCATCAAGCCATACATTACATCTCTAGAACTTATTTATCTTAAAACTGGAAGGTTGTACTTTTGACTACCTTCACCCAATTCTCTCACCCCCAACCCCCTATCTGACAGTCACCAGTTTGTTCTTTGTTCCTGAGTTTGTTTGTTTTTTCTTTTTTCCTTTTTTTTCTTTTTAATTTAGATTCCACATATGTGTGAAATCATATAATATTTATCTTCTCTGTCTGACTTATTTCACTTAGTGTAATGCCCTCAAGGTCCATCCATGTTGTCACAAATGGCAAGATTTCCCTTTATAATGGCTAATATTCCACTATATACACATATTACATTATACTATGTATATAATTATATTATACTGTATATATATATAATATCACATTTCTTTATGCATTCATCTGTTGACAGACACATTGCTTCCATTCTTGGCTATTGTAAATAGTGCTACAGTGACCATGAGTGTGCATTATCTCTTTGACATAGTGATTTTGTTTTCTTTGCTATGTACCCAGAAGTGGAATTGCTCATATGGTAATTCTGTTTCAATTTTTTTTTTCTTTAAAAATTTTTTATTTTACTCCAGTGAACCTACATTGTTTATATTACTTTCAGGTATACAGGCAGTATCATGATTTAGTACTTCCATACAATATGCCCAGTGCTCATCACAGGTGCACTTCTTAATCCCCAACACCTATTCCCTCATACCCCCACCCACCTGCCCTCTGATAACCTATGTTGTTATCTGATAACCTATGTTGTTCCCTATGATTAAGAGTCTGTTTCTTGATTCATATGTAAACAGCTTGTATTACCATACTGAAGTAAACACCAGAGGAGTCAAGAAATAGCACTGTAACCTGAACTGAAGGCAGATGCTTAACTGACTGAGCCACCCAGGTGTCCCCTATGTTCCAACCTTTAATCCATTTTGATTTTTTTTTTTTTGTATGATACAAGTTAGTGTTTGCATTTTATTCTTTTTGATATACCATTCCAGTCTTCCCAACACCATTTGTTGAAGAGATGGTCCTTTCCCCATTGTATATTTTTGGCTCTTTTGCTGTATAGTAATTGACCATATATGCATGGATTTAGTTGTAGGCTATTATGCTCTATTGATTTACATATCTGTTTTTATGCCAATGTCATACTGCTTTGGTTGCTGTAATATGCTTATGTATTAATACAATATACTTCTATATTATATATATAATATATTATATAATATATTATGTATTTTATAATATATTATATGTTATATAATATAATATAATTACATATATAATATGTAATATTTTTAATATATATATATACATATATATAAAATTTGAAATGAGAAAGTGTGATACCTGCAACTTCATTCTTTTTCAAGATGGCTTTGTCTATTCAGGGTCTTTTTAAAAAGATTTTATTTATTTATTTATTTATTACAGAGAGTGAGAGAGAGCACAAGCAGGGGGAGTGGCTGACGCAGAGAGAGAAACAAGATCCTCATTGAGCAAGGAGCCTGATACAGGGCTAGATCCCAAAACCCTGGTATCATGACCTGAGCCGAAGGTAGCCACTTAATTGACTGAGCCACACAGACGCCCCTATTCAGTGTCTTTTGTGGTTCCATACACATTTTATGATAACTTTTTCCTATTTCTGTGAAAAATGCCATAGGTATTTTGATAAAGATTGCACTGAATCTGTAAATTACTTTGGATAGTGTGGACATTTAAACAATGTTAATTCTTCCATTCATAAGCATGGAATATACTTCCATTTATATATCTTCTTAATTTTTTTCATCAGTGCCTTATAATTTTCAGTTTATGGATTTTCATCTCCTTACTTAAATTTATCCCTAAGTATTTATTCTTTTTGATGCAACTGTAAATGTGATTGTTTTCTTAATTTCTCTGATAGTTTGTTGTTAATGTATAGAAATGAAACTGATTTTTGTTTATTGATTCTCTATTCTGCAATTTTACTGAATTCATTTATTAGTTCTAGCAGTTTTTGGTGCAGTCTTAAGGGTTTTCTCTATAAAACATCATGCTGTATGCAAACAGAAATAGTGTAACTTCTTTTCTGTTCTGGATGTCTTTCATTTCTTTTTCTTGCCTAATTCCTGTGGTAAGGACTTCCAATAGTATGCTGAAAAAAGTGGTGAAAGTGGGCATACTTGTCTTTTTTCCTGATCTGGAAGGAAACTTTTAGCTTTTTACCATTAAGCATGATGTTAACTGTGGCTTTGCCATATATGACCTTTTTTATATTGAAGTTCTTTCTGTACCTGGTGGGTTTAGAGTTTTTATCATGAATGGATGTTGAGTTTTTTCCAGTACTTTTTCTGCATCAACTGCGATGATCCTTTGATTTATACCCTTCATTTTGTTAGTGTAGTGTGTCATACTCATTAATTTGTGGATGTTCCAGATGCAAGATTTATACTCTAGTTAATTAACTCATACAATCTCCCACCTTGGACCAAATGACACAGCAAAGGTCAGTTAGAGTCAGGGGACCAAAAATGAGAGGAGAACCACAAAAAGAAAGTCAGGTTCTGCAGCTCCATCTCTTTTCAAGATGTGAAACATCAGTAGTCAGGAATACTCTTCCAGGCAGGATATTGGGAAGATTCTTTTTTGAGTAACTGAACAGCTTCAAAAAGACCTAGAGATCCAATATTTAAGCTCAACCAGTAAAAAAAATGAAATGTGGTTCATCACATTATAAGCAATCCTATCAGTCATATCTCTGCTTATATATAGTTACTGTAAATCAGCTTTTTTCTAAATAAGCACTTCATTATTTTTAATACTTATTTATTTATTCATTCATTCATTTTTTTATTTGTATGTCTCTTTTTATTATTAATTATTCTTATTAACATATAATGTATTATTAGCCCCAAGGGTACAAGTTTGTGAATCATAGCACTTCACAGCACTCACCATATCGCATAGCCTCCCAATGTCCATAACCTAACCACCTTCTCCACATCCCTCCTCCTCCAGCAACCCTCAGTTTGTTTCATGAGAGTGAGAGTCTCTTATGGTATGTCTCCTTCCCCATCCTATCTTGTTTCATTTTTTCCTTCCCTACTCCCCAAATGCCCTACTCTGCCTCTCAAATTTCTCATATCAGAGAGATCAGATGATATTTGTCTTTCTCTGATTGATTTATTTCACTCAGCATAATACCCTCTAGTTCCATCCACATTGTTGCAAATGACAAGATTTCATTTGTTTTGATGAATGCATAGTATTCTACTGTATTCTACTGTGTGTGTGTGTGTGTGTGTGTGTGTATACCACATCTTCTTTATCCACTCATCTCTTGATGAACATCTAGGTTTTTTCCATAGTTAGGCTATTGTGGACATTGCTGCTATAAACATTCAGGTGCACATGCCCCTTCACTACATTTGTATCTTTAGGGTAAATACTCAGTAGTGTGATTTCTGGGTCATAGGGTAGCTCTATTTTCAACTTTTTCAGGAACCTCCATGTTGTTTTCAGAGTGGCTGCACCAGCTTGCATTTCCACCAAAGGTGTAGGAGGGTTCCCCTTTCTCTGCATCCTCTCCAACATCTGTCATTTCCTGACTAGTTAATTTAAGCCAATCTGATTGCTGTGAGGTGATATCTCATTGTGGTTTTGATTTGTATTTCCCTGATGCTGAATGAAGTTGAGCACTTTCTCATGTTGTGTTGGCCATTTGGATGTCTTCTTTGAGAAATATCTGTTCATGTCCTCTGTCCATTTCTTGATTGGATTATTTGTTCTTTGGGTGTTAACTTTGATAAGTTCTTTATAGATTTTGGATACTAACCCTTTATCTGATATGTCATTTGCAAATATCTTCATCCATTCAGTCAGTTGTCTTTTGGTTTTGTTGAGTGTTTCCTTTGCTGTGCAAAAGCTTTTGATCTTGATGAAGTCCCAATGGTTCATTTTTGCTGTTGCTTCCCTTGCCTTTGGTGATATTTCTAGGAAGAAGTTGCTGCATTTGAGGTCCAAGAGGTTGCTCCCCAAGGATTTTGATGGATTCCTGTCTCACACTGAGGTCTTTCATCCATTTTGAGTCTGTTTTTGTGTGTGGTATAAAGAAACAGTCTGGTTTCATTCTTCTGCATGTGGCTGTCCAATTTCCCCAACACCATTTGTTGAAAAGACTGTATTTTTTTCCATTGGACATTCTTTCCTGCTTTGTTGAAGGTTAGTTGACCATAGAGTTGAGGGTCTATTTCTGGGCTCGGTATTCTTTTCCATTGATCTATATGTCTGTTTTTGTGCCACTACCACACTGTCTTGATGATGACAGCTTTGTAATAGAGCTTGAAGTCTGGAATTGAGATATCACCAACTTCAGCTTTCTTTTTCAACATTCCTCTGGCTACTCAGGGTCTTTTCTGGTTCCATATAAATTTTAGGATGATTTTTTTCCATTTCTTTGAAAAAGATGGATGGTATTTTGATAGGCATTGCATTAAATGTGTAGATTGCTTTAGGTAGCATAAACATTTTCACAATATTTGTTCTTCTGATCCATTAGCATGAAACATTTTTCCATTTCTTTGTGTCTTTCTCAATTTCTTTTACAAGTACTTTATAGTTTTCTGAGTACAGGTTCTTTGTCTCTTAGGTTAGGTTAATTGCTGGGTATCTTACGGTTTTGGGTGCAGTTGTAAATGGGATTGACTCCTTAATTTCTCTTTGTTCTGTCTTGCTGTTGGTATATAGAAATGCAACTGATTTCTGTGCATTGATTTTATATTCTGACACTACTGAATTCCTGTATGAGTTCTAATAGTTTTGGCATGGAGTATTTTGGGTTTTCATCTAAAGAATCATATCATCTTGAAAGAGTGAGAGTTTGACTTCTTTTTTGTCAATTCAGATACCTTTTATTTCTTTTTGTTGTCTGATTGCTGAGTCTAGGATTTCTAGTACTATGTTGAATAGCAGCAGTGATAGTGGACATCCCTGCTGTGTTCCTGACCTTAGGGGAAAAACTCTCAGTTTTTCCCCATTGAGCAGATTCATTCATTTTTAGAGAAAGAGAGAGCACATATGTGGGGTGGGGAGGAGCAGAAGGAGAGAGAGAATCCCAAGCAGGTTTCACAACTGATTAGAGTCTAATACAGAACTTAGTCTCATGACACTGAAATCATGATTTGAGCCAAAATCAAGGGTTAGCCACTTAACCAACTGAGCCACCCAGATACCCCTCAGCAGCTCTTTACCAATTCTGAAGGAGTACACAAAATAAGCCCATATAAAAGAAAGCTTCCACGTTGGAAGAGGAAGAAATCATAAAGAATAGGCACTCAGAGGAAATAAAAATAATGTAAATGGGACCAAATAATTGTTAATGAAAAATTCTATAAATAACATGGTTAGAGAGTTAAGAAAAGATCTATAAACCAATAATAATATGGTATCAATACCAAAGTAATAACAGAACAACTGGAGACGAATAAAGCATTGTTTGAAAATAAAAATATAAATGATGAAGTTTAAGAAAGGAATCGTAGGAGGGTTGAAATTTGAAACTCTTTCTCCAAGGGAAGAAACACTAGTCCCATCACCATTAAAAAAGGCAATTAAAAGGTAGAATAGAAGGAATAAGAAATAAGAGTAAGAAAAATTAGATGATTTACTATTATACTAATAGAAGTTCCAGAAAGGTAAGCATAAGCCAAAACTAATACCTGTGATCAGTCCTCTAAGCTGTGAAGACACAGATGCCACTGCCAGTTGGGCATAAACTCTCAGAATGTACTGCCAGCACCATCAGCAACAGACTGCTACCACTACTACTATTGCCACAATGGATTGGGCTGCTTGATTTCTATTTGTTTGTGCCAACAGCTTCTAATTCAAAGTCCAGAATAGATGGATCTGATTCATGAAAACTAGATGAGCCATCATATTCTTGTTGTAAGAACAATATTTTACCTGGCACCTTCAGCTTCTTTAGTGGGAATCTGGCTCATAGGAAGTGGCTAGTCACTGGCCATGAAATAAAATCACAAATCTCCACTGCACATGGGAACTGGTATTAAAAAACAGAGCAAAAAAGTCCTAGCATGAAAACGAAGAGACAGGAAGGTGGCAATATGATTGGCCCACAGAGCAGTAGGCCCACACTGGGGCATGAGGATGGAGAATTCTGGGAGAGCTGTCTCCAGGCAACAAATAAATAGAAAACACAGCCCAATAAAAAGAATAAGCCAAAAATTAACTGATAGTGTATCTGAAGAATTTGATCATTTAGAAATAATATTAATAGATGTTTTATAGTTCTTATGGTGTCTATCAAAGAATTTGACAATGATTTGATAAATGCAAAACAAACAAAAGAAGAAACATATAATCTAGAATAATGTCCGTTGATGGAAAGTGAACCAAAAAAGGAACAAGAGAAACATAAACATAGTTTCAGCTTGGTTCATCAGTATATTTCAGACATTTACAGAATCACAAAAATGTGGTTTAATTGTATTGGGAAAAATAAAATAGGAAAAGAAGTGTTAACAGGAAGCTTTCAATTGATAATGTCAAAAATCTAAAATAGAAAAAAAGAGTATTAACAGAATTTAGATCAGTGAAGTCAGTGAGAAAGGAAACAGTTGAAAGGTTTAAAAGCCTCTAGGAAAAAGGACTTCAAAGTAAGGATGGTAACTGGGGGACTTTACTAAAAATCAAAATATGCTTTTAAAGAGGAGCTAAAATATCACCTGTTCTCATGAGCCCTATCATGGCAGAGTGAGTTCTTTCTTTATATGTTTCCTCAGCACTTTTTATATATTTTTTTCTATTGTAGTACTTTTCACACTGGTTTGTAATTAATTATTCACATGACTTTTGCCCTCTAGCACTGAGTATTATGCCTGGCATGAAATAAATGTCAAGTACATTTTTTTAACTGATCTATACTCAACCATCTCTACCTTAACTTCTATTTTTTTCTTTATTTTCTCATTTTCCCCATCTTTTGCATACATTATTTCAGTGATTCTGCTTCCATTTGGGGAGGAAAAAGATCCTTTGTATCCTCATGGTAGGAGAGTCAGAAATTCTTAGAGTGAATTTTTAAATTTTTTTCCAGTGATTATATCTTATCTTTGAATTTATGTTCACATGTTAGTCTAAAAATATCCATTGGGCAAAACCAGCCTGGCACATATCATGTCACCTCATTTGGGTGAATTATTGATAATATTTTTGCAAGCATATATCAAAAATATTTCATGCACTAAAACCTAGAAAAGAAATTCATCTATTGATTAGATGTACTCATCATTGGAAAACAATGAGTAATCCATCAACATTCTTAGACATCCAGATATCTATAGATTACTGACAATTTTATTAGCAGATTCTGATTACCATCACAGAGCAGCTGGGTTCCAACTGCAGACTGTCACTTCTTTCGGGATTTGTGACTTTTAAAATTACTCCTGAGCCAGGAAACACAGAATTCTCTTGTGGGTCCAATAACTTGAAGAACAAATCTTCAAAGTTGGATTTTTTGTTCAGTGTTAAAATATTAACATCTATTAAATACTACACAAAGAATCTTAGCCAGTAAGTTTTAATTAATTTGGTCTTAAGAAAACTAATTGTCTATCATTTTAGCTTTAGGCTGTTTCCTGAAAAAAAAAAAATCAAATATTTATTTGGAAGAAATACTGCAAGTCATTTTCTCTGAGAACATGGGGTTTGGCTTGACAGGGACAGCTATTAAAAAGATTTAATGAAATCACCAAGACTTATTTGAAACTTGCTTAGAAACATTTTTACACTCAATCTGCACAACAATATATTATTTTTTTCAACACAGATGGACAATTTATTGTTATCCTAGGAAGGAGGGCAAATAAAGACTGTGGGGGAATTTCACTTGTGCACTGGGAGCACAGAAGGTGAAGATCTTGAAGACACAGAATGAGAGAAGGAATAAAACCTCCTGTCAAATTAAAATGAAAACAAAAACAACAACAGAAAAAATAAAAACAGTGTAGTAAGGAACCATATAATGCCATTTGTGATCAATTTGCTCTCTAATGATGGAGAAATTGAATTCAGGGTATGCTCTGAAGGCTGTCATGCAGGGGTACTTGGAGGCTGTGTGGTAGTTAAGGATACAGTGGTCATTCCCTTCCATATGATTCACTTTCTTGGACTGCAAATAATGCTATTAGAATTTGATTCAGACTGAAATTGGCACCACTCAAACCAATGTACTTGGCAGTTGAGATTTACTATTTGATGCTTTTGTGAGGATAAATATATGCTGAAAATAAGAAAGCTGATAATTTATCTTCCTTTGGGGCTCATGAATTTTGCTGATAATTTACATGAGAAATCAAATTGTATGATTGAGAATAGCTGTGGGGTATCATATAATGACAATATAGTCTGGAGGTCTGGAAACCAGAATTTGGGTTATAATTCTGCTGCCTAATGTTGTGACTTTGAACAAACCACAGTTGCTTCATCTCAGTAAAATAAAAAGGTAGAGTTAGATGTTCCCTGGTCTTTTTCCAGGTTGAAAATCAAATGCTTTTGTGTGACCAGTGGTAGTCAACAGTGGATCATTAGGCACTGAATCAGTGGAGGAGGGCTGCTCACTGAGTATCTCCTGTGTTCTGGGTTCTATATTATATACTTCATTGACTATCAAGAAATATGTGAGTCCTGTGATCAGACCACCATTTTCATTATTTTACTAGGTGTCTGGCTCTGAACAAGTTACCCAATTTTTTGATCTTTTGGTTTCTTTGCTACAAAGTGAGAATTGTTATATACTAGTTTTCTATAAAATGGAAATAATTAGTACCCATCTCATAATGTTTTTGGGAGGATTAACAAACTGATTCTTGAGATGCTGGGAAGAGTACTTTTCATATGAGCACGCTCAATAAATATTAGCTATTATATTTGTGTGTATATTTGTGTCTTCATAATGGCACATCCTTTTCATAATTGAAAATATATTTCTCCTAGTTCCTTGATTATTGATATTTTAAAGAATGGTAAAATTGAAATTTAAATATGTTTCTCAGTCACTGTTTAATAAAAGTCCACCTAAGATTCTACAGAACAGTAGATTCTGGACAGAATGAAGAAATGAATAGTTAAGATCAAAGACTCTGTATGGTACTGGAGTTCATGTAACTAATATTGGCACAGATGAAAATGGATATATTCCAAGCAGGAACCATGTGTCTCTTATGTCTCTTTATAATCTTTAGATAGTAACATCCTCTTCTTCCTTTGCTGATCAAAAGATCTCATAGTCTTTATAGTTACTTTTGGCCTTTGCTACTATGGGATTTACATCTAAAGAAGATGCTACTGATCCCAGAGGTCAGCACTCTAATGTGATATAGAACATTTGGTTTTTTTCGGGAAAGGAGCTGTTGAGCACTCTAGTATTATAGCAGAGCTTTTACTAAAATAAATTCAGGGCAACTAGAGTGTTGTAATCAATAGACAATTCAGTATGACTAATAAATAGTATTGTCTTAATGCCAACCAATGCTTTGACATAGCCAGTAAGTGGCGAGCTTGATATATCATTGGATGAAAATGTAAATGTAGCAGCATCACGATGGCACAGCAGGTATGCTCATCTTTCTTCTTTGTTGCTAAGGTATGGTTACTATGACAATAGTCACTAATACTACCAATTTGATTCCCATTAATAGGAAACTATTTCCCACAAATTTGTGAAGAGTCTCCCTATTAAAATGAAACTTTATCAGTTTTCTACCGTTTTATTTAATTGTTGAGTATCCAAATGATGTAATTCAAATTGAGTACACCATTTTAGTTGAGAGTATCTATGCCAGACAATTTATATATGCTTTTTCATTTATTCCCTAATGTTAATTCTAGGAGTTGTATTTTATAACTCGGTTTTACAGGTGAATAAACTAAGACACAAGGAGATTGGTCAGATTTACACATCCAGCAAATGAGAGAGCTTGGATGTGACTCTATATGGATCTGACTAAATCCATATCTCTTCATGATGCTATTTGGATTAATCTTCCTACAATGAGAGAGTTAAGTAAAATTAGAATAATCATTCAATCCAGCTGAATTTGGAAGGTGTAGCTTTGTAGTAGTTCTAGTATATATTTAGGGTGATTTTGTCAGTGGCACACAGTAGTAACCTGGTTGTAATTACACTCGTAGCAACTTATCAGTGTTTACTCTGTGTCAAACCCTAAATTTTAGCATGTTACATTTATATTTTTATTTAATTTTCAAACAATTGCATGAAGAACATACTATCACTACCTCCATTTTATGGATTAAAAAAAAAAGTGTTACAAATATTTAGTTTTTACCAGAGTTGTATAATGAGTAAATTCTTGAGTCAATATTTAAAACCTATTGGCCTGACTTAAGAACCTATAATATTAATCCCAACCCTATAATGACCAGTCCGCATTAAAGGCTGTATATTGGAAAGATTACAAGACTAAAATCTGAGGTAAAACTGGAGCTTTGTTCAATAGGTGGGACCAAAGGGAATTGTGATGGTTGGTGAATGAGGGTTTCAGAGTATCATTTTCACTTATTTATTTTCTTTCACCATCTTCAACTAGAGTAAATTAAAGAATACAACAATGTTTCATGAAAATTTACTCTATACCAAGTATATATTAAGTAACTTAAATCATAGCCTTATGTCACACTCAGAACAATGCTGTGAGGTACTTACAGATAGTAAGTAAATCTCCAGGTTGGTGGGGGGTGCTAGTTTGATCTGAGACATACTGAAAAAACCTTACACTCTTAGCCACAGTGCTATGCTGCCAACCGCCTGTTTCTTGGTAAATTTTCAGAGCTTTGAAAGTGAAGATCCTGGTTTGGAGTTGAACGTTGATACAGAATGTACCAGTAAGCCTGCCCTATGTGGCCGAGGAAAACATAAATAAAATAAGTGCTAGAACTCATCCTGGAGCAAGTTCTATTGAGTTACCTAAATAGGAAAGTTTAATAGCAACTTTCCCAAGAGTTGACTTCTTAATTGCTTAATTGCTCTCAGTCCCCTGCAAATGAATAGATGATGGACTGAAAATACAAACTTTTGGGGGGAAGATTTTGTCAGAGAGAAAGAGAGAGCACAAGCAGGGGCAGTGGTGGGCAGAGCAGGCAGGAGAAACAGGCTCCCCAATGAGCAGGGAGCCTGATGCAGGACCAATCCCAGGTCTCTGGGATCATGATCTGAGCCGAAGGCAGATACCCAACCGACTGAGCCACCTAGGTAACCTCAAAAATGCAAACTTTGGAGACAACATCTCAAAAAAACCCCACATAATTTGTTAATATTTTTTCACATGATACCCAAAGAAAGAACTATTACTCCATATAACTAAATGAACACATATCATTTATAGTCCACTTTGAAGTCGAAGGCTTTAAGGCGATATACAAAGGGAAAGAAACATACCATACAACTGCAAAATGAACCACAAAGGGCACCATGGTACAATTTAACTCAGTGTCGAGTAGTCCAGGATACTATGAAATTGAAAATATGTGAGGGCTCGAATCAGCAACTTTGTATTCTGTTTGAGGAATCTGAAGAAGAATCTTTAAGAGGGAGGTGACTGTTAGGCCCATTTAGTTTGTGCTTCAAGTCTGAGAAGACTTCAGAATGCAGCTGCGTTTTAGTAGTTAATATCTGCTGGAATGTAAGTAGAGAACTTTGTATTGGTCGACTTTTTATTTGTAACAAACACACTGAAATTTAGTGGCTTAAAACAACCCAACTTAAACAGCTCATGATCTGTGAGACACGTGGGCAGTTCTCTGGTCTGACTTTGCAGATCTCTTCTTGGCTTGCTCATTCATTTCAAATTAGCTGGCAGTTAGCTGATGGCTAGACGATCAAGAGTGACCTCACTTATGGGGGCACTTCTGGGTTAAGCCACTGCTTTCGGCTCAGGTCATGATCTCAGGGTCCTGGGATCGAGTCCCGCATCGGGCTCTCTGCTCAGCAGGGAGCGTGCTTCCCTCTCTCTCTGCCTGCCTCTCCATCTACTTGTGATTTCTCTCTGTCAAATAAATAAATAAAATCTTTGGAAAAAAAAAAAGTGACCTCACTTAAGTCTGACATTGAGACACTCAGCCAGGATGAAAGAGGTTCCTGGAACATGTCTCGTTTCCTAATTCACCAGGTTAGGCATCTTCTTCACATTGTGGCAGTGGCAGAAGCCCCAACAACAGCAGGTCCACACGTGAGTGCTTATTAAGCCTCTGTTTGCTCACTTTACTAATGTGCCACTGGACAAAGCAGGTCACAAGGCCACCCCAGTGCCCCTGTGAGAGCACGTATCCAAAGGTCAGGTGAGGGATAATCTGTGGCCATTTCTGCATCTTTACTATATCCTTATCACAAATGTTGATTATTATTGATAATTATGATGATATTAGCTATATTTAAGAGGGAATGATAATTTCAGTGATGAAAAGAATCCAAATTAAATGTAACCCATGTTTCCTTAGAAAGCCTAATGAATAAGAGTGGTGGATAAGAGAGAGGCAAATTATTTTAACAGAAAGGATGTAGGTAGATACAGGCAAAGCCACATCAGTGTCTCATCTCCAACACCAATCAGTCGAGCAACTAAGATTGTTTAATATCTCTAAGCCTCTATTCCCAAGTTTTTTAGAGTAAGGGTTAGTAGCTGTGTCACAAAGCAAAGCACTTTTCCCTTTTTCATGCTTCAGTTTTAGCTATGAAAAAAAACCTAAACATATTCTTCCTTTTTTTTTTTTATAACCATGAATGATGTCATCTAGAAGTATAGGCTTGATTACCTGTAAAATACTACACAAATGTTAGTTATTTTAGTTAGTAGGGATTTTCATTATGAATTATGCATTATAGTTTGCCCTCCTAGGCCCTGTGCTCATTTTTATATACTGTTGTTTTGATGTTTTTAAGTAACTAGAAACCTAAAGCTGAGGAGGGTGAAGGGATATGAAAATTCTCTTTTTTAAATATTTTATTTACTTATTTGACAGAGAGAGAGAGAGAGAGCACAAGTAGGCAGAGCGGCAGGGAAAAGGAGAGGGAGAAGCAGGCTCTTCACTGAGCAGGAGCCTATGCGGGGCTCGATCCCAGGACCCTGGGATCATGACCTGAGCCAAAGGCAGCTGCTTAATCGACAGAGCCACCCAGGCACCCCAGGATGTGAAAATTCTTAAATAGAATTGGTGGAGAAATAAGTTGGTAAAAGTCAGTTAGTCAAGTTGGTAATGTGTTAAATATTTTACAATGATCATATCCAGAAAGAATAATAAAAATATAGAATGGCTTTATTGCTCATATTTTGTCCTTCATGGTATTTAATTTTTTCTTAATGTACATTTAATAAGTATATATTTGCAGTAGATATATATTTATACTGTCATTCATGAGATGTTAGGCAATTATTTTGTCATTTTACCTGGTCTGCACCTACAGTGACCACCAAAGTTCTGTAAGCCTCAGTTTCCTTATCTGTGGAATAGAGAGAATGATATCTCAAAGGACTATTTGATGGGTAAAGAAGGTCTTAATAGTCAAGTCCCTAGGCCAGTCTTAATGTAGAGAAAACACTTTGCTTTTAACTTTTCCCTCCCATTGTTTCTCCCCCTCACTCTTGCCCAGTAAGATTTTAGTATCTTTCCTTTCCCTGTTCCAGGACTTGAGGTAGTGGTGATAAAACGTCCTAGGAAAACAAGCTTGGAGGGGAAGATAATGTGCTTCCTTTGAGCTGTGCAGAGCTGAAGATACCTGGATGGCTCTGACTGGGGAGAGGCCCTAGTGGGTTGTACATACCTACCTTAAAGAGAAAGGAGACCAATGCCTTCCCTTCTAGAGACCCACCAGCAAACAGACTCACTGTTCTCCCTTTGTAATTGCCCCAGCTGGTTTTATCAGCTAGTGACATATTTCAACTCTATTCTGACAATTTATCAGCCCAACCAGAGATATGTTCAATGTCTGGCGAAATGATATTGTTAAAAATGCAGAGCTTGGCTGGGCTTCTTGGAAACAATGGCTCTCAATTTGATTTCCATTGACAGAAGGCAGCTCAGGCAAAGGCATAAATAAAAAGTTACAATGACTGAAGGAAAACTTGGGGCTTCCAGTTAGACCTCATTACTTGGAGCAGTCAGACTGGAAAAGAGCAGCAGGGGAGACAGAATTGGCTTCTCAAGGCAAGCAATGATGAAGTGAGTCTACAATTAGTGATCACCAGCTTTCCTGGAGAATCAGGACAGTTGAACTTTTGGAAGCCTAGGGAGGTTTCTACTCAATATTATACAGTTCATGGTGCAAAGAACAGCAAATTAGACTCACCAATTTCTCAGAAGGCTTGAATTATCCAGTTTTCTTTTGGAGTTTTTATATTTCATCTACAATTATGGAAATACAGGCTTTGAAATGAAATTATCTCTATGATGTATTTTAACTCTAACATTATTAGAGGTATAATTCTACCTTTTGCACAAAGGAAAACATTAGTGTATTATCTTCTTGGAGGCAGACAACAGGGAGACTCCTAAAAAAAAAGGAAGAAAAATTATGTTTAGAAGTAAGGACCAGAAATGTTAGCATGCATTGTCCAAATTTAATCCCTATATTATCCTTAGGAGAATAGCTACAATTTTCCTTATTTTTTTTTTCAGATTAGGAAATTAAAACTCAAGGAGATAAAAGGCCTTACTTCAAATCACATTATCTAAATTTAATCCATATATTATCCTTAGACAGAATAGCTATAATTATTCTTGTTTTTCAAATGAGGAAACTGAGGTAAATTGAGAGTGACTTTCCTCAGATTACACAGGTTGAAAAACAAAGCATGGACTTGAACTTCTTGCTGTCTAACCCCAAAGCCTGTGCTCATCCCATGTGGTCATGCTGGCTCTGGCTACAACCACCTGCAGTGATGACAGGCAGGAATCAAATGAAATTTTGACTTTTCCCCAACTTTTCACATTATATTATGGAATTAAGAAAATGAGTTTGAGGGAGGAAGGAAGAAATATGTGGATGGTGAAGGATTGAAGAGAAGCAGCTAAGGAAGGAGGCATGGAGGGAGAAGTAATGGAAAAAGTAAAGGTGCAAAAATGAAACTAACACATATATTAGCTCCTTATGTTCCAAGGGGATGTACTTTTAACAATTTTATTAGGTGCAATTAGGTTGTGCATCATTCATGTATAATTTGATCTATTAGACACCAAAAATTTTCATTACGATAGGTGTGATGAATGTATCACCTTTGCCAAAAGCTTCCTCAAAAAATAAGTTATCCTGGAGCACTGAATGGTTCAGGCAGTTTAGAGTTGGACTCTTGGTTTCAGCTCAGGACATGATCTTGGGGTCATGGGACTGAGCTCCATGTCAGGCTCCATGCTCAGTGAGCCATCTGCTTGAGATTCTCTTTCCTTCTCCCACTGCCACTCCCTGACATTTGCACACACACACTCTTTCTCTGAAATAAATAAATAAGTTTTTTTAAAAAAATTATCAAGTTATTAAGTTATCCAGATAGATGAGGGTCCATTTGTGGACTCTCTTTTGTTTTATGTGTCTATCTTTACACAAGTACTATATTGTTTTGACTATTACTTCTCATTTTAATAATACATATTGAGATAAGGTAATATTAGTTCTTATGTATTTTTTTAAGATTTTATTTTTTTATTTGAATGTGAGAAAGAGAGCACGAGTGGGAGGAGGGGAGAATCAGTGAGAGAAGGAGAAACAGGCTCTCTGTTTAGATCCCAGGACCCTGAAATCATGACTGAGCTGAAGGTAGATACTTAACCAACTGAGCCATATAGGTGCCCCAATGCTAGTTCTTTTAAAATGTTGAATATTATAAGACTTCCTTTTCACATGAATTTTATAATTGTTTTATATATTTCTAAAAAATAAAATTTTGATTGGGTTAGCATAGAATATTTATGTCACTTTGGAGGAAGATTGACATCTTAACAATATTGATTCTTTAAAACTGTGAAAATAATATGGGTCTCTTTAAAAACCTTATTCAGCTTCTCTAAGCAAATTTTTATAAAGTTCGGCACACAGGTCTTTTATAAATTGTATCACAGTTATCTTTATCATTTCATATTTTCAATGTTATTACAAATGCTATTTTATTTATTTTCATCTTCTGATTTTTTTTGCTACTATATATAGATTATACCTAAGTTTTTCATACTGCTTTTGTGTTCTGCAACTTTGCTAAACTCACTTATAAGTCTAGCAGATTTTTGTAGATTACATCAGGTTTTCTACATAGACAGTCATATTATCTGTAAATAAAGACAGTTTTTACTTCTTTCTCTTCAATTTGGATGCCTTTTAAAAAAATATTCTTATTATGATGGTTAGCACTTCCAGTAAAATGTTGAATAGAAATGGTTGTCTTGCAGCTGATCTTGGGGCAGAAGCATTCAGTTTTTCTTCATTAAGTATATTGACAGCTATAAGTTTTTGAAGGTGAATTTATTGCCTTGTGAAGGAAGGAGTTTTAACAGTAATAGATGTAACCTGTCACATTATTTTTCTGCATCTATTTTGTTGAATATATGTTTATTCCTTTTTGTATTACTAATATTATAAATTGTATTAGTTGGTTAAACTAACCCTGAATTCCAGAAACAAAAACTGCTCCGTCATGGTGTAACAACATTTTTCATGCAGTGTTAGAATCAATCTGCTAATGTTTTGTTCAGAATCTATAGTTTTCCTATATTATAAAGTCTTTGTCTGATTTTAGTAATGGAACAATAGAGGTGTCACAGAATGTTTTGAGAAGACTTTACTTATTTTCAACTTTCTGTAAAATTTATGTAGACAGTATAATGTGATTCTTAAATCTTTGGTAGAATTCATCAGTGAGGCTATCTGGTTTTGGAGTTCTCTTTGTAGGAGGGATTTTAACTATAAATTCCATTTCCTTAATGGATGTTGGACTTTTTATGTTGCATACTTCTTGAGGTTGTATATTTCACGGAATTTGTCTATTTCACCAAGGTTACTTAAATTATTGGTAAAAAGTTATAATTTCCCAGGGCACCTGCGTGGCTCAGTGAGTTAAGGTCTCTGCCTTGGGCTCAGGTTATGATCCCAGAGTCCTAGGATGGAGTCGGGCTCTCTGCCCAGCAGGGAGCCTGCTTTCTCCTCTTTCTCTCTGCCTGCCTCTCTGCCTACTTGTGATCTCTCTGTTAAATAAATAAATAAAATCTTTTTAAAAAAAAGTTATAATTTCCCTTATTTTATATGTGTCTATATATATCTTCAAATGTATTGTCTTTCCTGATTTTAGTAATTTGTTTTCCCTCTTTTCTTTATTAGTCTGAGTAGAATTTAAACAATTTTATAGATTTCCTGAAAAAAGAAACTTTGGATTTAATTAATGTTTTCTGTTTTCTATTTCATTGGTTTCTGCTCTGATCTTTCTTTTTTGTTCTCCACTACTTACTTTGGGTTAAATTGGTCTTCTTTACTTGTTTCTAGTGTCTGAGTTCCTTTCTTTGAAATCTTTCCTTCTATTTGATATGTGTACTGTTCTAAGTAGCAGCTTAGCACCTCCCAAAAATTATGATGTAAATGTTTTAATTTTTATTTAGTTTCAAACACTTTCCTATTTTGTATTTCTTTTTTGATCCATGGGTTATTTAAACAAGCATCATTTAGTATCCAAATACTAAAATATTTTTCTAAGATCTATATATTATTGAGTACTAATTTAATCCATTATGACCAGATAACATGATTTTTCTGAGATGAATCATTTCAAATTTATTAAGACAGCTTTATGGCCTGGGATGTGATATATTTTGGTAAATATTCTCCATTGCTTCCATCCACCTAAAAGAATGTGTTTTCTGTTTTCATTAAATGTTATATTCTCTAAAAGTTAATTATGTAAGTTGATTGATAGTGTTCCCATCTTTAATATCCTTTTTTTTTTAAAGATTTTATTTTATTTATTTTACAGAGAGCAACACAGTGAGAGAGGAAATACAAGCAGGGGGAGTGGGAGAGGGAGAAGCAGGCTTCTGGCTGAACAGGGAGTGATATTCGGGACTGATCCCAGAGGCCTGGAATCATGATCTGAGACTAAGGCAGTCACTTAATGACTGAGCCACTCAGGTATCCCCCAATCTTTAATATCCTTAATGATTTTCAATCAGTTTTTTGAGGAAGAGTTATTTAAATTTCTGTCTAAAACTGCATTTTGTATATTGCTTTGCAATTCTATCAGTTCTTGATTGGTGCATTTTGATCAGTGCCTTAACATTAGAATATTGATATTGGCTTATTAGCTTTAATTGTTTAATTATTTAATGGTCGCTTTAGAGTTTTTATTATACATCTTGAGCTTATCACAGTCTACATTCAAGTGAAATTATACCCCTTCATACAGAGTATAAGAGGCTTACAACCACAATCTTTGACTTCTAACCTCTTGACTTTTGTTTTATTGTTAAACATTTTACTTTTTACATATTTTATAAACCTCACAGTGTCTTGTTATTATTTCTGTTTAGACAGATATTTGTCATTTAAAAACTTTAGATAAAAAGAAATCCACAATATCTTCAAATATTTCTTCACACTCCCTTCAGGAACTGTAATTACATATTTACACATACATTAAGCTACTTGATATTGTCCTACAACTAAGCAATACCCTGCTCATTTGGTTCCATTATTTCCTTTTCTCTGTGTTGTATTTTGAATAGTTTTATTGCTTTGTCTTAAGTTCACTTATCTTTTTGTCTGCAATATTTAATATGCTGTTATTCTTATATATAGAATTTTATATCTCAGACAGTAATTTTATCACTGGAAATCAATGTTGATCATTTTAATCTTTCATGTCTCCTCACTTTTCAAATGTATGGAATATAATTATAAATAACTTTGAATACCCTTGACTCTTAATTCTAATAGTTGTGCCTGTTATGATTGATTTAGTTAACTTATAAGGAAAAATATAACCTGTCTCTGTTTAACTGGTGATGTTTAATTGAGTATCAAACATTTTATGTTTATGGTATTTGGTATTTTTTATATTCACATAAATATTCTTGAGCTTTGTTTTGGAATATAGTTAATTAACTTGTAAATAGTTTTATCCTTTTACATCTTGCTGTTAGTTTTTTAGGTAGAACTGGAACAGTGGTAACTATGGCTAATTATTCCCTCTAACTGAGCCAAAACTTTTTGCATACTTTACCCAATGCTAAATGAATCTGGTGGGACCTGGCATTATTTCTGGCCTCTGTTAATGCCAGATACTGCTTTTATTAATCCTTTGGATGATTTACCTCAGCTTCATGTATTTTTCTCTCAATTTATGCACTAATCAGTACTCAACTGAATTCTCAAGTGTTACCTTCTGAGATATGTAGATTTCTCTCTCTGTGCAGCTTTCTCCTCTTTTTTCTCTGTTTTCTGAAGTTACACTCCCATTTCCATCTCCTCAACTCAGGGGCTCTTCCAGACTATACCTGAGTTACCTTTCCCTATTCTGCAGCCTAAAAATTGTCTCAAGCCATTACCCTGGGACAATCATAGGGCTCACGTCCCTTATTTCTGTTTCTCAGATATCACTGTCCTTCTTTGTCTAATCCCTGTGTTTTGCAAATGTTTTGGTTGTTTCAAGCAGAAATATAAATACAATCTTATTACACTATCTTGATTTGGAGCAGAAATCTTCCCAAACTATGTGCTATATAAGGGGAGTGAACAATGGTACATGGTACCAAAACGTTTTGTTTGAGAGTCTGACTACTGCATTATAGAAAGGGAAAATATCTCATACTACACCCTCTCCTTCAAGCTACTGTTAAAATGTTATTTACAAAAATATCAACGCTTTCTGACTTTAATTCTATTTTTTATAGCCAATTTTTCATGGCAGCATAAGTTACCGTCTTTTACTTAAAACTAAAGTACAGGAAATAACACTGGGAGTGGAGTGGAGACTGGTGTCTGGATCCAGCATTACCACTTTCTAAACACATTACCTTGGATGTCATTTGTCATCAGTTTACAAGCCCCATTGTCATCACCTACAAAATGTCAATAATAGCACCTTACTTGTTTACCTTACAGAACAAGTATAAGAATGCAGTGATATTATAATATAAGCAATCTTTTTAATTGTAAAATGTTACAACAATATAGGATTTATTTTTACAATTATGTTAATTATGCTTTTGAGGAACTTAAGTTCCTCAAAACTAACTCTAACCTGAAAGATCTAAAATATAATAGTTCACCTTTTTTTTGGCCTTAGGATTACCTTTTTGACACATTCACTCAGACTTCTGGGGAATCACTTACCCACAAAATTCTACACTTTATTCTTTGGCATGTGCAATGGAGTAATAGAAAAAGCCTTGTGCTCTAAAATCAAATAATTCTAGACTGCACTCAGACTTTGCTATTGTGTCTTCTTGAGGCAATTATTGTACCACTCAGTTTTCTAATATCTAAGATGAGAAGAGTAATACTACCTTTGTCGGGGTTTTGTAAGAAGAAAATATGATAAAATGTGTGATGAACTGGCACATAATAAGCTTTCAAGAGAAGTTATTTTAAAATGTTATCACTATGCCATTAAAGAAGCTATGTGGGTGCATTCATAAATGTTCCATTCAAAAAGAATATGTCCTTCTCTAATCAAAGTTACGTAATCAGATACCATACCTCAGTCATATTTAACTCTTTCCTGTCACCGGTCTTTCACATCCAGTCAGTTCACCAAATACTCCAGCACCTCCTCCAGGCTTTCTGCTGCTACTAGCACTGTCTTCATTTCAATTTTATTGATGACTCTGTTTCCTTGCTACTGCATGTTACTGGTATTGTAGACTAACTTATTGCTCTCCCTGGACTTTCTCGGCATCAGTCTATGCATTGCATTTGGTCCCACATTCTGAAGGTACAGCTCTAATCATGGCATATTATTCCTAGGAAATCTTTGACTCTTCACTTTTAAGTGTAGAATAAAATCCAAGTTTTCCTACTTGGCATACATGTTCTGTCCAAACTCATCACCGTCTTTCTTTCCACATACCTCTTCCCACCTACCATAATGTGCCTTAGGCTCTATTTACTCTGTGCAGTCCTTCTTAAACATGCATGGTAGTCTTTCCTTGATCATGTTGATTAAGCTATACCTTCCTGAATTTTCTTACTGCTATCAAATTTATTCTATCAACTGTAATCCTATTTAAATAATAGCCACCATTTATACAACTCTCATGGTATATTAGCCATTGTTCTAAACACTATTTTTGTGATATAGTTGAAGTCTTACCACATACCATAAAATATCACCCATGCACATTTTTTAGACAAAAATCAAGGCACAGTATCATTTCTATGGCAAATAGCAAGTGAGGGCTAAATAGCATTATGACAAAATGTGCTGTAAAAACTACATTCAACTTCTTCTGCTCAAATTCCAGTGGTTTCCCATATTTTTCTTATGTAATCAATTATTCTTTCTTTTCTGAATTTAATTATTTCTTATTTTTGGATACTATGTCAATTTTACAACCAGCTTTGTATGTTATCATATGTGCCCATACCTTCCTTAATTGAAACTATTTTTCAAAGGCAGGGACCATGTTTTATTTGTGGTTAAGATATCAAATTTTGTCATGAAGCTTATCTGGATTCAAGTGTCAGCCTTTTCAGTTAACAGTTGAACCATCCTGAGCCAGTTATTTACTTCAAACCTTAATATCTTCATCTGTAAAATGGGACTAATAATAGTACCCAGTTCACTAAGATACTTTCAAGATTATAAGAGATTGTGCATGTGAAGCACTCATAATATTACTGCACATAGGTTAAAAGCCAATGCTTTTAGCAATTATTATTGGTATTATTACTGATAAGATTGATGCCTATTTAATTCTCTAGCACTGGGATATTTTACTCCCTCCTAAAAACTCTTTCTTTAGTGGTGCTGCATGGGAAGAATGATTGATCTAAATATAAGGATGACAAAATTAGCCCTGGCACCTTTGACCTTACTAGTGTTCCTCCAGATGTTAGATTTTGCTCCCATAAGTGGTGATTTGCAACAAATGACACATTTATAAATAGCCCTCGAGAAAGAAATTCCTTCTGATGGGAGGCAAATGATGTGTCTATCAAAATATAAAATGACTCTGCCAAGATTAATGCTCTTCCCAGAAATGCCAAGGCAATTAATAACAATTAGCAATTTAATATAAAATAATGCCAACTGCTTGAAAACAATAAATAAGTGTGCATAGGTGTGTAGCTTGCTGTCCTTTAGGAAAGGCAATTTCACTAGGAGCCAAGTCTATTTATAAAAACATCTCTCTTATAAGGAAAACAAATGACAACTGAAGGCCAAAGGATATAAAAGCATTAACAAGAGTCCCGGAAGCCAGCATGTTAATAGTACAGAGGCTCACATAACGAGCCCACCTCTCAATTTAGCATCGGTTGGTCCCTTTGACCCATAAGCATTAGCAAAGTTGTAAGGAAGCTGGATAAAGGGCCCAAGTTAAGGTCAAAGACTTGGTTGTTGAGTCATCACCGCCTGGAACTGGTTGCAGGAGGAAAGTCACTTTAACAGGCACTTTACTTATATAAAGTCTGTAAAACTATGAATTATACATAATAAAAATAAGTATAATTCCTATTTTAATATCACAGTCTCTTATCAGTGATTTTCCAAGTGTGATACCCTGAGCAGCAACCGCCTACTCTAGTAGATTAACAGTCTAGATTACTGGGCTCCACACTTAGACCTACTAATCAGAAGGTCTGGGGAATGGGTCAAGCAATCTGCATGTTAACCAGTCCTCCAGATGGTTCTGAAGCTCTTAAAGTAAATATCATAGTCATTATTGTCAGCTGAAGAAAATCAGGGCTTAGTCACTGTCTGACATCCCATGTGAGCAGTGATGAAAATGGGATCCTATGCCATGTCTGCCTGACTCCACAATTCATGACTTTTCCACTCTGACAAGCTGCTTCCATAGGCAAAGTTCAGAAACAGTCCATCTGGTTCAGGCCAACTTCAGGCCAGAAGTTGGAGTACAGACAAGAATTTGAGGTTCTGTTTCCTACAGAGGTGACTCTCAGGTTGTCCTACGGGGAAGGTCCTCTGGCCCTTGCCCTACAATGCCTCCCAGAGACGATGCTTTGGACTGATATACTAGAAAGATGGTAGCATGTAGCTCAGAGCCAAAATAAGCAACTAAGACCACAGGTGCACAGGGGGATAAAGTCTTGTTACTGGCACAGAGCCTGGGAAGGATGTAGGCTTTGATTAAGTGAGCAAAAATAGGCTTTCACTTCAAGAAGCCTCTTTGAAGCACTGAAATGTCCCTTTTCTTAAATAGACAAAAGACTTTTCAACTATATTAGGTGCAAACACCCTCATTGTGGAATATCTGTGTGATACCTCTGTGACTATTCTTTCTCTCTTTCTGTGCTCTGCTCAGTGCCAATGTATCAGTGGGGCTTTCCCTGATACACATCATAATAATAAACCCAATAGAAAATCTAATAACCCTAAATAAACAAGCCCCCCTCCACCTTTTACAAATGCTAACCTCTTTTTCTGCTCTATTTTTTACAGCATATATTCCATTAATTCAGCAAATATTTACTATTTATATATTAATTTGTTAATGTTTCCATTTTATAGCATTCTCATCACCTGTTTTTCCCAACCTGTGTATGCACACATACCCTGTATGACTTCCCTCTATGCATGATGCCTTTGATTTGATTTGTAGAACCTTTGAGACCTAAAGAATTTAAGTTTAAACAAAAGAGAGAGAGAGAGATCTAAGGGCCTGGCTTAATATCTACCCACATATCTGTTCTGCCTTTTTAAGATATCCCTGGCTTCTAGACAAAAGTTTTTTGAACTTTCTATGTTATAGAATGATTCTTAGAAAAATAAACAATTTAACTACCACACATCTCATACTCTTATATATGTTAAGTGTTTAATGATAAATAAGACAATGAAATAAAGTCTTGTACTCAAAGTGATAATCATTTTATAGGAAAAGAAGATAAGTGATGAACAAGATTCTGTCATATGTGCTAGAATAGAGGCAGAGACACTATGCACTATGAGCAGAGAGGCAGATGGTTTAAACCAACAGAGAAATGCAGAGGCCATGTGAGTTTCCTGACAGAAGTGTGGCTTGAGCTAACTCTGAATTCAAATAGCCTATGCTAATATGTCTTATAGAAAACCATGTGGTCAAATGTAAGTTCTACAGCTAAATAATCCCAGAGTGGCTCAGGTGGCATAAGCAAGCTTTTAAAAGCCATATAAAAACCATTTTCTCTAGAGATAGCTAGAGCCCTGAAACTAGGCTCTACCCCTTTCTAAGATTGCGTTAGGCAAAGCACTTTCCATTTCTTGCTCTCTTCTACATGATGCTGTTATAAGACCTTGTTAGTAGGGCTGTTTCAAGTATTAAATTAGATAATATGCTCAAATGACCCATGATATGTTAAATGCTTCAAAATTTTATGACAGAAAATATCAGCATATACATGTAGATTGGACAAGCGAGGAGAAGGGAGTTGAGGGAAATTGGAAGGGGAGGTGAACCATGAGAGACTATGGACTCTGAAAAACAACCTGAGGGTTTTGAAGGGGCGGGGGGGGGGAGGTTGGGGGAACCAGAGGGTGGGTATTAGGGAGGGCACAGATTGCATGGAGCATTGGGTGTGGTGCAAAAATAATGAATACTGTTACGCTGAAAAGAAATAATTAATTTAATTTTTTAAAAATTTTTTCTATCTGGGTGTCCAACACAGAGTTTGTGCTTACAATGGGTAATCAAATTGTCAGTTTGAGATGGATAGAAGGGAGTCTTGATGATCCCCATGATTACCAAGAAAACATGCATTTGGACTCAGCTAAAACAGTGTTATCTTTGTGTGTGAAAATTTGTACTAATGTATTTTTTATGATAATTAAAATATCTATTATTTTAAAATACAGACTTGTATTAAAAATTAAAATCACCTAGGCATCTTATTTTTGTTGCAAATACAAATAGGGTTGTTTCCTTAATTTCTCTTTCTGCTTTTTCATTACTCGTGTATAGAAATGCAACAGGTTTCTGCATGTTGATTTTGTTTCCTTTGTCTTTACTTTATTTATCAGTTCTAGCAGTTTTTTGGTGGAGTCTTTCAGGTTTTCTATATAAAGTACCATGTCATCTGCAAATAGTGAAGGTTTTACTTCTCCCGTACCAATTTGGATGCCTTTTATTTCTTTTTGTTGCCTGAGACTGTGGCTGGGACTTCTAGTATTATGTTGAATAAAAGTTGTGAGAGTGAACGTCCTTGTCTTGTTCCTGACCTTAGAGGAAAATCTCTCCATTTTTCCCTATTGAGGATGATGTTAGCTATAAGATTTTCATATGTGCCTTCATTATGCTGAGGTGTGTTTCCTCTAAACCTACTTTGTTGAGGTTTTTACCATGAATGGATGTTGTACTTTATCACATAATTTTTCTGCATCTATTGAAATGATCATACAGTTTTTATCCTTTCTCTTAGTGATTTGATGTATCACCTTGACTGATTTGTGTCTATTGAACAGCCCTTGAAACCCAGAAATAAACCCGCAATTATATGGTCAATTGACCTTTGACAAAGGAACATAGAACATAAAATGGGGGAAAAAAGTTTCTTCAACAAATGATGTTGGGAAAACTGGACAGCAACATGCCAAAGAAAGAAACTGGACCACTTTCTTATACCATACACAAAGATAAACTCAAAATGATTTAAAGACCTAAATGTGAGACCTGAAACCATAAAAATCCTAGAGAAGAAGATAGGTGGAAGCTTCTTGTCCATACCAACTTCCTTTCTAGTTATGTCTCCTGATACATGGGAAATAAAAGCAAAACTGAGCTATTGGGCTACATCAAAATAAATAAAATAAATACAAATGAAATCTTCTGCACAGTGAAGCAATCAACAAAACTAAAAGGCATCCTATGGAATGGGGGAAGATATTTGCAAATGATGTATCTGATAAAGAGTTGGTGGGGTGCCTGGGTGGCTCAGTGGGTTAAAGCCTCTGCCTTCGGCTCAGGTCATGATCCCAGGGTCCTGGGATCGAGCCCCACATCGGGTTCTCTGCTTAGCAGGGAGCCTGCTTCCCCCTCTCTCTCTGCCTCCCTCTCTGCCTACTTATCTCTGTCTGTCAAATAAATAAATAAATAAATAAATAAATCTTTTAAAAAATAAATAAAGAGAATTGTTGTAAGGAGACAAACCATAAGTGACTCTTAATCTCACAAAACAAACTGAGGGTTGCTGGGGGGAGGGGGTTTGGGAGAAGGGGGTGGGATTATGGACATTGGGGAGGGTATGTGCTTTGCTGAGTGCTGTGAAGTGTGTAAACCTGGTGATTCACAGACCTGTACCCCTGGGGATAAAAATATATGTTTGGGGCGCCTGGGTGGCTCAGTGGGTTAAGCCGCTGCCCTTGGCTCAGGTCCTGATCTCAGGGTCCTGGGATCGAGTCCCACATCAGGCTCTCTGCTCAGCAGGGAGACTGCTTCCCTCTCTGTCTCTCTCTCTCTCTCTCTGCCTGCCTCTCCATCTACTTGTGATCTCTCTCTGTAAAATAACTAAATAAAATCTTTTTTTTAAAAAAATATGTTTATAAAAAATAAAAAATTAAAAAAATTTTTTTAAATATAAAAAAAAATAAATAGTTGGTAATGAAGATATATAGAGAATTTATATAACTCCAACACCCAAAAGTAAATAATCCAATTAAAAATTGGATAGAAGACATGAATAGACATTTCTCAAAAAAAGACACTCTGATGGCCCTCAGACACATGAAAAGATGTTCATCATTACTTACCATCAAGGCAATGCAAATTAAAACTACCTTGGTATATTACCTCACACTTGTCAGAATGGTTAAAATCAACAACAGAAGAAACAATAGCTGTTGAAAAATATGTGACGAAAAAGAAATACTCCTGCACTGTTGGTGGGAATGCAAATTGGTGCAGCCACTGTGGAAAACAGTATGGAGGTTCCTCAAAAATTTAAAAATAGAACTACCCCATGATCCAGGAATCTCATTACTGGGTATTTACCCAAAGAATACAAAAACACTAATTCGAAGGGATACACGCACTATGTTTATAACAGCATTATTTATAATAGTCAAATTATAGAAGCAGCCCAGTGTCCATTGATTGATGAATGGTTAAAGAAGAAGTAAAATGTATGTGTGTGTGTGAGGAGGATAATGTTACTCAGCCATAAAAAGAATGAAATCAGGGCATCTGGGTGGCTCGGTCTTTAAGCATCTGCCTTCAGCTCAGGTCATGATCCCAGGGTCCTGGGATGGAGCTTCACATCCTGCTCCCTGGTTGGTGGGAAGCCTGCTTCTACCTCTCCCACTTTCCTGTTTGTATTCCCTCTCTTGCTGAGTCTCTTTCTGGCAAATAAATAAATAAAGTCTTAAAAAAAAAAAAAAAAGAATGAAACCTTGCCATTTGCGATGTCATAGATGGAGCTAGAGAGTATGTTAAGCAAAGTAAGTTAATCAATGACAAATGCCCTATGATTTCACTCATACGTGGTACTTAAGAAACAAAACAAATGAGTTAAGGGAAAAGGAAAAGGAGAGAGAGAGAAAGCAAAAAACAGACTCTTAATTATAGAGAATAAACAAATGTTTACCAGAGGGCAGGTGGGTGAGGGAACAGGTGAAATAGGTGATGGGGATTAAGGGAGACACATGTTGTGATGAGCACGGGGTAGGTGTACAGAAGTGTTCAGTCACTATATTGTACATCTCAAGCTAATATAACCCTCTATGTTAACTAACTGGAATTTCTTAACTTACAAACTTAAAAAATAATCCTATAAAATTAGGAATAAACCTAAAACAAAGTCCAAATATATTTACTCTTTGAAAATAATGAATTAGAAAAAATCATTAAAATCACTAATAACTTTAGATCATGTCTTTATCATTTACTAAATATAATAACAAAATGTAGTTCCATTTTTATGTTGCCTTTATTCCAATTAAAATCATGATAGATGAAAATATTTCTCAATATTTTTTACATTGCATTCCTTTGGTACTAATGAAGATAAACTTTTTTCATATGCTTACTGATAGCTAGTATTTCTTTTCTTTCTTTGGTTTATATATCTGTCTTTGTTTTGTTGGGGACTTTTTTTTTTTTTTTTTGCCTTAACTTATACTGAATTTCATCATATATTTAGAGACATTTGTGCACGTGGGTTTATGTTCTTTATATTTAAATTTAATTATAGTATTTTGTTAGTTCACAGGAGGTTTGCATTTTATGTGCTGATTTATTTTTCAATTTCTCTTTATGATTTATTCTTTTCTTTTAAAGGTTAACGATGGCCACATCAATATATAATTAGTTATATTTTATTATTTATCATTTTATTATCGAGTTAATTATAAAGTTTATCTGAAATTTATTATTTTATGGTATGAGGTAGGGATTCAGCTTTTTTTAATTTGAATAATGATTAACCAACTGTAATAGCACCATTTATTAATAAACCACATTTCTTAAGTGAATTCAGTCATTCTTGGTTCTAAGAATCCTTTGGTCATTTCCATGGGAACCAGGAAAAAGATGAATCAATTAGAGAAGTAGGTCAATTTGTCACTGCACTCAGATGACCTTACTGAATGTTTAAGCTGTTTTTGTAATATTGTGTTCTCATTAATTTCCCAAAGATCTGCAGGCAGAGCATGCCCATTAAGCTGCATTTAAAAAAAATTAAATTATGTTGCAAAGCCTAATGAAATTTAATAATGAGGTAATTTAGAAACCGATTTTTATGAGATTTCTCTTTTATTTAAGAATAAAAAATAATATTTGAAAAGTTAAATTACAACTGTGATTTCCAAGTTGAGCTGATGCACTTTTTAAAAATGATTTTATTTATTTATTTCTCAGAGAAAGCAAGTGAGCGGAGCAGGGAGAGTGGCAGGAAGAGAGAGAAGCAGGCTCCCTGCTGAGCAAGGAGGCCAATGTGGGATTCAATCCCAGCACTCTGGGATCATTTGACCAGAGCCAAAGACAGATGCTTTACTGACTAAGCCACCCAGGCATCTCCACCTGATGCTTTGATTTGTAAACCAAGTAGGAAAGCAGAAAGTATGTCACCTGTGTTTGCAGATAATTATATCTATGAAGATACATTTGGAGATTTATCTGGATGTATCAACATACCAAAAGAGAGAGGTATAAGTATTTGGGTATAGGAAATTATTTAGATATCTTAACTAGGAAAAGGAGATTCAGACTGCTACTTACCTGAAGTTCCCTTGTATATATTAAAGGCTGAAAAGCATTTTTGTGTGAACTGTGAGTCTGAATGAGTCTACAAGACTGATTGTGATGCTCTTTTCTGAGTAAAGTATTAACTATGTTGTGCTCTGTCTTCATGGATTTCTTGAAAGTTTTAGAAATTAGGGGGAATGAAATTGCATTAAGCCAACAGAAGATATGTTATCTCATTGTAATTAATATGAAGAGTTGTGTCCTCAAAGAAGTTGTTTAATCTCTTTGTGCCTCAGTTTCCATATATGAAAAATGAGATACTTCACAAGACCTTTCTAATTAAATGAGGTCATGCAATGTTAACCTTGCCAAGAAAAAAACATACTGTTCTTCAAAGGCAAGCCAAACTGCTCATCCTTAACAAGAGTAATCACTTACATAGTATTTGCTACATTCCAGGCACTGTGCTATGCAATTACATAAATGAAAGTATTTGACTTTAAAAACATCTTGTGAAGTATAGTCATTGCCCATATCTTACAGATGGAGAGGGGGAATGAGGTTCAGAGAGCTTAAATACGTTAACTAAGTCATGTAAGCAGTGAATGGTTAAGCCTATAGTCCCAGACCTTGCATATAGCTAAAGGTATTATGTCAACATGTGCAAGATATGTAAATGGCATTTCACTGAAAACACAATAGCTATGTTTACTCCAAAAACATGAAGATGGTTATATGGGTAAATACCAGCTATATAAAGAACAATTGTGCAAATTCCAGTCTGGAATGTGATTCTCTAAGATCACTGGAAAATAAAAAGATTGGGGATATTTTAGAGGTAGGGTCAAATCACCATCATATGTATGGAATACTTAAACCTAGATGTGGATAAACCTAGATGTGGATAAACCTAGATGTGGATAAGGGAGGGATTTGACATTACAAGTCTAGGATGAACTTGTTGCCAGAATTACTCCAACCCTGCTTAAAAGTAAGCTCTGAATGTACAAAAGCATAGCTTATCTTCCATTTAGTGGTAGACTAGTTGTGAATAATGTCCAAGAATGGAGGAATGTCCAGTACTCAGGAATACAAGCTAGAGCTATGCCCCAAATCCAGAGGATCAAGGGTGCACATCAGAGTACTTCCATATCCAAAAATGTTAGTGCATAAAAAAACTTCAATCCAATAAAGAGAACACTACAGAAGACCTTAAATCTGAGGAAATAGAGGTTATCCCATCAGGCTAACTAGCTCTACCAGCTAAATTCTTGCAAAATATCAGAGGAACGGGGAAAAGAAATGGATTAAGGATCCATGAATTTCAGCCTAATTCTTTTTTTTTTTTTAATTTTTTATTTTTTATAAACATATACTTTTATCCCCAGGGGTACAGGTCTGTGAATCACCAGGTTTACACACTTCACAGCACTCAGCAAAGCACATACCCTCCCCAATGTCCATAATCCCACCCCCTTCTCCCAAACCCCCTCCCCGCAGCAGTCCTCAGTTTGTTTTGTGAGATTAAGAGTCACTTATGGTTTGTCTCCCTCCCAATCCCATCTTGTTTCATTGATTCTTCTCCTACCCACTTAAGCCCCCATGTTGCATCACCACTTCGTCATATCAGGGAGATCATATGATAGTTGTCTTTCTCTGCTTGACTTATTTCGCTAAGCATGATACGCTCTAGTTCCATCCATGTTGTCGCAAATGGCAAGATTTCATTTCTTTTGATGGCTGCATAGTATTCCATTGTGTATATATGCCACATCTTCTTGATCCATTCATCTGTTGATGGACATCTAGGTTCTTTCCATAGTTTGGCTATTGTGGACATTGCTGCTATAAACATTCGGGTGCACGTGCCCCTTTGGATCACTATGTTTGTATCTTTAGGGTAAATACCCAATCAGAAAACTATAAAGTACTCATGAAAGAAATTGAAGAAGACACAAAGAAATGGAAAAATGTTCCATGCTCCTGGATTGGAAGAATAAATATTGTGAAAATGTCTATGCTACCTAAAGCAATCTACACATTTAATGCAATTCCTATCAAAGTACCATCCATCTTTTTCAAAGAAATGGAACAAATAATTCTAAAATTTATATGGAACCAGAAAAGACCTCGAATAGCCAAAGGGATATTGAAAAAGAAAGCCAACGTTGGTGGCATCACAATTCCGGACTTCAAGCTCTATTACAAAGCTGTCATCATCAAGACAGCATGGTACTGGCACAAAAACAGGCACATAGATCAATGGAACAGAATAGAGAGCCCAGAAATAGACCCTCAACTCTACAGTCAACTAATCTTCGACAAAGCAGGAAAGAATGTCCAATGGATAAAAGCCTCTTCAATAAATGGTGCTGGGAAAATTGTACAGCCACATGTAGAAAAATGAAATTGGACCATTTCCTTACACCACACACAAAAATAGATTCAAAATGGATGAAGGACATCAATGTGCGAAAGGAATCCATCAAAATCCTTGAGGAGAACACAGGCAGCAACCTCTTCGACCTCAGCCGCAGCAACATCTTCCTAGGAACAACGCCAAAGGCAAGGGAAGCAAGGGAAAAAATGAACTATTGGGATTTCAGCCTAATTCTTAAAGTGAGCCTCAAAAGTAGAGACGATAGCTGGGTTTATTGTCCTCACTGCCAGTCTAGTCCTACACAAATCTCCTATACTTCTTCTATATATGTAGAACATAGATGGTGGCTAGTTTTACAATAAAAATTCTAGTAGTAGAATGATTAAACTGCTCATCCTACAATGAAATAGGACTCTCTTTTTTTTCCCTTAATGATTACATAGCATTGTGTTTCTGCTTTTGTTTTTGTTTCCCATCTAAAAGAACCAGAATGGATAATGAGTGGCAAAATGCACCTGCTGCTCCAGATCCATTCTTCACTATTATTTTCTCCAGTTTTTTGAGATATAATTGACATATGCCACTGTATAAGTTTAATGTGTACAACCTAATGATTTGATAATATACATATTATAAAATAATTACCATAGTAAATTTAGTTAAAGTCCATTACCTCATAGTTACAAATTATTTTTTCTTGTGATAGGAACTAAAATTTGTTCTCTTAACAACTTAAAAATATACAATACAGCATTGTTAACTGTAGTAATCGTGCTGTCCATTAGATTTGTAAAATTTTTTAAAAGTTTTATTTAAATTCCAGCTCATTCACATGAAAGTGTAATATTATTTGCAGGTGTACAATTTAGTGATTCAAATTTCCATCACTTCTCAGTGCTCATCACAGATGGATTCTTTAATCCCCATCACCTATATCACCCATCCCCTCACCTACCTGCCCTCTGGTAACCATCAGTGTGTTCTCTACATTTAAGAGTCTGTTTCCTGGTTTGCCCTCTCTTTCTTTCTCATTTGTTTTGTTTCTTAAATTCCACATATGAGTGAAGTTACATGGCATTTGTCTTTTTCTGACTGACTTTCTGCACTTAGCTCTTGTTTTCTAGCTTCATCTTCTAACTGCAAGTTCATACTTTTTTGACCACCTTTCTGCAATTACTCCACTTCTCACCTCCTGTCTCTGACAACTACCAATCTGATCCATTTCTATGTGTATCTATGTATCTCTATATAAAATATATATTTTATATTTATTTTTACATATGTAAATATATAAAATGTATTTTATTTATTAAAATATGTTTAATATAAGTATATAAATATGTTTTATATTATATATAAATAAAATATTATATAAATTATATATATTATATATTGTGTATCTATAAATTATATATAAATTATAGATACATAATATATAAATTATATATATAACTATATAAATATATATTTATACATATATAGAAAATATACAGAGAATATATATTATATATATTTAATAATATATAATATATATTTTATATATATTTTATATTCTCTGTATATTTTATATATAGTGAGAGATACATATCTATATCATGTTTTCTTTATCCACTCATCCATTGACAGACACTTAGATTGCTTACATGTCTTGGCTATTGTACATAATGCTGTAGTGAACATGATGGTGTCTGTATCTTTTTGAGGTATTGATTTCTTTTCCTTTGTATATATATCCAGAAGTGGAATTGCTGGATCATATGGTAGTTCTGTTTTAAATTTTTCGAAATTTTTCCATAGTGTTTTGTATAGTGACTGCACCAATTTACATTCCCATCAACAGTACACAAGGGTTCCCTTATCTCTATATCCTCACCAATACTTTCCCTTGTCTTTTTGATGATAGCCACTCTAACAGGTTAGAGGTGTTACCTCATTTGTGCCTTCTTCATAATTCTAAATTTTGTTCTTACTTCAGTTTGTTTTGGGGAGGCAAGAACAGGAAATCAGAAGTTGGGAGGGGAGAGAGATTAAGATCTCTATTTCCCCCATTCCCTCCCTGTCTGATCACAGGGGAACAGTGACTTTACGAGGACAATGGCTGTATTCTTTTACCTGTGATCAGTTTCTATCAGATGCTCACACTCTCATGGTCACAGTTATCAGACTGCAGAAACTGTTCCTTTCCACTGTCCTTTTGTCATCCAACTGGATGATAATAACTCCCTAATGTAGCAAGTGCTTGGATATTTAGTCACCCCTTATTGATCTCCTTATCTCTCCCTGACCTTTGTAACTATTCCCATCTTCATAACTTTTCATTTAATTATGAATGTGCCATCTGTTTCTTTCCTGGACCTTGATTCAATAGAGGTTGATTTTTAGAGAACCACTGAGAAAGGACCCATTGCTGTTATATAATCAGAACTGGCAGTTAGAGAAGGCAAAGCACAGTATAGTGAAAGAAAAGACCTGGGTTAAGATTTTGATTTCAATATGTATCCCTTCTCAACCATTTATAATGCATTTCCTGTGAATAAAGTTCTACACATATACCTATCCTCTGGCTTGACTGGCATAAATTATCCACTTTCCTCTACTTGCTAAAATTCAGTATATGCCCATATTTCAATTTCTTCCAGCCTCTTGATAAGACTTACATATTTGTTTTAATGTCTTCTAATGATGCAGTGAGGATCTTGAGCATAGTTTGATAATCACAAGGGAACCATTTTAAATTCTCAACAGTAGGAAGATACTAGGCAAGTGATGTTTTAAGAAGATTCAGAGTTCTCCCATTTAACATAATTTTCCCCAAAGTACTGAGCAGTAAACCTACTTATGATAAAATAACTAAATAATTTTTTGAATGTTTAAAGATGACATTTAGAAGATTGTAACTCATCAAATAAGAACATCTAAAATTCAGCTACTGATAAAAATGTCAAATTTCACATGAAAAATAAAGAACTTTTAAAACGAATCTTTTTACTGATCTGGTTTTTCCCAATTTCTCTTAAAATATGTTTTCAGAGCTCTTTAATGAATATCAATAAGCAAAAAGATATTATTCCTTCACAATTTTGACAATTTAAAAAATATTGAAAAGGGCATTTTTATCATCTTTATGCCAAAAACAACTAATTAAAACTTTTGTTTTTTTTCTCTGTAATAAAATTTGATCACACTATGGGTAAATATTTTACCAGTAAGGTCAATCTACTGTTGCATACTTTAATTTTTTTAAAGTCTAGGTAGACATGTGTTTATATAATCCATCTGAGCCTGAAATGAACTTTAAGGGTCTCCTCTATCCCGCTTCCACCATTCAAAAAACAAAAAGGTAAGAGATGGAAACACACAAAACAACAATATTATTCCTAAAACCTGAGAACTGCAGGGCCCTCTAGTTTATTTAATTTAGCAAGTATCATTTATTACACAATTAAAAAAATAACATGGATCTCAGAGATGGCTTTTCCTTTATAGCATAGCAGTCATTAGTGTATTTTAACTTGTATGTGTTCGTGATATTCATAGTCCTTTTATTCCTCCTTCAAAATGCTGGGACTTTAAATTACTGCTCAAGAGCTAGCAAGCAAGATAGGGCTATTAGATTTAGCATCATATATTTTCCCAAGCGGTATACACAGCACTTTTTAAATATGTATGCAGCCCGTTTTAGACTGTAATCTCTTTTCAGTTATTTATACCACTGACGGGCTTTAGATCCTTATTTCTGACACTATAATTTAATGCTGTGACACCAGCCCCAGATTTACAGCTTTCACTGTTGGCCCAAGAGTTCCATTCCACGGCTCTGATACAGTGAATTTAGAGGAGTTGCAGAAGGGAATTTCATCAGAAGATTTTTGTTTTTTTGTCAAGTTTTGCAGACTCAATGTTGACTGCTTTGCCTTTAGAGAAATCCTCTAACCTTAGGTTTTGAAGCCCATTTTATACTTCCCGATATTCCAAAATTGACATTCCACTGTATTATCTACCCAAGTTCATGCATCATTCACTGAAGGTTTATATGACCATGTACAAATCATTTAACCTCTATAAGCATCCATTTTCTCATCTATAAAATGGGAATAAAATGCCTACTTCATCTTCGTGAGGCTGTTGTTAGAAATAAATGAGTTTTTGCATGTAAAGGACTTAGAACAGTTTCCAGCAAGTACTAAGAGGCAGCATAATGTAGGGTTACAGAGTATGGGATGTAGATACTACACAGTGTCAGGGCCATGCTTCCTATACATCATGATGAGAATGATGTCTTCTGAAATCATTCATGTGGTAGCTCTCCTTTTGACTCAAAATTTCAAGAATGTATCCTATGAAAAAATGCAAAAAGAACAGATATATGCAGGGAGGTATGTGCCTCAGTATTCTCTGAATAAATAAACAGGAACAATTTAAATGTTTATTAGGAGGGCTGCTTAAATAATGTAATATACAAATAATGAAATATGTATTCTGTAGCTGTTAAAAAGAATTAAGATAGGTCTCTATTGACATTCTATACATTTCATAACATGTTAATTGATAAAAACAAATTGCAGAAGTGTATATGCATCAAGACTCAATATTTTCATTATGTATTAAATATATAGGGAAATGTTGAATACAAATACTAAACTATTAATCAGTGGTTGTATTTAAAGAGTGAGATTGCAGAGCATTTCACTAAGTATCAGATTTATGTAGTTTTTAAATAAAATAGTACTTATATAGCAAAAATGTCAATGAACACACACCTAATAATATAGTATTTCTACTTGTCTTAGTCCATTCAAATGGCTATAATAAAATACCATAGATCGGATAGTTGATAAACAACATAAATTTTTTTCTTACTGTTCTGCAGGCTGGGAAGTCCAAGATCAGGGTGTTGGCAGATTTGGAGTCTAGTAATAAGACCTTGTTTTACTGGTTCACAGGTAAATTTTGCTGTATCCTTACATGATAGAAGGGGTCAGGGATCTCTCTGGGTTTTTGTTTTTTGTTTGTTTGTTTGTTTTTGTGTGTGTGTGTGAGAGTACTAATCCCATTCACAAGGGCACTGCATCGCCTCCATAATGTCCCACAACCAAATATTAACATGTTGAATATTAGGATTTAATGTATGAATTTTAGGGAAACACAAAAATTTAGTCTATAGTGCTACTGACAGCTCTTTAATTAATGCCCATTACCTACAGGATAAAGCCCAGGACCTTCATAAATTATATAACTACCTACCTGTCTAGTATTGTCTGTCATATACATCTTGCCACATATTTTCAAGTTGTAGAGAATGATCATGGTTCCTATTAATCTTATTAATTTTATTAATCTTTGGGTAACTTGATGTTTTTGTTAATGCTGATTGATCTCTGTATTATGCATATTTCAGTGACAGATTTTATTGCAACTGCCTATTTGTACATGCATCTCTCTTTCTAAATTTTTACCTACTTGAGAAGAGACAACCAACAGAGGGAATAGCAAATAATAATCCCTCAATAAATGGTCATTCAACCAAAATGAACTATACTGATATTTTGGTGGAGTTGACAGACCAAGATGAGCTCACACACACAAAAAAGAAATTCCAAACTGTATTATTTTACAAACTGAATCTTGACCAGTATAGTAGCAGGTTGAAAGAATATTAGTTAGTTGCAAAGCATGTTCAAGCAGTCAATATACAATTATCATTAAGCATGTGGCATTGCAATAATTCAGCACCTTTGAGTGATTGATATTATAATGGTGTGTTAGATACATACAAGGATATAAATAAAGAGCATGAACTGTTACAGTAATACAGGAATAAGTAGATAGGTTTCTTGAATAGAATTTTAGGCCTTTTACAAAGAAAAGTAGGGATAAGAAAGCTACCAAGATTTGGGAGATTGAACAAAAATATTGTAAGTAAATAATTAGACAGAAATAATGTAGTTTTAAAAGAAGAAAATGCAAGATAGGAGATTGAATTTGAGATTGCTGATGTAAAACAATACAGGAAATGTCTTATAGACTGTTCTTGGGATTTTTTAATTAAAGTACCAGCAGAAGCTTTTTTATGGTAGTGCTTCATCTCTTTAAATGAATCTCTTTAAATGGATGCCATATTACTTGGGACTATTTTGATTACTTGTAATAAAAATCAGTTCTAGCTTCATGTGATAATGTATCTACCTTCTTTTTTCAAAAGAATAGCCAGACCAAGGATAGGATCTCTTAATTTCGGATCCAGATTTATTGGGAAGAGCCAATTTGGCCAACATAAACAAGAGGTGCATTTACATTCATTTAGCTAGAATAGTGAGGTTCAATCATTTCTAGAATATTTCTTTCAGGATTTCATGGCTATCACCATGAAATTTGAGGTAGGTACTATTTACAGAAAAATGTGAGGAGCAGAAGAAATCCCAATTGATACTCACTGCTTAACCCAGAAAGAGGCATGGAAAACTCCAGATGATTTCTCTTGGGTTGCTGTTTTGTAAACATTCATGTATTCTTCCATTAATTTATTTTTTCACTCACCCATCCAACCGTCTATTCATCTATTCATTCACTCTCAAACTCTCATACCTAATAGCAGGTACTGTCATGAATGCCAACTTGAATCATTAAGATAGAGCTTAGTCATTCAGAATGACAGGGGGTTTAGAATGGCAATGGGTATAGAAATGCCAACACAAACTAGAAAGTGCTATAATGATTTCTTGGTATATGTGTTAGAGTTGCAGGGACACAAAAGACAGCTTATTAATTATGACCAATAAAGTTTATATGAGGGTAATACCTGAGCTGACCCTTAAAGGATACATAGGAGTTTCAAAGAAGAGAAGGAGAGGGGAAATAACATACACAAAGCCTTAAAAAGGAAAAAAAAAAGTGTTTTATGAGCTTAAGAAAAGGGGAAAAACTAAGGATAATGAGTTTGAAGGTGTGGCAGGAGACAAATATAGTCAGGTGGGTTGATTCCAGATTATGCAGATATTAGTGTAGTATGTTAAGGAGTTGGAATTTATTGAAGATTAACAATGTCTTAAAGAAGGGGATGAACTAATCGAGTTCATCTCATCAAGATTAGTGTTTAAAAGTAGAATCTAATAGGGTGGCTGGGTGATGGACGTTGGGGAGGGTATGTGCTATGGTGAGTGCTGTGAATTACGTAAGACTGACGATTCACAAACTTGTACCCCTGATACATATAATACATTATAAGTCAATTAAATTTTTATAAAAAAAAGTAGAATCTGATATAGTGTTAAGGGTGAATGATAGTGAGGTGGACTGAAAGAAGGGAAATCAAAATCAGTTGCTTTCATAAAAGCTTAGGTGGCATATATAGGAGCCTGAAGTGAGGAGAAAAGGAAAAACAAAACAAAACAAAAAACAAAACATGGAAGGAACAGAGCTCTGTGACGGATGAGGTTTTCCCCTACATCTCTGGACTAATTAATTAATTGTTCTGTGATAGATATTTAATTAAATGGCTGTAGGCATGTTTGTAAAGGATGTGGAACAACCAATTAAAATTTTCATTGTGGCCTTTCAAAATTAATTAACTGTTAAATGCCACAGACTAACCTATAGCATAGATATTTAGGCGTAAGGGAAAAACAATATTTGGATTTGGGTGAATCATAGTATCTAGTCTATATTCATATCATAGGGGAAGCTGAGATATATACTACAGACCAGTGCTATACAACAAAACTTTTGGTGATGATGAAAATATTCTATATAGTTACTGCCTAATATGGTCACTTCTAGTTATATGTTGCTATTGAACATTTGAAATGTACCTAGGATAACTTAGGAGCTTAATTTTTAATATTTAAAAATTTTTAAATAGTAATGAAATACAAATTTTTAAAAAATTATACATGTTAGTGACTACCAAATTGGAGATCACAGTAAACCATGGGAATATGCTGATTCAGTTCAGCTCAGTAACTGTGATATATAGCTATGAAGAAGTCAGTGAGAAGGAGCAGAGGTAAAACAGGGTGGGGAATGGGGGTGGAATTTTATTTTCAACACAGCTGATTAATAAGCGTGAAACAGAGAAATCCGTTCACACATAGACCTTGGTGTCTCCACATGTACTGCGAAGTGTTGGCCATTTAAGCTTTATATATCTAGAGAAATAAAAGTGATCTTTTACAGTTCAATAAAGATAGCATTGAAGAAAATGGTTTATTTTGCTTATGGTTTCATAATTCTGTTATGAAATTGCCCTATTCTTATTTTTAAATTGTTCTAAGTGTGATTTTGAGATATGATGTCATATTTTGAGTAAGCTGAAAATGAGAAAGCAAATGTATAATTTGGTAGAAGCTGTTTATTTCCAAGCTAGTACGTTATATATAACCAACCTTGAAATTGTCTTTTGTTGCCTTTCTTTTATTGTCTGTTGTTACTTTCTGTGATAGGCAGCATTCAAATTTACTTCCAATGATCCACAATTTTTGTCTCTGTCCACATAATAGCAGGATTATTCTGTGTGACTATAGCAGACATGATGAAAATTTACTTCTGATATTAGGGCATAAAAGACTGAAGCTTCCATGCTTCCATCCTGAGCTCTTTCTGTCACTCTTTGCCCTTTGGAAAAGACCATGACATGCTGAGAAACTAAGATGTCTAACCTGTAGCTAATAAGCCTGAGAGGACTCCAGATAACAGGCATGAGTGAGTCTTCTTGGAAGTAAATCCTTCTACCTGAGTCCAAGCATCAAATGATGCAGTTTTATTGCAATCTTATGAAATACCTTGAGACAGAATCACTCAGCTAAACTGCTCCCAGATTCCTGATCCATGAAACCATGAGAAAAATAAATGTCAGTTGTTTTAACCACTAAGGTTGAGGGTAATTTGTTATTCAGTCATAAAGAGCTAACACTTCTTTCATACAATTTTCTTCTTTTTTTTTTATAAGTGTTTTCTTTAATCCCACCCACCTCTCCTCTACTAACTATCAGGTTTTTTTTTCTATAGTAAAGAGTCTGTTTCTTTGTTGATCTCTCTCTCTCTTTCCCCTTTGCTTGTTTGTTCTGTTTCTTCAATACTGTATATGAGTATGGGTAAAATCATATGGTTATTTGTCTTTATCTGACTGACTTATTTTGCCTAGCATTATACTTTCTAACTCCATCCATGTCGTTGCAAATGAGATGGTCATAAAACAACAAAGGATTTTGTATATATAAACCACATCTTATTTATCTATTTATCAATCAGTGGACTTGGACCGCTTTCATATCTTGGCTATGGTAAATAATGCTGCTGTAAACATAGAGGTGCATGTATCTCTTTGAATTAGTGTTTTTGTATTCTTTGGATAAATACTCAGTACTGCAATTGCTGGATCCTATGGTAGTTTTATTTTTAACTTCTTGAGGAACCTCCATATTGTCTTCCTCAGTGGCTATACCAGTTTGCAAATTTTCCCTCCTCTTCTGTTTTTTGGAATCCTTTGAGAATTATAGGTATTGACTCTTTTTTTTTTTTTTTTTTAATGTTTGGTGGAATTTGCCTGTGAACTCATCTGATCCAGGACTTCTGTTTGTTGGGAAGTTTTTAATATTGATTTAATTTCATTGCTGGTAATCAGTCTGTTCAAATTTCCTATTTCTTCCTGTTTCAGTTTTGGTAGATTATCTGTTTCTAGGAATTTCTGCATTTCTTCTGGATTGTCTAATACAATTTTTCATAATATTCTCTTACGATTGTTTTTATTTCTGTACTGTTGTTATCTCTCCTCTTTCATTTGTGGATTTGTTTGTTTGTTTTATTTGAGTCTTCTCTCTCTCTTTTTTTTTTATTTTTTGGATGAGTCTGGCTAGAGCTTTATCAATTTTGTTGATCTTTCCAGAGAACCAGTTGCTTGTTTCATTGATGTGTTGTTTTGTATTTTGGGTTTGTATATTATCTATTTCTTTTCTAATATTCATTATTTCCCTCATTTTGCTGGTTTGGGATTTTGTTTGTTTTCCTTTTTCTAGGTCCTTTAGGCATAAGGTTATTTAAAATTTTTCTTGCTTTTGAGGTGGGCGTGCTTTTGAGGTCTGTAGGTTCAATAACATGCTATTAAACAATGAATAGTCAACCAAGAAATCAAAGAAGATGTAAAAAATTACATGGAAGCAAATAAAAATAAAAGTATACAATGGTCCAAAATCTTTGGGATGCAGCAAAAGTAGTTCTAAGAGGGATGTTTATAACAAGTCAGGACTTTCTTATTATTTTCATTTTTTGTTAATCTTTTGCAAGCAGTAGTAAACTAAGCTATGTGTAATCCCCTATTTTCTATTCTTTCAGGACTTTGTGATTTCTTAAATACCTTTTTAGCATGAGCCATCCTTTCTTTTTCAAATATCTGATACACATTCTCTTTTTTCAAAGTCAACTAAGGTCCTTTTTTGTAAAGTTCATGATTTAACCAATCTCAATTAAACACCCATCATCTGAGTGGATAAAGAAGATGTGATATAGATATGTAATGCTATATTACTCAGCCAAAGAAAAAAGAATGAAATCTTGCCATTTGCAAGATGCCATTGCATCCACAATGTGGATGGAGCTAGATAATATTATGCTAAGCAAAATAAGTCAGTGAGAGAAAAAAAATGCCATATGGTTTCACTCATATGTGGAATTTAAAAAACAAGACAGATGGACATAGGGAGAATAAAGAAAAAAAAAGGAACTCTTAAGTATAGAGAACAAACTGAGGGCTGCTGGAGGAGAGGTGGGCAGAGGAACGGGTTAACTAGGTGATGGGTTTTAAGGAGAGAACTTGTTATGATGAACACTGGGTGTTGTATGTAAGTGATGAATCACTAAATCTGCACCTAAAAATAATATAGCACTGTGTGTTAACTATCTGGAATTTAATTAAAAACTTGGGGAAAAAAAGGAAAAAAAATCATCATTCATGTTTTCATGTTTTTTAGAAGCAGGTCACTGTATATAAGTCACACTGCTGTGTTCATAATTTCCTACAAATGACATCTTCTTCAGTCTATATGTACAGTACTCCCTTCATGCCTCTGGACATACTATCCCATGAATATTTTAACAAAGAAATTTTGCTCTAGAAAAAAAAAAAATCAAACTCAGAACGGAATAGAAAAATGGTTGCCAGAGGCTGTAGGGTAGAAGAAATGGGGAGAGACTGGTAAAACAGTACAAAATTTCAGTTATGAAATAGATAAGGTCTAAGGATTTAATGTAAAATGTGGCAAGTTTAGTTGATATCACTGTGTCGTATAATAGAAGTTTGCTAAGAGAATAGAAATGAGATACTCACTAAGACAGATGGAAGCTACACTTGTAGTGAAAATAGCATAACAGAGAAGTTGAATCATTATGTTACATCCGAAACTAATGTAATGTTGTGTGTCAACTATACTCAAATCAAGATAAACATTGAAACAAAATGTTCTCACCAAAAAAAAAAAAAAAAAAAAAGGATAAATGTGTGAGGTGATGGATGTGTTAATTAACTAGGTGAGGAAATCCTTTCATAATGGAAAAATACATCAAATAATTATGACGTACACTTTAAATATAATTTTATATGTCAGTTATAACTCAATAGATTTTAAAAAGTTTTTTCTCTGAATTTATTCTCAACTACAATTTTGGGGAGGCTCATGATCTCTACACAGTCAGTTCAGAAAATCCATATTAGATGTCTTACTCACTGGGGCCAAAAATATATCTGGCCATTACTGACATCTGTTATTCTTTTAACAACCATTTGTGAACTGCTTTCTTTCATTTCCAACTTCCATGGTAGTATCTTTTTATTATTAAGTGCCAAATATTCTCACAATGCATTCCAACAGATTCTAACAGTCCTTAATACCCCAAATTCTACCCATCCCCAACCTAAGAAAATATTTTCTCCTGTGTCTCTTGTTTCTTCAAGACTTCAAGATTATAGATCTTTCCACTTAAAATTTAATATCATAGAGAAGATGAGCTGGAGGAAAGAAAAAAAAATAAAAGAGAGCAAACACTAATCCATACTCCAGGGCTTTCCAAGTGCTCTAGCTAATGTAGTTGAGAAATGTGAGCACATATCCTTAAGCAAACATTTAGAAGATAGTGTATGTTCTTCACCAGGCTTATGTTTCTTTAAAGTTTTTATTTTAATCCTCTTTATGTTGTTTTGATATAAAAATAATTTCTTTTAAATTATTTACCCATTGGATGAAATGAGGCTTCTGGAACACAAATCTTTTTTTTTTTTTTTAATAATTTTGTCACTTTCACCAGAAATCTCCATACTTTAAAAAAAAAAAATCTCTTTCCCCTTCAATAGCAAAACTTGCTTTTATTCTGAGACTATTTATTTTGGCTCTCTGTTCTATAAGAATTGATTTCTTTTAGTGAAATTTCTTGGGCTACTTTGCAAGTTTATGTTTATATAGTTCTACTTGAGCCTTAATATATAAAAACCTGCATTTTGAGAGACAGAGGCTTCTATCCTAAAGCCAGAAACATTCAGATGAGGTATTTTTGAGTAGTTTGGATGAAGTATGTAGTTATTTCTAATAAATGAAATAAAATGGAACGTTGTATTGAAAAAACAAAGAGGGGGTTATATTTAACAAAAAAAAGGCCACCCTGTAAAGAACCATTACTTTGTTACCTGTGTTAGTGATAGTAAATGAAGGTTAGATGTTCAAATAACATTGATGAGATAACATCGCTTAGATCTAAATTCTCCTACCAAGAATGAAAATAATAAAGGTAAAAATAAAGAGTACCCTCCAAATATCATAAGGCTATCAGTCTGCTTTCAGTGAAAGTTGGTACACTGCCAGTTATTAGAAAAGTTTCTGCTTGACTGACTTCTTTCACAGAATATAAGTATATATTTCTTGTTTGTAGAAGGTGGTTGGCATTCCATCATTCCTTGGCATATCTCATTGTTGCTATAATAATGTGATAATAATTTAACAGCACAGTATATTAGAGAGATATAGTGGCTATTCCCTGCTGAAAGTTTTACAAGGGGTACTTTTCTTTTGCTCCCAAGAAGGTTTCTTACAGTATTAAGAAAAATTACCCAGCATTCTGTAGAAGAATGAGGATGACTTTTTAAACAAATTTCGGAGACTCCTATCCTTTCCTTCTAAATATTGCTTATAGAAGACACTGTGGTATGGTGGAAGGAGCCCTGGTTTTGGTGTCAGTAGATATAGGGCTGGAAGAGGGCTCTGACCGTCTGTGTGTTCTGAGACATAATTGTAGGCTAAACGTAGTCTTTTTCCAACCCTCATGTCCTATAGGCAATAAGAAATATACATTGTTATACAAAGATACAGCTCCTTTCACTTTGAAGATTATAGTTTATCAGGCATGACAGAAAGAGAAGTAATAGCAATAGGATGTGCATTAGGAGAAGGTAAAATGGTGAATTCTAGCAGGCAAACCTAGTAAGTCTGATGGAGAACACTATCCCCGAGGAAGTGACAAATAAGCTGAATCTTAAAGAGATTCTAAGCAAGTAAGGATAAGTACTGGACAAATGAGAATAAAACAAGTCCCCACACTTTTGGAAAAAAAAAAAAAAGACTTTTTTTTTTTTAATCTAGCCATGATAACAAGTAGCCACCAAAAATACATTTTAAACTCTTTAAATCAATTAATGTAGACAGCTTACTTCAGTGGACATGTTCTTAAAAACTGATCAATCAGTGATAATTCCTCACATTTAAAGAGTCAGCCAATCAGAAATGAAAATCCTCCAATAAAAACTCTTATAAGTGTCAATAAATCAAAAATATCTTCATTCATGTATTTAAATATTTTTTAAAAGATTTTATTTATTTGATTGGACCATTTCCTTACACCACACACGAAAATAGACTCAAAATGGATGAAGAACCTCAATGTGAGACAGGAATCCATCAAAATCCTTGAGGAGAACACAGGCAGCAACCTCTTCAACCTCAGCCACAGCAACTTCTTCCTAGGAACATTGCCAAAGGCAAGGGTAGCAAGGGCAAAAATGAACTACTGGGACTTCATCAAGATCAAAAGCTTTTGCACAGCAAAGGAAACAGTCAACAAAAACAAAAGACCACTGACAGAATGGGAGAAGATATTTGCAAATGACAAATCAGATAAGGGCTAGTATCCAAAATCTATAAAGAGCTTAGCAAAGTCAACACCCAAAGAACAAGTAATCCAATCAAGAAATGGGCAGAGGACATGAATAGACATTTCTGCAAAGAAGACATCCAGATGGCCAACAGACACATGAAAAAGTGCTCCACATTAGTCGGCATCAGGGAAATACAAATCAAAACCACAATGAGATATCACCTCACACCAGTCAGAATGGCTAAAATCAACAAGTCAGAAAATGACAGATGCTGGCGAGGATGCAAAAAAAGGGGAATCCTCCTACACTGTTGGTGGGAATACAAGCTGGCGCAACCACTCTGGAAAATACCATGGAGGTTCCTTAAAATGTTGAAAATAGAGCTACCCTATGACCCAGCAATTGTACTACTGGGTATTTACCCTAAAGATACAAACGTAGTGATCCGAAGGGGCACATGTACCTAAATGTTTATAGCAGTAATGTCCACGATAGCCAAACTATGGAAAGAACCTAGATGTCCATCCGCAGATGAATGGATAATGAAGAGGTGGTATGTATGTGTATGTGTGTGTGTGTGTGTGTGTGTGTGTGTGTAATGGAATACTATGCAGCCATCAAAAGAAATGAACTCTTTCCATTTGTGATGGCGTGGATGGAACTAGAGGGTATTATGCTTAGCAAAATAAGTCAATCGGAGAAAGACGACGATCATATGATCTCCCTGATATGAGGAAGTGGAGATGCAACGTGAGGGGTTTGGGGGGTAGGAAAAGAATAAATGAAACAAGATGGGATTGGGAGGGAGACAGACTATTAGAGACTCTTAATCTCACAAAACAAACTGAGGGTGGTGGCGAGGGGGAAGGGGTTGGGAGAAGGGGGTGGGATTATGGACATTGGGGAGGGTATGTGCTATGGTGAGTGCTGTGAAGTGTGTAAACCTAGTGATTCACAGACCTGTACCCCTGGGGCTAAAATACATTATATGTTCATTTAAAAATAAATAAATAAATAAATAAATAAATAAATAAATAAATAAATAAAAGTTCCTAAGAATTAGAAAAAAAAAAGATTTTATTTATTTGAGAGAAAGCACAAGTGGGTGGGGGGGCAAACTGAGAGAGGGAAGCAGACTCCCCAATGAGCAAGGAACCTCATGTGGGGCTTGATCCTAGGACCCTGAGATCATGACCTGAACCAAATGCAGATGTTTAACTCACTGGGCCACCCCTATGTCCTTAAATATTTTCAGTAGAGATCCCTGAAAACCAATCAACTAATTAGATACAATATGCATGCCCCAATATCAATCGATCCCCCAAATTCTGTACATTCTTCAGACCCTGTGTAACATCAGCAATTTGCTCTGTTCAGAGAAACAATGCCTGAGCAGCATAGCTCTCTGTTACTAAGAACAGGTTTTTCATTTCCCCAAATACTGGATCTTGGTCTTATCATTCTTTGTCAGAAGTAAAAGGGTGGGGCATATTTAAGAAAGTGAGTAAAAGTCCAGCCAAACTAGATGGTAGTAGATACAGGAAAAGTACTACTGTGAGGAATATGATGATACAGTTTAGTATAGTTTGAGTTTGAAAACTACAAAGAAAATACAATTGGAGCCATAGGAAGTTGGAGTCCAAGAGAAAAGGCTTAATTGGAGATGTGCATTTAGGAATAGAATATTTGTAATATGTTCTTTTTCCAGCACCACGATTCTGTAATCATTGATTTTTTTGGGGGGGTGGAGGACATAAGTGATATCTAAAGATATTCCTTAATCTTTCCTAACGTGCTCTCTCATCTGTCTCTCCTTCTTCAATAATCACACTAGTCTCCTGTGGAGACCGTAGCCCAAATCTTAATAGGTAACATTCCTGAGCCTACTGTTGGACATTAAAGTACTTACAGGTGGGCTGGAGAACTGGCCCTCTCAGTGCTGGTGGTTGGAGGCTTCAAGACATTTAAATTCGGTTCCTGGTAACTTCTTGCTTGATCTCATAGTGCTGAATAAATATTATGCTTTTCTATGTGCTCCAAAATAGGAAGACGTTTGGGAAGCTCTGGTAAAGACTACTTAATTGAAAGTTTTTTTTTTTCTTTTCTTTTCTTCAGTACTGAAGAAAAAACCGTCACTTGTTTAGGTCCTAAACTGGCAAGGACTTGAAGTCCTTGATTAAGTAGAAAAGGGAGAGTTGGTTGGTTGCTTGGCTGGTTACCTGGTTGGGTTTCATGTTTCTTTTTTTTTTTTTTCTTTTTCATTCATTCTTTTTTTTCCCCCTTGGGGGGACAAACCAAAGAAAGAGATGAAGAACTACAATAAGAGTGGGGAAGCTGGCAAGATCACAGGCATCGTGTTGATCTGGTACATCTCCATGATCTTTTCAAATGTCTATGAAGTATAATTCTTATGATGTGCAAGGTATGAAATAATATGTGGTACAAATTGGGTAATACGCTTAATTCTGTACCAGGGTTGTTGTGAAGGAACATCATCAAAACTTGTAAATACAGACTTCTGAAGAAGAACCACAAGGAAGTAAACATGAGAAATTTGAAGGATTTACAGGACTTTTACTGATTGTGAAATTGGAAGTTCAATCTTAGTTAACCTAGATCTAGTTTACACTTACATTTTTTTAATTCAGCTTTTAGAGTTCAGTCCAAGGAAAAAGGCTGAACTTCTTTGCAACAATTGATTTATCCCCAGGTGATTTAGCCTTTTTGTATTAAGTTCTTGATACCAAGATTGTTACCAGCCACAGGAGCTGTCTAAAAGTAAAAAGCTTTTCTTTTCAAATTATAGGATTTTCTTACAAAAGCAGAGCTTTGGGAAGAATTTAAAAGTTTATCTGTCTAGCTCATCTCAAAACTCTCTTCAGAGCTTTTGTCTAGGATGACTTTTCTATTGGGTGGAGAGTGTAAGGATATGAAAAACCTGAAGCTTTACATCTGCCCAAGAAAAACTCCTACATAGACTCCTCACACAACTTTCTGAGTAAAATGCAAGTGTTTCCTCTAAATTACCAATAATAAGGAAACAGATATACCTATTTTTTTCCTAAAAATACTGACAAATTAGGTAAAAGAGGTTTCCTACTGATAACATGAAGACCTCTGAATTCCAAGAGAACTATAGAAAATAAAATTTATCGAATAAGGGCTTTCTTTATTAAATATTTATTTGCTTATTTTGAGAGAGAGAGTGGGAGAGAGTAAGTGCTTACAAGCAGGGAGAGGGACAGGAAAGAATCTTGCAGGTAGGCTCCCTGCTGAGCAAGGAGCCCAACCTGGGCTAAAGATTATGACCTGTACTAAAATCAAGACTATGAGGCTTAACTGAGCCATACAGGCACCCCTCAAATAAGGACTTTTAAAAAACTAATATAGTGCTTGCTTCAGCAGCACATATACTAAAAACTAATATAAATTTGGGATGCCAGGGTGCCTGGGTGGCTCAGTGGGTTAAGCCTCTGCTTTTGGCTCGGGTCATGATCTCGGGGTCCTGGGATCAAGTCCCGCGTCGGGCTCTCTGCTAGGCAGGGAGCCTGCTTCCTTCTCTCTCTCTCTCTCTCTCTTTCTCTGCCTGCCTCTCTGCCTACTTGTGATCTCTCTCTGTCAAATAAATAAAATCTTTAAAAAAAATAATTTTGGGGATGCCTCGGTGGCTCAGTCAGTTAAGCCTCTTCCTTTGCTCAGGTCATGATCCCAGGGTCCTGGGATCAAGTCCTCAGGCTCCTTGTTCAGTGAGGAGCCTGTTTCTCCCTCTCCCTGCCAGCTCTCTCTCTCCCTCTGACAAATAAATAAATAAAATCTTTTTTAAAAAGTCTCTTATAAAAAAATAATATAAATTTATATTTAATATTAAATATCATTTCTAAAAAAATATTTTACCATTAACATTTTGAACATTTTTAGTGATAGGCTAAAATTTTAATATAAAGTCAGTATGTTAATACAAACTTTTTTTTTTTAATGTGTACTTTTAAATGAGACAAGTCCTTTCTAAAAGGAAACAAAATAACTTTATTCATATGAACTATGACAATGTTTCTTTTTCTTTTTCTTGTAAACTACAACCTTATTCAAATTGAAGACATTCTAAGACCTTGAAGAAAATATCAACAGCTTTATTGAAACTTTGTTTTGGAATATCCTTTCTGAACTACTCACTAGTCTTCCTTTATTGACTTTTAAAAAATCTAATACTGTCCCAAGTTACCTAATGTTTGATCAACAGTATCTTGTGGCAACTAAGTCACAGTGCTAGTTTTTCTCAACTCAGACTGTCTGGAGCCTTGTTCCATCAAGCAGTAACTTTGCACTTAACACCTTAATGGTCTTAAAAAGAGATGGAGAGAAATGGAGAACTTCTGTGGTGGGGATAATTAAAGACAGACATACAAATGCATTTGGTGCCAGATTTGATTACTTCAAATGAATAAAATTAAAGCAAACATTTTATCATCTCCATTTACACAGTTATTCCCTTGAGGATAATTAAGACAAATGGGTAAAACCCACTAATGACAAAATTTTACTTAGTTTTAAAGGCAAATGGACCACACAACCAAAGTGATATCAGATCATAGTTACTATTTGATTATTCTTTCTAGTCATTATATAAACTGGAATAATCTTTTTGATTCTTTCTCCCATTCCTCACCAAATAACAGCTAACACTTAAGTCCTGCTACCGAGATGCAACCTTTATGAGTATAGCACAGCTTATATGGAGACAGCCTGGGTCAGCAAGAAGCAATTGGATTTTGAATTCTGATAACCTAAAACCTATACCTTATTAGCTAAGTGATATTGAAATATCCACTTCATTTCTCTGAGCTTGTATTTCTCTTATAAATAAGAGTAAATATAGTAATACCCAATTATTGACACTACAAGATGGCTGTGAGTAGCAAATGTAATGATGTAAATAATAGTATGGTAACACAGTATATAAAATGTAATCCTCAGTTATTGACCTGTGACTTTCCCGATCTCAAATATCTTATAACTAAAGAATCATTCTTATGAAAAGATATTGTTATTATAAAGTCATTATTCAACTAACAAATATTTACTCAAATTATTCTATAAACCATATAGCTAAAATCTTCCAGGGACTCAATATATTCTTTGCACTCTGTTGGGGTCATTTCTTCAGGTAACATGCATATTATTCATTTTTATGTCTCAAATGTCTATTCCAGAACATGTTTATTCAACTGCTCAGTAAATAGTAAACAAATACATTGAAGAGTAATAAAAATGTGTCTTATTGATTGATTTCAGCAACCATATTAGGCAAATAAAATATCTGTTTTACTGAGATGAAAGCAAAAATTCAAAGAGGCTAACCACTGTTCAAGGTTAAAGAGATAGCAATCATGGTAAAGTGTGTATTATATTAAATCAATCTAATTGCTAAAATGCTGTTTAAATTGTTTGATTTAGTATGTTTCTCTACTTATGGTAGAAGAATTATAAAAAATCCAAATCAATGAATAATTCAATTAATGAATGAAATAAAAATATATAGAAATATCTTAGTCCTGAGATCTGCATCCAAAAGTGCATGTTGAGTTTTTATAAAATGCTCCCAATGATCTATTATATGTATGGATATCCCTAGCTTTGGACCAAGAACATTTCACATTAAAGAAAATCCAAGAATTCACTAGTCTTTGGCAGAATTGCTCATGAATTTATTTAATATATGAATACTCCATGGCTATGTTATTAGAGAGTTTTATCTGGCATATAAATTAAGGCATCCCTTTTGTCTGCCTTCGCATTCATACACTGAGGGTTTTTTTTTTTTCTTTTGTACGCTGAGTTCTAAAAACAAACTCTACTTGGTCAGCATGACTTGGTGAAGGTTTAGCTAATTTTTAAAGATGTTAAAGTTAAAATATTGTACCCCTTTGATTATCCTTTCCTTCTTTTTCTTTAATTCTCAGATACCAAGTACCTTTCCACTAAACCTATCTGTCTAGAACCCCTCACTGTTTCAGTGACACCTAAGCCCCTGTACCAGACTTTCCTACAGCAGGTACCTGTAGCTCTGTACTTTCGTTTAAGTTCCTAGAGCCTTGCTGTCCCAAATATCCAGCCTTTGCTTAAGATAGTGCTAGTAGAGTACAGTTGGCTCTGGTACATATTTTAGCCTATTTACTTCTTGCTCATTTATCTGTACAATGAAAGATGGAGTTGAACCTGGTGTTTCTAAGTTTTCTTTCATTTAGTTATTGCTATGACTCTATAATACCACTTTGCCTCCATGTTTTTTACAGATATCTCTTCAATTTTTTATTGATTAGCAATAGAATTTAATCTGAAGAGAGTTTAGAAGCTGTTTGTCTCTTTGTCTGACCAGTCATACTAAATATCTTCAGTAGCAGGAATACTACCCCCATATGAGAAAGATGTTTCAGTTGCTGATAATCTGGGTGTTAGAAAGTATTTTTTTCACAGGGATCCAGTTGTAATTCCAACCATTGTTCCCACACCGGCTCTATCTGCATGAAGGTTCTTCACAGACCAGAAGAACTTGGAAGTCTAGTGCTTCTGGGGTTTCTCTATTTAAGGTTCATCTCTTCTCATGTGGAATCTTATATCTCAGCACACCTTATTGGAAGTTATTGGAAGCAGTGTGGTGTAATGAAGTAGCACAGGATTAGAGGCTCTTTTTGAAATCCAAATCTAAACAATAACCCTTTGGTCTGGGGCCTGATGTTGATCATATGTGAACTGCCCACTTTAGTGTCTGGAACATAATCCCTATAATATTTCTTTTTGTCCCAAAGCACAACTAGTAGCTTGCTTTGTGAGGTCCTCAGGGTTCTCTGTTCATATCTCTACTAGAAACATTGCATCATGGATCTTTACTCTTTACCTTTACTAGAGAATTTTAAATATAGAGCTCTACATTATTTGTTTCTGCATCCACAGTGCCTGGATCACAGCATGTTTTTAATATTTGTTGAATATAAGAATGTGATGAAAGATGTCACTTCTGGTAGTAGATGTTCTGTAGTCACTCAGAGCAGCATATAAGAAGATGCTTTCCATCCCCCTAGATTTTGTATCCTTCTTCATGCAAAATTGAACTCCTTTTCATTTCAAATCACTGAGACTCTTTCAAATGAACTGCTGTGTTAGTTAAGGAAAAAGGGTAAGAGCCATTGTTTCACAGTGTCTTTCCATTTGGGGTGTAATATTTGGTGATATATGGCATATGTCTCCTACTGAAGTGACAGGAGTATCACAGGATGGTGTCTCAGCAGTCTCACAGATTAGCTGCAAAACTGCAGTGTGGCATAAACTTTACTTTTCTCACAGTGGCATATGCCCCTACCTCATTCTGCTGAGCCCCTTCACACCTTTTTCTCCCACACCAATATGTACCCATGCATGCTCACATAAAAGTTTACACACACATACACACACAAACATCAAATGCCAGTTGCATTAAGCAGCCTTTCAGCTTTTCTAAAATCTTGTTATGGTACTGTTTGTGTCCTGCGATGTCTGATTTTGGGATGACGTTTATCTAGATACAGTCAAGGTACTATGATAGCCTACAACCAGTAAATTTAGCTCATAGGTTGAGAGGGAAGAAATGTTTATCAAATGAGTTATCTGGGAAATGGAAAAAAAAAAAAAAGCTGTTCTGACTTCATACTTAATTAAATTTTCTGAGCAATAACATATGAAACAGGGAATGTTACATATTGATAGTCCCCTGTTTTCAAACTGAACCCTTTTCAATCTATGACTCTTTCCAAAGGGATAATTCTAAAAGACAAATTCAAATATATCCCTATCCTAAAAAAAAAAAAAAAAAAAAAAGTTTATTATCTCCTTAGTGCTTTCAGGTTGAAGTCTGGTTTGCTTAGAGTCAAACACAAAGCTCATTACTATCGATATCGAGTTCTTCTAAATTTCCAGAACTTACATATACACATACCTACATTTTAATCACTTGTTCCAGAGTCTCACTGTGCCCTTCATACCTTTGAACTTTCTCTGTGTTAATATCCCTGCTTCAGAAGACATCTCCCCTCCTTATCTGAAGATTCATTACTGATTCTTCAAGATTCATTTCAAATCATATCTGTTCTGTGATTCTCTACTTGCCCATTTGTGTATCTCATCATGCTGTGTTTGACAGTTTATCTCCCTTTCTTCTGGATATAACTTGAGATTCTCCATAATAAATTGGGCTGTATAATTTTCATGTTTTCAATGTAAGAATACAGGCTTTAAATCAGGTGCTCTGAGTTTCAATCCAACCAACCTTTACCACTTAACAGCTATGTGACTTGAGAAAAATATCTTTTTTTTCTGCTTAAATGTTAGTTTGCTCATTTATAAAATATGCTTAAGTCTAATTACATTACTCCCTCATTAAGTTATCATAAGAATTAAGTGAGGAGTAGCTTAGTGAAGACCAAGTGATGTCTTTCAGGACTATGTACATTTAACAGCTATTAAGTGAGTAACCCTATACCAGGCAATGAATATATATATAGTGAGCATTATCCCCTGATGACTATAATTACTATCTTATTTTACAGCCTTGTTAATTCTGTTACCACATGGAGTCTGAGTCTTTGAAGCCATCCCTGCTCTCTACAATGCTTTAAATATCTCTTAATCTGGCTCAGATATCTGGGGCATGAACTCCTCGACTCTGCTCTCTGTAACTCATGGTCTGTCATCACCAACATTCTCTTGATCCCCACTCTCTTCTCTGAATATCTCTTAATACGTTGCTCTAATGGTAAGCCAGTTATTCCCTGAGAAGTTAGTTCCCATACAGACTTTTCAAATGTCATGATCCCTGGAAGTTAAGTAGACACTTTCCTTGATTCTCATTATCATTTCAGATAGTTTTTCCTTCCTTTTCCACAAAACTCCACAGATTCTATGAAGCAAATACCATCAAACTATGTCAACTACTCCTCTTCTTTGTTGTAGTCATCTCTACCATCCTGGTCTTGTCCTCATGGTCACTGAAGATCTTAGCACATACCATGTTGCTTGTTCTTCCTCTGTTCTTGTCATCATTCAGAATAAATTTAACAATATAGGAGATTTTTCTGGACACCTAACTTGTAAAATGTTTTACCATCTTCTTTTCATTGATTCTACCCATCTCAGCAATGCATTTCTGTAGCCATGCTCAAGGTCCACACCTCATTCTGATCACTACCACTTAACTTTCCATCTCACATGACCTCTACCCTTACTCCATTATTCCTCAACCCTGTCATAACTGTCAAAGCATTGACTTGACCAGCTTTCCTATCTTTCAGTCCCCTCACATCTCACTTCCTTTCATACCCAGCAAGCATCATATGGTTTTAATTATAAATATTTCCACCCTCTTATTGTTTCTTTCTTCCTTTTGAAAAACTTGTCCAGCAAAAATCCAGTTGTTTTTTTTTAAGATTTTATTTATTCATCAGAGAGAGAGAGCACAGGCAGACAGAATGGCAGGCAAAGGCAGAGGGAGAAGCAGGTTCCCCACCAAGCAAGGAGCACGATGTGGGACTCGATCCCAGGACGCCGGGATCATGACCTGAGCCGAAGGCAGCCGCCTAACCAAAAAAATCCAGTTGTTACAACTTTCAACTCTGTGGCTATCCCACATCTACCTCAGAGTTTCCATGAATATTAATATGTTTCCTTGAATATGTTTCCATGGAATATGCTATCATTGACGTGGCATATTGGATTTGTCCTTTTCTGTCAGACTTATGTCATTATTTCCTAACACACCTTTGAGAATTCTATTTCTGCAAGTTTCTTCTTTCCAGCTTACATCAACAGATTTCTCTTTCTAATACAACAGTGAAATCAGTATAAAAATACTGAATATTAGCCCTACTTAAAAAACATTTTTCACTCCAAGACTTTCTGTTACTAAACTATTTTTCTGTCCTTTATTGAAACTATCTTTCTATTTCCTCCTAAAAATAATTTAATGAATCTTCAGTTACTGTTAATTTATGTCATCTCCTCGTTAGCAATGGAATTTCTAAATATTAGGTCGGCTTGTGGCCATCTAATATAGATACCACGTTTTCATGCCTCTCTTGTAGCTAAGCCAACCCTTTAATTTAACTTAATCTAATTCTAGCCTATGTATCTATATCTATCTATATCTGTATCTATGAAGAGAGAGAGGTAAATTGTTTTTTTTAAAGATTTTATTTATTTATTTGACAGAGAGAAATCACAAGTAGATGGAGAAGCAGGCAGAGAGAGAGAGAGGGAAGCAGGCTCCCTGCTGAGCAGAGAGCCTGATGCAGGACTTGATCCCATGACCCTGAGATCATGACCTGAGCCGAAGGCAGCGGCTTAACCCACTGAGCCACCCAGGTGCCCGAGAGGTAAATTATTTTTCAATTATTTTGGCATTATCGTCTAAATGGTAAGGTAAGGCTCTTCTTCCAATTTCCTATATCCAGTTTCTTGGATTGCATCCCAAGTTTGAACACCAGCAAACTGGAAGCAGCACAGTTATGGACCACTATGACACCACAGTACTAGAATTACGGTATGAGTTCTAACCCACTACACTTCAACTTATTTTCAGAAAATAATTACATTTCTATTTTGGTTAAGCTGATATTGAGTCTCTGTATACTGCCAAACCTGAATTCTAAGCAATAAAATATGCAAAAATTACCTTCTTACATTTACATATGAAATATAAATGACTGAATCCTGGGCATGCAACTATTCTTCTTTACTCATCTGCTCAGCAGCATTAAATAATTGAACTTTACCTCACTGTGCTCCAGCCAAACTAGTGGATTGAATGACATACCAAGGTTATACACGATTTAGGATTTTAATTAAATAATGGCTCTTGAAGAGAGAGTGAGAAGCTGAGAGGAGGGAAGGGAGGGAAGGAAGAAGAAAGAGAGACAGAGAGAGAGAGGGAAGGAGGGGACTGTAACAAGGAGGTTTTGGGGGAAAAAAAACACAGCCAGAGAAGATTTAAGTCTCAATAAACAGTTTTATATGCAATTTCCGCAAACATATTTTCATTTGCTATAAAACAGCAAACAGCTTGGGAGGGAAAAGCCAGAAATATGCATAGTGAAAACAAAATAGTCTTAAATAAATACTGGCTTGCAAAAAAGAAATTGCAGCCTATATCAAAATGTGCTTATCTTATGGTGCTTCAAAATGCAATAAATTTCTTCTGACAAACAATAATTTGGTTTTAGGTTAAAACCAATTCCCCTTTTGTCCAAAGAATGTATAATTTCAGACTTTCAAAGAATGGCTGTTTTGCTCAGATATTGATCTTTAGTCACATAATTCTGGCTAGACTAAGCTACTTAGACTTTGTAGTTGTGGTGAAAGAAATTTCATTAATACAGTTTTTCAAAAGTTAAGCAAAGATGTCTGAAGAAAAAGAGGTATTAATACTTGTAAGTGTAACGTTAATACAGTTTTCATTACAAGGAAAAAAGAAAATAATTTAAAAAGAGAACATTCTGGGGCACCTGGGTGGCTCAGTGGGTTAAAGCCTCTGCCTTCGGCTGAGGTCGTGATCCCAGGCTCCTGGGATTGAGCCCCATGTCAGGCTCTCTGCTCAGCGGGAAGCCTGCTTCCTCTTTGTCTGTCAAATAAATGAATAAAATCTTTTAAAAAAAGAGAGAACTTTCTTTGGGACAGGGGAGTTAAAGTGAAACATAGTTTGATTTATTATATTTGAATAATTATGACTTGCATTAGAGTGGCTTTACACCAAAAAAGTCCAAAGCATTTTAGGTTAAAAAGCCAAATCTTGATGAAATACAATGAAACAGTAAATAACACTGTGCTCATTTATATCAGGGAGAGTAAAACTTACATATATATATATATATATATATATATATATATATATAAAACTTATGTGTGTGTGTGTGTATGCATATGTATATGTGTTACTAGGGCAGAAATCACAAGTAGATGCTCGTTTTACTTACTGAAATTAGAATGTGGCCATGTATTACTTAAAGTTCTATTGAACACTCTTTATACAAAAGACACTATTCTGCAAATAGGCTATAGAAACAAAGGTATTTCTCAACCCCCTTTTATAAATGAGCTCATGGACTAATAAAATGTATATAGAAGCAAATGAACAATTATAATATGTTTTATGTAACGAAGGCTATATTCTCAAATATTTTATTTATATCTCACATTGTGCTAGAGCAATTTTAAAGAAACCAAAAGAAGAAGGTAACATGATTTGAAAATGGAGCAAAAATGTGATTTTGTTTTTTACAACATTTTAGTAATTAAAACCAAAACAAACTCTAACAGTTTAAATGTCCAAAAAGAAGAATTACTTTGAATAAATAAGAAAAATGTACATCCAGATATTAAAATTTTGTACTGTCATGCAAATATTTGCATAGTGTAATGGAGATGAAAACAAATAATTAATATGAATCTATTTCAGAAAAAATAAAACTGAAGAGAGAATTTATGAACTCCTTGAGCTGCTAAGAATTGAGGAATGTCAAGAGAGAGGGAAGAGAGAATAAAAAAGCTAAAACATATCTAATTGGAATTACAACGGGAGAGTGTAATAAGAGGAGCTGAGGCTGAATATTTAGATTTAGGAAGCTCAATAAATTCTGAGCAGGACAAAGAAAAAGAAACTTGACATCTACACCATTCATAGTAAAATTGCAGAACCCTAAAGGAGAAAAGGCAGATTATTTGCAACAGAACAGCAGTTTTGCTAACAAATGACTTTTTAGGAGCAACAATATAAAGGCCTTATTAAAGAGGTACTATTCAACAAATGGGGGAAAAAAACAACAAAAAATCAGACTCAATATAATAAATGGGTTAGTAAAAATATATCTCTGATAACAAAATTAAGGATAATATATTGTACCAAGTGAACTAGTTGTAACTTAAAAAGGACTAGAAGCCAGTTTTCTAAGAACAGACCCAGCAACTGTACATTCTCATATGGCATGACACCTCCAAAACGGTCCTTAATGTTTGTTAATTTCATTGCAATAATGACCTGTGTGTGTGCATGTCTATGTGTAAAATGTAAGAATTGATTATTCTCGTATAGTTCATATAGTTTCCTTCTTTTCTTCCTACATTGGATATTGGAAATGCAGTTAGATTGAATAGTCAAAATCATATTCAGTTGGTGTTTAATATGAATTTATTTTTTTAAAGATTTCATTTATTTATTTGAGAGAGAGTGAGCGAGAGAACACAAAGCAGGGGGAGACAGAGAAGGAGAAGCAAGCTCCCCACTGAGCAGAGAGCCCAATGTGGGGCTCCATTCCAGGACCCTGAGATCATGACCTGAGCAGAAGGCAGAGGCTTAACCAACTGAGCCACCCATGCTCCCCTCACTTCATTTTTTTTTTAAAATATCTGAAGAATAAAGTCCAATAACAAATACACAGATAGATAATGTGTAACTATTGTCCTCATGGATTTTATCATCTTATAGCAATAGGGTGAGTAAGGAGGAATTGTTGAGAAAAATAGTTATAAAGAAGTATACTACTAGGAAAATTAGACGCTCAGCAGAAGATAGTCATATTAACAATACTTAGTCATAATAACAATACCTAACTTTATGGTTTAAAAGGTTTTGATATATGTTCTTATCATTTCATCTTCAAATTAAAAATGAAAGTTATATGGACATTCAGGGTCTGAAATAACCCCCTTCGACTGGGACAATCAAATAGGTCTAGGTGTGTCTATAAATGGATAAGATTTGGAGAGCTACAAATGTGGGCTTGTGTGATAGTTTCCCAAAAATGCCTTTGATTAGATCATTTCTTTAAAAAAATTTTTAAGTTTTTTATTTAAATATTTCCAACAACCTGGCAGCTAGGCAAAGTGATTCATATATGGATCAATAAGGGAGTAAGTGAAAACTATGAGAACTTGAGCGTACACCCTACCCTAAGATATTGAAGTACATTCTAAAAAAGAGTAAGTTGTTTACTGAATGGAAGCTTGCACTCTGTTTGAGATAAGTTGAAACTCCCTAAACCTCTATTCTTTTTTGCCAATTTTACCTCTTAGTATGTTTCAAAGATATAGTAAGAAACTAACTGGTCTTGGTCTTTTTTTTTTTTTTTAAGATTTTATTTATTTATTTGTCAGAGAGAGAGAGCGAGAGCAAGCACAGGCAGACAGAGTGGAAGGCAGAGTCAGAGGGAGAAGCAGGCTCCCTGCGGAGCAAGGAGCCCCATGTGGGACTCGATCCCAGGACACTGGGATCATGACCTGAGCCCAAGGCAGCTGCTTAACCAACTGAGCCACCCAGGCATCCCTGGTCTTGGTTTTGACTTTAAACTGCTATATGACCTGAGATAAGTCATGCAAATTCTTTGGGCTTCAGGAAAGCATGACGTTTCTTTCCCAGCAATTAGTACAACATTATTACCAGTGAATGATTATAGAATGAATGTTGTACATGAAGATTCTATTCTAGGTAAGCTTTCAAAAAATTAGCAACTTACAATTCTTTATGTAAGACATAAATTAGTTACCTAATATATATTTGCTATTGGGTAATAGCAAAAATAAGTAAGAGAGCCAAGGCCTCCACGTCTTAAACATAATCATGTAAAATCAGCCAACAAATCTCAAGTTTTTCCCTTCTTAGTGAAAAATGTACTTTAAGGCTCTTATCAAGCAGATAAAAAAGAAACTTTCAGGTGCTCTAAAAGCTGAAACCTGACAAGATTAGATGAAAGCTGTTTATGTGATTCCTGAATTTTAAAAATTCATCCTATCAAGAACTGGAGATGGTGTATATAAATTTTTCATATATATAACTTATACATAATTTCTGTCTAAATTTCTGTTTTATTCACTCCTAGTCCTACTTTCCTAGCAAGACAATTGCTGATAATATTTGCTATAGTTTACTCATTCTGGAAAATCAATGATAAAAATCAATCCATGATCAAACTAGATAGAGTAGGACACACAGTTAGCCTACATAGTAAGCTAACTTTCTCAGATCTACACTTTCTATATATTCCTTTGAATTCTTCTTCCTTTTGATCACAAGAAGTCCAAATATGCATTTAAAATGGAACAAAGGGGCACCTGGGTGGCTCAGTGGATTGAGGCTCTGCTTTCAGCCAGGTCATGATCTCAGGGTCCTGGGAACGAGCCCCACATTGGGCTCTCTGCTCAGTGGGGAGCCTGCCCCCACTATCTGCCTCTCTGCCTACTTATGATCTCTCTCTCTCTGTCAAATAAATAAATAAAATCTTAAAAAAAAAATTTAACAAATATTAACTTAAAAAGTGAAAGCTAAATATTGAGTGGGAAGTTACCAAGGGTCCAATTTTGAGCTGATCTCCTTATATAATTATATGTTTCCATTTTTTGAGTTAACTTGCAGTATAAGTTTGATTTCTGTGAGGCAATTCTTTAAGTCTGTGGAAATATAAAATATAAAATATTTATCTTTCTCAAAATGTAGTTTCTCTATAAGCCCCCAAATTAGAAATCAGGATGATCAGACTCTACTCTTACATAATTACTATGTACTTTTTAGAGCCTGGGGAACTTAGCCAAACAAAAATATAAATATAATTTTAAGTAGGTTATGTGAAAAGAATGCATGTTTATGATAATAATCATATTTGATAAATAACCATTGGCAAAAATGTGACTTTAGGCCATGGTTATGTTTGCATACATAAAAGGAGGGCAATACTAAATTGCAGTAAATAGTTAATTCATTTGAAAACTGCCATGTAAATTAGTTCATTTAATTATTTAATATTAAGTTGACCTACTTACACAAAGGTGTTTACAAATATTTCTAACAATGTGTATTTAATGTCCAAAATCTAGCTTTTAAATTAAATTTCACAAGGAAAACATGAATACACATACACATTTTTCAGATATGTATCTCATTTCAAATTATTGATACTCTCTTACTTATTTAATCTGACATTTATTAACCATTTGCTGTGGATATTCTCATATATCATGTTTTATATAGATTCATTTACCTTGCCAGTATCCTATTTCCCCAGGTGTTTTTTTTTTTAAGATCTTATTTATTTATTTGATAGAAAGAGAAATCACAAGTAGGCAGAGAGGCAGGCGGGGGCGGGGGGGAGCAGGCTCCCTGCTGAGCAGAGAGTCCACTGTGAGGCTCAATCCTAGGACCCTGGGACTATTACCTGAGCCCAAGGCAGAAGCTTAACCCACTGAGCCACCCAGGTGCCCCTCCCTAGGTGTTTTTTATTGCTATTTTCCTCACTGTACAAATAAGGGAATTGAAATTTAGAGATGTGAAGTCATGTGTCCAATATCATGTAGATAGAATGTCTTAGAGCTGGGGATTGAAATGTAAGAATATTTGGCTTCAAAAATTTAATTTTGACTGACCTTACTATAAACATAAAACACTTTAAAAGATTTATAGCTAGCTTAAGAGTGGGTTTCAAGTGTCTATAATATATTATAAAAAAAATTAAACAGAAGTCAAAATCTTACAAAGTTGAAAGAATATGTCAATTATTTTTTCTTTTACTTAATGCTAGTGCTTTTCAGCAACTTCTATAGTGTTGCCCATCTGATCCAATTTCTTTATTCCTTTCATGAAGAAATATGCCAAATGAAACAGGTTCCTCATTGGCCATCACTAACATGCCTTCCATAAGCTCTTTCTTGCCATCAATATACTTATATATTTTAAGTAGATCTACAATTTGATAATTGTATATAAATTACTAGCTCTCTTGGCTTGAATTCTTAAAGACTGGTTCCTTTCAAAGAGGTTGATAAATTCTCTAACCCCCATGTGTCTTAACAGTTGGGTGTTTCTCCATGTTCTACCTCTAGCACTCTCCAATATCATGACTGTGGGACTGGTATCAGGCAGCCTAGATTTGGAATCCTGTTTCTGCACTTGCCAATATTTAAAGGCCAGTTGCTCTGTTCATCACTTCATCTTTGTTTTATCATTGAGTGTTGAGAGCTTGTTTGGAGATTTCGGGATCACACCTACGTATACTTTTGACCAAAGAACCATCCTCCTTTATCTGGGAAGGTCGTCGTCTTTGACCAATCATGTGGCTTCAGGAAGAATCCACATGGAGCCTAGCGAGCCAGATCAGCAGAATCAACATTGGTGATTCGTGAGGTGACAGATGTGGCAGCCAGATGGACCTCACATCCATCTCTCTGGTTTTTTTATGCCCACCCTATGATGGACACATCATTGTTAAATCTAGTTTACAGGTTAGGCTACTGTGAAGAGGTTATGGTTTCACCACTGATAGCTAGCACGCCTTCGAATCTGGGTATAGTGTTGTTCTTTCTACTAAAACATATATTACATATTAATTTCCTGTCAGAAAGTAAAAACCATCCCTCCCAGTTTGGCTAACAGTCATAAAGTAGTTATAGCCTCCCAGTCACAGAATCAGAGGGATGTGAGTGAGCAGCAGGACTGTGGATCTCTGCTTTACCTTACTTAGGTTTTGCCTAGGATTTGCCAAGTCCATTTTAGAAGAGTGGAATAAAGACCAGCTTTGTAATCAGATAGACAGAAGACTTTCCAACTCTTTGCCTTTGTTAGCTATGTGACCGAAGCACATTATGGAGGGTTTTTTACTGGTTTATTTCTTAATGGAAATTTCTATTTGAAAGGGTTTTGTGAAGATTAAAGGACACATATTTAAAGAACCAAATGCAGTTTCTAGTGCATAGAAAACACTTTTCATGTTGTGTCTATTAACGTATTATCAAACATGCATTTTTGTTATAATGGGTTCCTTGAAGTTTAAAATTAATGAAATATTTTGTTGATAGTGATAAATATCTCTTTAAAAAGGTACAGTTTATAGCAGCAATGTCCACAATAGCCAAACTATGGAAAGAACCTAGATGTCCATCAACAGATGAATGGATCAAGAAGATGTGGTATATATACACAATGGAATACTATGCAGCCATCAAAAGAAATGAAATCTTGCCATTTGCGACAACATGGATGGAACTAGAGCATATCATGCTTAGCGAAATAAGTCAAGCAGAGAAAGACAACTATCATATGATCTCCCTGATATGAGGAAGTGGTGATGCAACATGGGGGCTTAAGTGGGTAGGAGAAGAATCAATGAAACAAGATGGGATTGGGAGGGAGACAAACCATAAGTGACTCTTAATCTCACAAAACAAACTGAGGGTTGCTGGGGGGAGGGGGTTTGGGAGAAGGGGGTGGGATTATGGACATTGGGGAGGGTATGTGCTTGGATGAGTGCTGTGAAGTGTGTAAACCTGTTGATTCACAGACCTGTACCCCTGGGGATAAAAATATATGTTTATAAAAAATAAAAAATTAATAAAAAAAAACAAAACAAATAAAAAAAATAAATAAATAAAATAAAAAGGTACAGTTTAAATAGTACACAAAACGTTAGTTTAATCCTTATATACCAATTCATACTGAGATATTAAATTTCATAGTTTGTTACAAAATTCTTTGACTTTCAGTATATTTTCATGTTGAGAGATGCAAAGCTTTTAGCTTAGGAAAATGAACACATCATTTTACTCCTGTAAACCTCACTTTCCATGCCTGCAAAATGATGTAAATAATAATATCTACATTAAGGGAGACTTGTAAGGATTAAATAAGTAGTTACTTGATGTACAGTAAAAAAACCTTTTTTTAAAATCCTATTTTACCCCTGTTTGAATCTAATAGGTTACAAGAAACAATTGTCTCACCCTAACAACCAAAGTAAGGTAGATAATCTAGAAAATTATACTTTTTATTTGTTTGTTTGTTCACATCAGGATAGAAACCTTAATGAAATAATCAGCTAAACTCCCGGAAGAGAGAAGTCCATTGTATGAGATAGTAAGTCCATACCTGCTGTTATCCCTGGCTGAAGAAGGAAGAAGAATCTGTCAAAGATAAAGAGAATCTAACCTATCCTGTGACAACTTTCAGAAGCAATTTATTGACAAGGCATGACAGGCGAGGATCCAAAAGAGTAGAGAGATAAAGACTGAATTACTCTCCTAGATTTTCTTCAACAGTATTTAGCAAATTCTGGAAATAATATCTAGGAAGCGGGGATAGAAAGGAGAACAAGATGATTCACTCGGAATTTCAGCTTTAAAAGATGGGGAAGGACTAGGAAAGTTAAGACCAAATCTTTGTGCACTCAAGACTTTGAGCTAAGTAGAAATGTGTGAGGAAAAGGAGAGATGAGATATACAGCCCCCTATCCCCATCAGATACTTCAGACTTTCAATTCCTGATGATGTGGAACAGGGAAGAAGAACTGAGAGAAATTCCTAAAACGTAACCTCAGTCTTCATGGAAAGCAGGGAAGTGGCACCCAGAAGAACAAGACAAAACACTGGAGATAGGATGAGGGAGAGAGAGAGAAAGAGACAGAGAGAGGGAGAGAAAGAGAGAACTCCAAAAAATGGTGCCCTAGCTATAAGGCAGGGAGAGATCTTCCGTGGGATGGAGACTAGGCAGCTGGGATCTGAAATAGATGCAGACCTCAAAAACCTTGCCAATGCTGAGATCACAGGCTTTGCTGAAAGGAAATTTTTGGTCCCACTTTTGAAACTGAATCAACCTAAATTTGCAGCAGTTCTCAAACAGTTCAGCCTGGCTCTGCATCAACTGAGCCTCTACTCCAGCAAACCGTTGAAAAAGAAATAGCACTTTCTGAGAATTGAAATTATATACTTCAATATCTACTGAGTTGTAATAAAAATATCCAGGGCTCAATTAAGAATTATAGTACATAGAAATGTAATAAATTATGGCCCACAGTCACAAAGGGAAACGGTCAACAGAATAGACAAAGAGATGACCCAGATGTTACCATGATTACAGGATAAAACCAAACAATGAAACTACTGCAAAACTCCTTAAGGATCTAGTGGAAAAGAAGGTGGATAACGTGAATAAAGATACATGAGAATTTTAGCAGAGACATGGACACTTCCTTCTCAAGCATTGTAGTTTACCTATCTAGTTTTTATATAGTTTATGTCTATTTTTTTACCCTTTAAACATGTTTAATACAAATATGTTATTGTTTTAATCTTTATCTAAAATTTCTAACATATGTGTTAGTCCTTAGTAGATTTCTTCTTGATTTTATATCATATTTATCTGTTTCTTTGCATGCCTAACACTATTTTTATTGAACACCAGACTTTGTGGATTTTATTTTATTCACTGCCTGATATTTTTGTGTTCCTAATTTTATTTTCTGAGGTGCGGTTATTTGAAAACAGGTTGATCCTCTGCTTTGATCCTTTTTTTTTTGATATGTGGGATAAGGACTATCATTAGTATAGGGATAGACTAGTCTAGGGATAATCATCCTGTATCCTGTACAGGATCCTGTATGTAAACTATCATAGTCTAGGGATACTTATCCTGTATAACTGCAGCAAGACCTTTCTGAGTACTCTAACCAACATAAACCATGTAGTTTCCTGTCTGAGTAATGCCTGGTGCTATTCCTGGTCCTGTGTGAGTGCTAGGTACTATTTCCTTTAATTATGTATAGTGGTTATTTGCTTTCACTTGGACGTTTTTCATTCATACACATGCTTTGATTAGTACTCTGCTGAATAAATGAGGGGAACCCTGTGTAGATCTCCCAAATCCTGTCTCTGTGCAGCTCTACCCTTTCTATTACTATGCCCTACAAACTCTAGCCAGTTTGATCTTCCTGGACTCAACACTTTGTCCTTCATTCAAGGAGACTTTCCAGCTCTGCCTGGGTTCCCCAACTCTGTGCGGCATCCACATTTCACTTATGACCATAAGCTAGGGCAGTTCTAAGACTTACCTCATTTGTTTCCTATAGCTCAGGGCTCACTGATCTTCATTGCCAGATGTCCACTGTCATAAACCTCCCCTTCTCCCCCATATATTTTATGTGACTTTTTACTTCCTTCAAGTGGGAAGGTAGATCCAATCCTAATTCTTCTTGACTAGAAACAGAAGTGTGGTTATGTTTTATGAAATGTTTGGATGACAAAACAAATCTATTTGAAATAAATTAGGACAAGACTCGCTGTGGGTGCAGACTGATGGAAAGGGCACAAGTAATTTATTCTGTAGTGATGTAAAGGTTCTATACCTTCTGTGGGTTGTTGCCAAAACTCATGGAAATTAATCCCTAAGATATGTTTTTTTTGTTGTTTTCTATAAAGTTCACCACCAATATATAGAATAAAAAGCCCTATATTTGATCTTACCTGAACAATCTCTGACCTTCAAAGAAATAGGCCAAGCTGACCTTCTAATTCAGGAACTCATTTCTTTTCCTCTATTCCCCTATCACCCTCCAAACACCTTGTCCCCGTTTTGGGCTCATCACAAAAGAAGCTTGCTTCTTTAATTTCTACAGAGACCTGAGCTCTTTAGGTAAACACTAACATAGTTTTAGGCTATATAGAAATAACAGTATTGGGCGCCTGGGTGGCTCAGTGGGTTAAAGCCTCTGCCTTCAGCTCAGGTCATAGTCTCAGGGTCCTGGGATAAAGCCCCGCATTGGGCTCTCTGCTCAACAGGGAGCCTGCTTCCCCCTCTCTCTCTGCCTGCCTCTCTGCCTACTTGTGATCTCTCTCTGTCAAATAAATAAACAAGATCCTAAAAAAAAAAAAAAGAAAAGAAAGAATGGTATTAATTTATGTTTTTAAGAAGGGTTAGTTCAGGAAAATATGCTTGGTAGGTGAACTTGGTCTCGGCTGGATTGGGGGAGCTGGAGAGGAGAAGGGAGTTGGGGGAAATTGGAAGGGGAGGTGAACCATGAGAGACTATGGACTCTGAAAAACAATCTGAGGGGAATGAAGTGGTGGGGAGGGGTGGGAGGTTGGGGTACCAGGTGGTGGGTATTACAGAGGGCACAGATTGCATGGAGCACTGGGTGTGGTGCAAAAATAATGAATACTGTTATGCTGAAAATAAATAAATGTAATTAAAAAAAAAAAGAAGGGTTAGTTCAGTTAGCCTAGTCTTTTTTGGGGTAACAGGTAAATATGTTCCTTTTCCTTCACCTGTTTATTTTAAGTATCTTAGCAGTCACTTCCACAAAGTTGGCCTTTTTGAAAATAGTATTAACCAACTTCCTGGTTTTTATGGGATAGATTTATTACCACATTAGTTTTAATGGTTTCTGAGTTGTTGTGATTTTTTGTTTCAGGGCTACTGCCCCTCAATTGGGTTTCACAGCTTGGCGGTTAGGGCTCCTTAATTTATTATTATGAAAGTTATGGTTTGCAGACTTGTTTTCAATCCATTACCCACCCCCCCCCCGCTAAAATATCTTACAACCTGTCATTATGATAAACAAGGTATAGTAGTAAAGACAGCCTCAGTTTTTAGAAGATTCCTTGCTTGCTCATATGCATTTTAAAAGGTGATATAAAATAAAGTCAATTATATACATTGGCTATGGATTTGATTTCTAGGGTGATGGTCAGCCAGTATCTGGAAAATATTTATATTTTGGGATTGGGAGCTAATATGACAAATAAAATCTTTCATTTGGTAGAGTGACACTGAAATTTTGATCAAAATGTAGAGGCCTGAAACCAATGCCTCTAGCAAGATAGAACATGTTTCAAGGAATTAGGAGACCAGGTTCTGGTTCTTCTGCTTTTCTTTGCTAATATCCAGCTGGAGCAAAATATATCTTCCTGTGGCACCAAAGAAAATAAGGTAGCATTTATAAAATTTTCTAGTAGCATTAGTTGTGCAATATGTACTTCATTTGTATTTAAAGTACAGTTTAATTGTACTGAAGCATTGGCTATCCCTTCTTCAAGGGATATCTTGCTTTCATGAAGACTACAGGCTCTCCAAAGGATCATCATGCAATATTTTTTGAAAACTCCCTATGACCCAGACACTATGCAAAACGCTAAGGATGCAGATAAAACAGATAATTGGTCTGAGAATTAAATGTGATTCAGGCTGCAGGATTCCTTCCCAAAAGATCTTGGGAGAATGATAGAAGGAAGCATGGAATCAAGGAAGTAATATCATCAATAGTAGCATCAGTAGAAGCAGAATAAACCCTAGAAACAACGGTAAGACAGAAGGCTGTTGGAACTCAGGAGTTTGTAGGGTGAGGAGGAACTGCTACCTCCAGAAACAGTGAGACAATTACCTAGAGAAGAGCGCTTGGAGTCCTGCTCTTTCTTGTCTCTGTTGCTTTTGAGCTAACATTATTTACCTCCCTGGTGGTTCAGACTTCTGATGTTGATAGTCACAAAGATAGGATAAAAGCAGTCAAGAAGGCCTTTGGTATGAAAAATTAGGAAAAGTGATAAGAAACATGTTTATCCATCCTTGTCATTTGCTCTTCTACCTTACTCTTCGAAATATTCAGGGCTGTTGGATTACATTCTATGCAGCCAGCAACTTCCCAGTGCTTCTTAAATCTTTAAACCAAAGGTGATACAATTACTCTCATTAAAAATAGAAAAGAACATTAAAAATGAAAGAGAATAATTATAACAATATACTGTAATGAAAGCTACGAGAATGGGGTCTTTCTCTCTCAAAATATATTATTGTACTCTATTCACCCTTCTTCATCTGATGATGCGAAATAATAAAATGTCTGAGTAGTAAGAAAGATATGAAGTGCATGGCATGGGCATTATGATATAGCGCCAGGCTACTATTGACTTTCTGATGGATCATGGATCATGGAGGATAATCTGCTTCCAAACTGTGGCTAACCACAGGTGATTGAACTGTGGAAAGCAAAATCATGGATAAGCAGGGAGTCCTGTATTAACTTGTCATGTTGGACATATTGAACACACTGGTAAGCTTTTACATTTCTATTGTAGGTTTTTTTAAGGCTCTAAGTTTCCTTTGATTTAGAGACAGCATATATATCTATATATATAAATATAGATATATATGGAATCTTACAGAAAATGGTCTATAATCCATGAATCCATTTTTAGTATATGTGCTGCCGAAGCGAGCACTATAATCCATGAATCCATTTACATATAGTCCTAGAATAAGCAAAACTTATCTATGGTGAGAGAAACGAAATCCGTAATTGCTTCTGTGAGAATCTGCCTAAAAAGGGGTACAAGAAAAATTTTTAGGCAATGGAAGTGTTCAGTATGTTGATGAGGTATATGCATTTGTCATATCTAATCAACCCATATTCTTTAAAATCTATACATTTTACTGTATAGAAATTTCAAGAAAAAACGGAAAAATAATAAGAGAATGGAGTGTATAGCATGGAGGTATGTATCTACCAACATATGTAGAGCCTGTTCCCTCCCTAACATTTCAAAAGTCCACTCAAAATGTGAAGAGGAAATACATAGTTTAGAAATGTAACAGAATACATTATTGAAAAAATTCTCTGTACAAGTAAAATCAATCACCTGTGAATTGTGAAAACTAAATGATGACTCTAAAACACATTTTAGTAGTCTAGTTCTATAATTTCTTTCCATTTTCAACTACCAGTTCTCACAGTCAACCCACTTATAAACCTATCTCCATTCTTAACAACAACTGTAGAAGGCAGAGGAGTACTGTTTTCATTTTGTGATTCATGGACTGAGAATCAACATGGTTAACCTAGAGATAGTGACAGATCCAGGTTCAAATCCAGGTCTTCAAAGTGAGAACTCTATTCTCTTTACATTTCATGGTTCCAGATAGTAATCCTCACCAGTCCTCTCACTTCTTTAGTTCTCATGGCTAGAACCCAGTTTCTTCCTAGGGTCCAGCCTTCTTCATTTAACTTCATAGGCCTGATGATTCTTAATCCATATCCTTCTCTCTTTTCTTCTTAAAAGTGGGCCTTTTGCATCCAAACATAACCCAATGCTTTGAAATTTACCACCGGTTCAACATCTTGCCTTGTAGACCTCAGTGTTCTTTCAGACTCACAGAGTTAAACATTCTGTTCTTATTGTACTTTCTCCTGGCCTGTGTCCTGGGCATTGCCACTCCTCCATTTGTTCAATCTATTTCCAAATTTTGGTCCCGTCTCCTTTTTCTGAAGCATAACCACAAGAATATACTTTAGGGATTATGCATATTAACTTCCAAATACCCATTTTGCCAATAACTGTAAGTATTTAACTTTTTTGAGCTTCAGTTTCTCTTTGTTAAATAGAGGTAACATGTCTGCTGTATACTTCTATTTGCAAGGTTACATTCAATGGAATTAGGTTAAGAAAATTTCCTAGCAGAATGCCAGTACCACAGTAGATACAGAATAATTTGTGACTATTACCCTCATTGTTACAGTATGATTTTATTCATGTATGATTCGAAGTTGCTTAGGAGAAAAATTAAGTGTTCCTTGACCAATATGTTTTAGCATCCCTTCTTTGATGTAAAAGTAATGTAGGCATATTAATGGTATTGAGATATTCTTTGGTAAGTTTACATAACACTTATTCATATTTCACATAACACAGTATAAACTTTGAGGAACCTTGTCCTCAGAGAAGTCATTCATTGTCTTCCATTTGCTCTTCTGAATATGGAATCCATGCCGCAGGCACCAATATTCTATTAATTTATAGTGGCACTAGAAGTGACCATAAAATAAGTGCTATGGGTCATACTAATAAGACGTGTCTGTTCAAAGTCAAGAACACTGACTAATGATGAAATGCCTAAAGCAAACATGTATCGATAAAAATCATTTCAATTTTAGAACATGACAAGTTTCTTAAATATTAAACTAGGTATTGCTGGAAGGTAGAAAGTCAAGTTTTATTAACATTTATTTTTCCACTGGAAAATTTTCTGATGTTGACAGTACTGAACCAATTGATAGGGACATAAACTTTTGTTTAGCTTCAGATTCGAAGACAAAACTACTAAATTTTCTATTATCCTTCTTTTTAGGAAGACAGAGAAATTTCCCTAAGTACAAATTAGACCAAGTTTCTCTCCTACTTGAAAATATCCAATAAATTTTTTTTTTTTTTAGTTTAGCGTAAGACTCATATCCTAGAATTTGTTCCTTCCTTACCTCTTCAGCTAAAAATCCAATATGATCATTTATTTTTAATTACTATGGACACTTAATGTTTTTCTGGGGTAATACATCTGGCTATATAATACCTTCATACCTTTCTATAGGATTTTGCCCTACTATTTGGAATGTCATTTTCCCTTTTTATTTCCCAGCAGTATTATTTTACTTCAAGCTCCACTTCCATTAAACCCTCTACAATTGCTGAAAGCCTTTAGTATAATGTCTGAAATGTAGAAAGTATAGTGAAGTGACAAAACACAAGTTTTGTTTGTTTTTTTTTTAATAAGAATATGAGAGAAGAGAATATGAATCTCAGCTCTTGCCTCTTCTTTCTGAACATGAATAAGCGGCTTAATGTCTTTGAGCCTTGTTTTCCTATTTAAAAAAAAAAAAGTGATCTATGGGAACAATGCCTACCTTTAGGATCTTTGTGGTGGTTAAAAGAGATGAGCAAATGTCCCACATATACAACTTCACTGTGATCTCTTGGGTGACAAATGTTATCTCTAGTCATATTATGCTTTGGGGTTGAATATAATGTTTGGCATACTTTTGTCATTTTAAAATGGCTATTTTTAATGAAAATCATGGTGCTTTTGATAGCAGTAGTAGTTGTCATCACCATCATAGTTATCATTTATATGAGAATAGGATGGAAACTGAAAGAAAGGGACTAGAATCCAGTTTTTCTAAAATGTGCTAGGATATTGATGTATTTTATTTACCCTTTTTGTAATTCCTTGTACTTACTACATTTAATAAAATATTTTCTCTATTAAATATGGAATATTTTCAATGAATACCTTTCTAGATATTTCTTGGGCTACATTATCACTATTTATTTTTTCTAAGATTTCAATGTTATATGTTAGATTTTCTCACTCTATTGTCCCTATCTTTTTCTTTTTAAGGTTTTCTTTTATTTATTTGACAGAGAGAGAGATCATAAGTAGGCAGAGAGGCAGGCAGAGAGAGAGGGGGGAAGCCCTATGCAGGGCTCAATTCTAGGACACTGAGATCATGACCTGAGCCAAAGGCTTAACCCACTGAGACACCCAGACATCCCATATTGTCCCTATCTTTTAAGTCTTGTTAAACATTTTGATATGCCTAGGACTTTCCAAAACATCTTACTACTTCTTAATTTTAATTTTTTAAAATCTTAAATACATTTACTTCAGATTCAATATATACTAATTATCTGTAACAACAGTAGTTTGTTTTTTCCAGTCATTTTGCTAATAGTGACTACTGTGATTTGTGATTTTTTTTTTTAATTGTTAACTAATATTCCATGGAATTTGTGTTTGGGAGTAATTTCAATCCTGAGTTTAATGTATAGTCAGAGATGTGCATTTACTCTTTTCATGTATATGAGGACATTACCATTCTAAAATCCCTTTAAACAAATTTTTATTTTTTTTTATCAGGCCACACAGGTAGTACAGATTTCAGCCAAAATCTTATCTGTAGGTTAGTTAATGGTTCGAAATTCTTGGAAGGAATTTTTTTTTTTCTCTACCCAATTGAGGTCTTAACAAGCTTGTTTCTTTATAGCCTTCCTCTACAGAGGAGAACGAATCAGGTTAGAAATTCCTGTAATGTGTTATGTGTCACTATAACCTAGAGGTCATTTTAAAGTGCCAAGTACATGACTACATACCTGAACTATTGCATCAGACAGTTTTAGAAAAGGGAGTTGGAGAGCTATATATGGTTTTGTTGTTGTTGTTGTTGTTGTTGTTGTTGCTGTTGTTGTTTTTTAAAGATTTATTTATTTGAGAGAGAGAGAAAGAAAGAGCGAAAGCACAGTTAGGAGAGGCAGAGGCAGAGGGTAGGAGGACCTCAAGAAGATTCCTCCCTGAGTGTGGAGCCCAACAATGTGGGGCTCCATCCCAGTACCGGGAAATCACAACCTGAGCTGAAACCAAGAGTCAGAAGCCCACCCAGGTGCCCCTTTCTTTGTTTGTTTTTAAGTAAACTTCTTATATAATTTTGAAACAGCTAACATTTAGATTATAGTTATAAATAGTCCAACATTTTCATTGTAATGGATCTCTTATTCTGTTACTTTAGATTTGATCATGTCTCAGGATTTTAAACTGCTTTTGGTCTATTAAATCTTAACATGCATCATGTGCCATTTTCCATAATATCTTGTTAACCTTCAAGACAAAGGCTGGTTTTGATTCTCTCAACTTTTTCAAACTGTATGGAAGTATTGGGGTTAGTATAGGTTTTTTTGTTTGTTTTTAGAGTGAAGACCTACATGAGATGGATGGAGGCAAGATTTTTTTTTTTTTTGCTAAGAATATAATGGTAAATTTTCCTTGAAAAAAAAGATGTTACATTATCATTTTTTTTTAATTTTTTATTTTTTATAAACATATATTTTTATCCCCAGGGGTACAGGTCTGTGAATCAACAGGTTTACACACTTCACAGCACTCACCAAAGCACATACCCTCCCCAATGTCCATAATCCCACCCCCTTCTCCCAAACCCCCTCCCCCCAGCAACCCTCAGTTTGTTTTGTGAGATTAAGAGTCACTTATGGTTTGTCTCCCTCCCAATCCCATCTTGTTTCATTGATTCTTCTCCTACCCACTTAAGCCCCCATGTTGCATCACCACTTCCTCATATCAGGGAGATCATATGATATTGTATTTCTCTGCTTGACTTATTTCGCTAAGCATGATATGCTCTAGTTCCATCCATGTTGTCGCAAATGGCAAGATTTCATTTCTTTTGATGGCTGCATAGTATTCCATTGTGTATATATACCACATCTTCTTTATATATTCGAAGGTTAAGGGTATCTAAAATTGTTTCTGTAACATAAATGTGTATGAAAGTGTATGAAAGTAACCTGAAAATAGTCTTTATTTTGAAGAAGTCTTAGAAGGTTCAAGGCTTCTAAGTTTTAGATGATTGTCACTTGGCCACTCACCACTAATACTCCAACAGACAACCAGCCAGCCAACTATCATGAGTGTCATCAAGTACACCCAACACTAGCTAATCCTCTTCCAACTCACTGACTTATTCACAAACCCAACTAAGAACAGCTAAGACCCTCCTAGACCAGAAAAATTGCCAAGCAAAATTATGAACATAGATGACTGCTGGTTTAAGATATTAAACTTCAGGGGTACCTGGGTGGCTCAGTGGGTTCAGCCTCTGTCTTTGGCTCATGTAATAATCCCAGGGTCCTGGGATCGAGCCCTACATTGAGATCCACATTGGGCTCTCTGCTCAGCAGGGACACTGCTTCCCCTTCTCTCTCTCTGCTTGCCTCTCTACTTGTGATTTCTGTCTGTCAAATAAATAAATAAAATCTGTTTTAAAAAATTAAAAAAAATAAGATACTAAATTTCAGGGTTATTTGTTTTGTAGAAATAGGTTAACTTTTATGCCAAGCTTAATTACTTTTTAATTACTGTTTGCTATAATTCTGGCTATATTAATTTGGGTTCTGCAGAAACATTATCTATTCATAGTATACCTGGTAACTTTGCTAAAATTGCTTATTAATACCAGGACTTTTTTTAGTCAATACTTTCAAATTTTCCACATAGATAATCATTTCATCTATGAACAAAAACAGTTTTATTTATTTCTTCTCAATCATGTATGTCTTATTTTTTTAAAAATCTGCTCTTATTGCCCTAGCTAATAACTTCCAGTACAATGTTGAAAGGAGTGTTGAGAAGGTCCATCCTTGTTTTGTTACCAATCTTACTGGGAAAAGTTTGAGTTTCTCATCATTAAGTATGATATTTGCTGTAGGGTTTTGTACATATTCTTATCAGGTTGAAGAAGTTCTTCTTCATTTCTAACGTACTGATAGTTTTTATCATTAAAGGTGTTCAATTTTGTCAATGCTTTTTCTACATCTATTGATATGCTAATATGATGCTTTTGTTTGTATCCTGTTGATATGATGAATTACATTAATTGATGTTTAATTGATAAACTAGTCTTGCATACCTAAGATAAATATAACTTGGTCTTGATGTATAATTCATTTGATTAACTTTTTATTAATTTTATTTTATTATTTGTTGGACTCAATTTTCAATATTTTATTGAGGATTTTTACATCTGTGTTCATGAGAGATATGGGTTTGTAGCTTTCTTCTAATGCCTTTGTCCGCTTTTGATATTAGGGTAATGCTAGCCTCTTCTAGACCTCTACGGAAGACATAGGAAGTAATTCCCCTGCTTCTGTCCTCTGAAAGAGATTATAGAGAATGGGTATAAGTTCTTTCTTCTTTTGTTTTAAAGATTTTATTTATTTATTTGACAGAGATCACAAGTAGGCAGAGGGGGGTAAGCAGGCTCCCCACCAAGCAGAGAGCCTGATGCGGGACTCAATCCCAGGACCCTGAGATCATTATCTGAGCTGAAGACAGAGGCTTAACCCACTGAGCCACCCAGGTATCCTGGTATAAGTTCTTTCTTAAATATTTGGAGGAAGTCAACAGTGAACACATCTGGACCTGGTGCTTACTGTTTTGGGAGATTACTGACTATTGATATAATTTCTTTCATATACCTAGGCCTATTTAAATTGTTTATTTTTTGTTGTGTGAGTTTTGGCAACTTTTGTCATTGAAGGAATTAATCCATTTCACCTAGGTTACTAGATTTGTGGGGATAGTATTTCCTTATTAGTCTATTAATGTCCATAGGCTCTGTAGTGGTTCCCTCTTTCATTTCTAGTTGTGTCCTCTCATTGTTTTTCTCATTTCAAAGAACCAGCTTTTCAAAGAACCTGCTCTTGATTCCATTGGTTTTCTTTATTGATTTCCTATATCAATTTTAACTGAAATTAAAGGACTGTTTCTACTCCAGTATTTCTACTCTAATTCTTATTATTTATTTTATTCTGCTTCCTTTGGATTTAATTTGCTCTTCTTTGTCTAATTTTTTAAAAATTTTTAATTTTTTATTGTTTATAAATATATAATATATTTTTATCCCCAGGGGTACAGGTCTGTGAATCGCCAGGTTTACATACTTCACAGCACTCACCATAGCACATACCCTCCCCAATGTCCATAACCCCACCCCCCTTCTCTAAACCCCCCTCCCCCCAGCAATCCTCAGTTTTTTGTGAGATTAAGAGTCACTTATGGTTTGTCTCCCTCCCAATCCCATCTTGTTTCATTTATTCTTCTCCTACCCCCTTAACCCCCCCCCCCATTGTATCTCCACTTCCTCATATCAGGGAGATCATATGATAGTTGTCTTTCTCCAATTGACTTATTTTGCTAAGCATGATACCCTCTAGTTCCATCCACCTCGTCGCAAATAGCAAGATTTTATTTCTTTTGATGGCTGCATAGTATTCCATTGTATGTATATATATATATATATATATATCACATCTTCTTTATCCTTTGTCTAATTTTTTAAGTGGAAAATTAGATTATTGATCTTAGATCTATCTTTTTTCAAATATATGCATTTAATGCTATAAATATTTCTATAAGTATTTCTTAGCTGCATCCTACTCATTTTGATAGTTGTATTTTCATTTTCATTTGTTCAGGATATTTGTTAAGTTCTGTAGTGATTTCTACTTTGACCAATGTGGTATTTGAAGTGTGTTGTTTAATCTTTATGTAAAGAGAATAAAAAAGAATAAAGAGAGTAAAAGAGCAAATGGCATAAGAATTCATTTGCTTTCATTTGGCAGAATCTAGGAAACTTTCTGAAGGAAGTGACACCTATGCTAAGCCTTGATGAATACATACAATTTGAATAGGAAGAGAAGTACAGAAATACATATCTCATTGAGTGCATATCTCAGCTCTTTTTATGTGTGTCTGAGAAAAATTAACTGTTTTTCTCTACTCACACCCAAAACACTTTTGATACCAGATTTGTGGATTTTCCACACTGAGTAAATCTGATACTAAGTTCCTAGAGTTAAGCTCTTACTTCCATAAGAGTAAGAGCTTAATCCCCCAAGACTGCCTCCCACTCACTACAGATGTCAATCACAAGTAGTGGGTTCCCAGGTTACCCACAATTTCTGCTGAACCTGGCTACAAACTGGAGATTTTCACAACCTCCTCCTCAGGTTCAGTATTTTGCTAGAGAGACTCAGGGAATATAGGAAAAAAGTTTATTTACCATTCTGGATTTAATACAAAGGATTTTTAAAATTAATTATTTTTATTAACATATAATGTATTTTTTGCCTCGGGGTACAGGTTTGTGAATCATCAGGCTTACACACTTCACAGCACTCACCATATCGCATACCCTCCCCATTGTCCATTACCCAGCCACCCTCTCCACACCCCCCTACCCCAGCAACCCTCAGTTTGTTTTATGAGATTAAGAGTCCCTTAAGGTTTTTCTCCCTCCCAATCCCATCTTTTTTCATTTTTTCCTTCCCTACCCCACAAACCTCCCACTCTGCCTCACAAATTCCTCATATCAGAGAGATCGTATGATAATTGTCTTTCTCTGATTGACTTATTTCGCTCAGCATAACATCCTCTAGTTCCATTCATGTCATTGCAAAAGGCAAGATTTCATTTCTTTTGATGGCTGCATAGTATTCCACTATATGTGTGTGTGTGTCTGTGTGTGTATAATATGTAATATAAAAAATATAAAATAACAATATATAATATATATATACATACATACATATATATATATACACATATATATATATACACACATACATACACACACACACCACATCTTTATCCATTCATCTGTTGATGGACATCTAGGTTCTTTCCATAGTTTGACTATTGTGGACATTGCTGCAGTAAACATTGGGGTGAATGTGCCCCTTTGGATCACTGCATTTGTATCTTTAGGGTAAATACCCAGTAGTGTGATTGCTGGGTTGTAGGGTAGTTCTATTTTCAACTTTTTGTTTTTTTTTGAGATTCTTTTTATTTATTTGACAGACAGAGAACACAAGTAGGCAGAGGGGCAGGCGGGGGCAGGGAGCAGGCTCCCTGCTGAGCAGAAAGCCCTTTGTAGGGCTCTATCCCAATACCTTGAGATCCTGACCTGAGCAAAAGGCACAGGCTTTAACCCACTGAGCCACTCAGGAGCCCCTATTTTCAACTTTTTGAGGAACCTCCATGTTGTTTTCCAGAATGGCTGTACCAGCTTGCATTCCTACCAAGAGTGCAGGAGGGTTCCTCTTTTTCCCTGTCCTGTCCAACATCTGTCATTTCCTGACTGGTTAATTTTAGCCATTCTGAGTGCTGTGAGGTGGTATCTCACTGTTTTGTTGTTGTTGTTGTTGTATTGTTTTTAAGATTTAATTTATTTATTTGGCAGACAGAGATCACAAGCAGGCAGAGAGGCAGGTGCAGAGAGAGGAGGAAGCAGGCTTCCCGTGAAGCAGAGAGCCCGATGTACGGCTCGATCCCAGGACCCTGGGATCACAACCTGAGCCAAAGGCAGAGGCTTTAACACACTGAGCCACCCAGGCGACCCTCACTGTGGTTTAGATTTGTATTTCCCTGATGCCGAGTGATGTTGAACATTTTTTCATGTGTCTGTTGGCCATCTGGATGTCTTCTAGGCAGAAATGTCTGCTCATGTCTTCTGCCCATTTCTTGATTGGATTCTTTGTTCTTTGGTGTTGAGCTTGGTAAGTTCTTTATAGATTATTAGATACTAGCTCTTTTTCTGATATGTCATTTGCAAATATTTTCTCCCATTCCATCTGTTGTCTTTTGGTTTTGTTGACTGTTTCTTTTGCTGGGCAAAAGCTTTTGATCTTCATGAAGCCCCAGTAGTTCATTTTTGCCCTTGCTTCCCTTGCCTTGGGTGCTGTTTCTAGGAAGAAGTTGCTGTGGCTGAGGTCGAAGAGTTTGCTGCCTATGTTCTCCTCAAGGGTTTGATGGGTTCCTGTCTCACATTGAGGTCTTTCATCCATTTTAACTTTATTTTTGTGTGTAGTGTAAGGAAGTGGTCCAGTTTCATTTTTCTGCATGTGTCTGTCCAATTTTCCCTATACTGTTTGTTGACGAGACTGTCTTTTTTCCTTCGGACATTCTCTCCTGCTTTGTCGAAGATTAGTTGACCAAAGAGTTGAGGGTCTATTTCTGGGCTCTCTATTCTGTTCCATTGATCTGTGTGTCTGTTTTTGTGCCAATACCATACTGTCTTGACGATGACAGCTTTGTAATAGAGCTTGAAATCTGGAATTGTGATGCCACCAACTTTGGCTTTCTTTTTCAATATTCCTTTGACTATTTGAGGTCTTTTCTGGTTCCATATAAATTTTAGGATGATTTGTTACATTTCTTTGAAAAAAACTTATGGTATTTTGATAGGGATTGCATTAAATGTGCAGATTGCTTTAGGTAGCATAGACATTTTCACAATGTTTGTTATTCCAATCCATGCGCACGGAATGCTTTTCCATTTCTTTGTGTCTTCCTCATTTCTTTCATAAATACTTTATAGTTTTCTGAGTACAGATTCTTTGCCTCTTTGGTTAGGTTTATTCCTAGTTATCTTATGGTTTTGGGTTACAAAGGATATTTTAAATGACACAAATAAATAGCCAAATGAAGAGATGCTTAGTGCAAGGTTTGGAATGTTCTCAAGTCCAAGAACTTCTGTTTGTATGGATTTGGGGTGTGCCATCCTCCTTGTACCTGAAGTTGTTCACCAACCTGGAAGCTTTCTGAACCCTATACTTCTGGAATTTTTATGGATATTTCATCACCTAGGCATGATTGATTATTAACTATTTTAGCTCTACTAAAGATACTCCTAAAGCCCAGAATCTCTGTGTTAGACACTTTTATCACTTAGGATATTAAAAGGGCTTTAGGAGCATTCTACCAGAACTGGGGTCAAAGACGAAATATGTAGGAATGGGGGCAGGGAAAATATATTTCTTATTATTTCACAGCAGAGTATACATTAAGTAACTTTTAAAAGTGAATTAGAAAATAATCTTAATTTTTTAAAAGTAAGAAATACCAATGCTTATTCTAAAATGATTGTCTCATATGTATCTCCTTCTATGTGTTTTTTGACATCAGTAGGACATTAAAATACAATGAATTATTCTGCCAGGCATGAGTATGACTGAACACTAAGTAAAACAAAGAAAAAGCAAAATTTCTTCTATTTATAATGGCCCACTGCTGATAATTTCAGATTCAGCCTTTTTCAACTTTAAGACATCCAACATAGCTTACCAACAGACAGATATGCATAATTTCTTCAGTTACTCTGGCTGCCTACTGCTTGATATTATACATAACTGACAATGATTCAAGGCATTGAAATTTTTTCAGGCTATAATTTTTAAAGGAGTTTTCAGAAGAAAAACATGTCAACTAATCATCTTCTCATTCATCTTTTAACATGCCAGAAAATCCTTTAGAAGAAAAAATAATTGTAAAATCCCCAGGATCTCTAATTCCAGTTAAAGATATTTTTCATATTGCTTAAATGTTTGTCACTGGGAATTTCTCTAACAGTTCACATATTTAGGACAGAAACTCTAGTATGGATTACAAAAAAAAAAAAAATCTGACTAAAACACTAAACAATATAGTGGGATGTGAATGTTAAATTATTGGAATAATAATAGTAGATTATATATGGATATTGTCTTTGCCTATTATGATTTTCACAATAAGGAAGTAAAATGTGTAAAGGAGATGTTACGATTTTCATTTAAAAATGAGGAAATTGAATCTCAGCATAACAAATACAAAGGCCAAGTTCACACACAATGTTAAGGTCTATTTGTCACTAAAGTGATAAGGTTGAAAGCCCAGTTTTGGGGTACTCTATAGAGACTTAATTTTGAAATCTGAATCTGCCACTTGCTAGCTGTGTGACCTTAGTTAGCTTTGTTTACTTCTACATTCGATTACTATATGTGTAAAATGGGAAATATAGAATTTAGTTTGTAGGTTTCTATCTGTAGGTTTTTATCAAGGTTCATTATTTTCAGTTGTCATTGTTACATACAATTTCACTTAAAGTATAGATATGTATTTTCTGTATATGTGTTTACATAGAAGAGATGAATATAGAGAACTGTTAATGACTCTGAAAGAAGTTAAAACTCTAGCAAGAACAAGAAGGACCCATCAGAGTTACTGTTAACAGACGGAAGTCACAAAAGTTGGATTAAGCAGGTGTGAGGAAGTGCTGATTGTAAATTAGATCAGCTGTTTCTTGAAAAACAAATCTTCTGCATGACCCTACTAATTATAACAGGATAGCAATAAAGTATAATGAAGGAAGTAAATCAAGGAAAGACAGTCTGTGACCCAGATTTGAGGAGGAAGGATAGGAAGGGCTCTGGTTCAGGAAGAAGAGAAGAGGTGTTGGAGTAATGGAAGAAATAATATTCTTTGGATGTAAGTCAGAATTTTCTTTCAAGCATTAAGCCATGCCCAGGATTAAGCTAGGTCCCTTGAGAGGAATAAATGAAGAAAGCTTGTTATTGGGGAAGATTTCATATGACAGATGAGGCGCCGAAAGAACCTTTCTGAAAATATTTGATGGGATATTAATGGCTTCATTCCATGAACCAGTGAGATATTTGGCTCAAGATTATTTGCCAGAGTATAAGGTAGAGATACTCAATATACTGTGAGAATAAGATAATGCATTTAAAGTACCTGACACATGTTAAGAACTCCTTAAAAAAATGATCCTTTAATTATACTTTCCTCCTAAATTTATGTTCCTTCTAACACACTTCTGCTTCTTGCTTGTATAAACTCCTTGCCTATACATCAACCTGGCATATCTTTTCACCAATCCTCTAGAAGTTAATAAATATATCTATAGATACCCTAATTTTTACAAGAGATATAGAGATAGAGAAAAAAATGAGGTTAGGTCATAAAAAGTCTTAGTCATTTTGTAGAGTGAAGATTTCACAAAATAAAAGGACAATGAATCATAATCAATGGAAAGGTCCATTCCTGAACCCAAAAGAGGTCTTATCCTTTTTAAGCAGTTTGGACCAACTTCTTCAGATGTCATCAGCCCACTGAAATAGGTCACATACCCCCACTGCAAGGTGTCATGAGCGCTTCTTTGGAACCCTGAAAGAAACAAACTGACATAAAAACAAACTGGTGTAAACAGACAGGAATCTTCCAGTGCCACTCTTATTACCAGTTTTTGAAGGAGAAGTAAGATTATTGTTAGAATTGGAGAGCCTGATTTTAATAGCTAGTTACTTAAATACCACTAGCTTCCATTTTCTCATTTTGAAAGGATAAGAAGTATCACCTTAAATATTTACTATTAGAATTCAACAGAAAGGGTTTAAATCAGAATTTTTTTAAAAGATTTTATTTATTTATTTGAGAGAGAGAGAGTAAGTGAGAGAGAGCATGAGAGGGGAGAAGGTCAGAGGAAGAAGCAGACTCCCCATGACCAGGGAGCCCTATGCGGGACTCCATCCCAGGACTCCAGGATCATGACCTGAGCCGAAGGCAGTTGCCCAACCAAATGAACTACCCAGGTGCCCTAAATCAGAAAAATTTTACCACCTTACTTGCTGTTCATAACTGTTTGCTGATTTTGAATATTAAACCCAGCAACTGTATAAAACCAACTAATGCCAAGGGTCAACTTAAAAGAAATAACATTTGAAACTGTGTTTGTAAATTAACTAGAACCAGACAGAAATAAATTCTTTTGCATCTTTGTGTACTGATGTTTTAGAAAGAGAGTAATGAGTGTAAGTCTTAATAACCTAAGTGTGACTCGCTTGGGTATACCTTTGGAACTTTGGATAAGATTTGTTTATTAAGTACTTATATTAATAAATTATCTATCCTTTGAATCCAAAAATTTTTTTCCAAATGTCTGTAGACCACGACTCACTAGGTAATGTTCTGTCTAAAAATATTTTTTCCCTTCCATTTTATGCAGTTTGGTTAAAGGTTAACATACAAAGCACAAAAGCACAAATTACGTATGAATAGCTGAGTGAATTTTCACAAAGGAAAAATGTCCATATAATAAGTACCCAAATAAAGAAGTAGAAAATCAGCAGGACCCTAGAAGTCATACTCTTCTTTCAGTCATTTACCCCATCCCTTTTATGGGCTGTTTGTCTTTAAGTAATCGATTGTATAGTTCTTCATATATTATAGAAAATCCCACATTGTCAGACATTTTATTTTCATATATTTTCTCCCTCACTATGACTTACCTGATGTTTATATTATCTGCAGTTGTCAGATTATAGAATCAGAGAAAAATGCCTGAAGGCTGCTGAAACTTTAATTGATTTCTTGAGCCATGAAGCCAGAACAGAAAGGGAGAGACAAATGGGCTCAGGACAGAAAGAGGCCATTCCAGCAATCAGGAGAAAGAACAATAGTGGTGAAGAGTATGATTTACCTACAGAATGGGTTGGACAGGAAGTAAAGAGCTTTGGGACACCAGAGATGTGACAAGTGCCCTCAGGAAGAGCATGTTACCACTGGGGGTAGCAGGTACAAAGTGCCACTTCTGATGGGTCTCACCTAACTTAGCCTGATTTTCCACTCTTCCCATTCTTTGATGACATACTCAATTGCCACTTTTTGGGCCTCTACTCTGAATGAAATGCAGCCCTTGCCCTCTAGCAGCCTGTGGTCCAGTAGGGGTAGCAAATGTCAAAAGAGATGGTGATTTTAATGCAATGTGGAATGATCTGTAATAGAGGTTCAGACTGAATATAAAGAGGAAAGAGTGTGTAGACAACATCATCTGCCAAAAGGGATAGATCAAGTTAGTTGTCAGGGATCAGAATGTTTGGAATTAAGGACAACTTAATTTAATAGTGCAGCTTAAGGACTCTGGATATAGACTACTTAGATCTCACATATCCACCTCAATACAGAAATCATATAACAGAGATGCTGTCAGGAGAACATGGCTTCACATGTTAATGAGTAGGCTCTTAGTACAGTATAAATATAGACAAATATCCTGATGGAATTCTCCACTCTGTTAGCTCACAATTTATAAGTTGGAGTTTGTTAGACTAGAATTCCAAAGCCAATTATGTAAAGGTGTAGCAACTGGCTTCACTGAGATCTTTGGAGCACTGACGTATTCTGTAATTTTCTTTTTCAAGTGTGGTAATAGATCTGCACTTGTGTACAGATGCCAGAGTGTGTTTAAGAGGCTTCTTAGCAGTCATTGCAGTGGATTTCTCCAAATGGTGAATCTGAGTTCACTCCTGCTTTATGCAGGTTCTGAAAGGAAAGCCCTAGAATTAGGGAGAGGGATGGGTTTATTGAGGGAAGTTCCTTATCCTATCCTTCCCATGTCCTGTTGAAATCTGAGCTGATGACAAGACATTGTGGAACTACAACATCCCACTGGTATTGAGAAACCCAACTCTTCTGATTAAAATAATTAAAAGACTTCCACATTGCTCTTGGAATAAAAATGAAATGCTTTATCTAGGATTACAAATTTCTTTGTGATCTAGTCCCTGCTCATTTCTCATCTTCCCCTAAAACCAATTTCTTCCTCATCTATATGCCTTCATCACATTAAACTATTGTTTACTTTCAATATTGATCCAGGATTTGTCCTGTCTATCTGTGTATTTGCTGTTCATGCTTAGCCATTTCTGCCTTTGCCATCTTCATCTTGCTCACTCCTGCTGTTTTGTTCAAGCCTCACCTTGGGAATCACCTCTTCTGAAAAACTTGTATAAAATTCTGAGAAGAGTTGAGGTTTCTCTCCTTGTGAGTCCATAGCACCACCTCATTGATTATTTTATGATACCGCTTATCTGTGCTGGAATTGAGAGTCCTTATTTACATGATTCTCCAGTGTACTAACTACTTGAAACCAGCAACCTTAGTCTTCTAACCAGTTAACCTCCCCAACTCCTGAAACAGTACATGGCTCAGCATAGATGCTCAATAAATACTGAAATATCAAAGAGATGAATGAACGAAAAAGTCCTATCTCAAGCAAATTTCTGTCCCTAGCTTTTGTAGTTATTCACCCACTACTTACCTAGGAACTTAACCTCTTTGTAACTGATGATTGACTTTTTTGTACACAGGCATTGTTCATTTTATAGATTGAATGCATTTCTGATAAGATTTCTGATAAGATTTTAATAATTCTTTTGTGTGTGTAATTTGAATTCTAGTTTCCCTGAGATGTTTCAGATTGTCCAAAAATATTCAACTACTTTTTATATTTTATATTTTGTTAAAATGTTGCCACTACTCCCCTCACTCCTTACTTTTCCCTAAACTTTGAAGTCGGGAAATGAGTCCTTATATGCATAAAGAAAACACATTTTTAAAGAAAGTGAAGGATGAGTAAATGCCTAATACATATGCATTCCAAATAATTTCTTGCTGTATTTGGTGATTTATGAATTTGCCTTTCTAACATTTTTAATTAATGGGAAACTTAACTAAAAGAAAGAAACAAGTGTGTTTTTCATTGTGTAAGCTTAAGTCTGAAACTCATTTGTATTAAAAGTTAAAAGGAAATACTTGAAAAATAAAAGTATCAGAGTTATGGAATAAGTAATGACCACTTTTCTTCTTTTCTTTTTTGGCCATTTAGTTCCATTTGTGCATACTGGGTAAAGGATTTTCTTCAAAAGTAAATAGAAGAAATAAAATATTTGTATTTCATTATAGACAATTCAAACTTCCTTGGGTTGGTATATTTGTGAGCCTTCTCTTTCCTCTGGAGACTGCTCTTTAGCATCAGGGGCTGAGAAATCAATTGAATGGGGACTGTGACATTCACACTGTCTGTCTCCTCTGTCCTGTTCTTGGAACTTAAAAGAAAGTCATTTATTCTCTTGTGACTCCTCTGCCAGTACATGATGAAGGCTTTGCAAAGCATCATTTAAGTGGGACATCCATCACTTAACAGCCTGGCTCCTTTGCTTGCCGAAGACTCTCACACTCCAGTATCTGGGATGTAAACAAAGATAATGCATTTGATTTTCACATTGATCTTGTCTGTCTTAGAGCCTGGCTCACTCCATGGGGGCTCTTTCAGACCAAATGGCCTTCCACTGACCTCACCTGCCACAGCCCTTGATCTGATCTCTACTTTCCTAGTGTTTCCTCTGTGGGTGAAAGTATAGCCGCTCATACCTTTTCTCCTCCTCTCCCTTGTCCTTCCTATCTCAGAAAATACAATGAATGATGACTCCTTAATTTGGATGACATCTTACAGTTCATAAAGAGACTTTTTGAAAGAATACAATACATTTAGTAGGTAGAGTGGTGTGATACAAAGAACTCAGATTCTAGAACCAAAAGTCTTAGATATTTGCAACCAGTTTCTAACATTTTGTTCCATACCCAGGGAAGGCTATTTAAATTTTTATTTTCTTATTTATAAAATGAAAATAAATTCCTTAATATTCTTGATGTGAACACTTGTTTGTTCATTGGTTGGTTTGCTTATTTATTTAGCAAGTGTTTATTAAGTGCCAGATCCCCTTCTGAACACTGGAAATACAGACAACACTGAGCACGTTCCTCTCTTGCACAACTTTCCTTCGAATTGATGAATCAGACAAAATAGTTATAAATATTTTATAATATTGGATAAGTGACATTGTACATGTCCGATAACTGGCACATCGTAGGTCCCAATAACTCGTGTCTTCTTTTTAATTTCTATTACTATTATAGATATTAACATTTTAATCAGTTTGTTTTCCTTTTATAAAGGGAATGTGATAGCTTTCTGAAGTGTCAACTTGGTTGCTCTGAAATACAGTCTCCAGCATTCTTTTTCTAGCACAATTCCAGTTTGAGTTGGTTACAGTGATATTTTTCCAAGAGAGATAGAAAATGGAAGGGAGGCAGTCACATTTTGTACCCAACACATAGCTTCTCCAGTTATTCAATCAAATACTAACTTAGGTACTGCTGTGAGGGGATCTAAAGATATAATTAAAATCCTAAATCAATACCGTTTAAGTTATCAAAAGAGAGAGTATCCGGGGTGGGTCTGATTTAATCCATTGGAAGCTCTTTGAAGAGTTCATAGGCCTTCCCTGAGTTGATAGACCTCAAACAGAAGCTGTATCTGCAATTTCCCTCCCTTCCCCCTGACTCTTCCTGCCTACCTGCCTGCCTCTGGGATACTAGTCTGCTCTGTCTTCCCTCCTTGTGATCTATCCTAAGGGCTTTAGGTTTTAAATAGAGAATTTTAAATATATTTAATATGATTGGAATGTGCCACATATATATAGTACTAGTTCTGCTTATGTGGCTGAACTCTGATATAGAAATACATGCTCATTTTCAAAAACTTGCTAAAATTCCAAAAAGAAATAAATAGAACTTATCATTGTAAATATTTAAATCCCTTTTGTTTCACTAAAAATACGACATGTGTTTTTCTATAACATTACAAACTTGTTGGAAACAGAATTGTATTTGCTTCATAATCATTATTAGGTCAATACCTTTAGAATAAGTAGTCTATTGCATCACTGTAAACCATATTGTAATAAACACCTTTGTGTATAAAGCTCATTTAGTATTTTGTATTGTTATTTAAGTGCAAAGTCCCAGAGGTGGAATTGTTAGGCTAAGTGGCATGTGTGTTTTGTGGTTATCAATAAATAACAGTTTCTGAAAAGACTATAACTTTTGTATTCCCACCAATGATGTATAAGAAGCAATTGAGATCTTTTTTGCCTTACATAATAGCATGCACAACCAAGTTAGCTAGTTCTCCTTAAATGGCCAAAATCTGCAAGTAGCATATAGTGGAGTTCTGCTACAGATTCAATTCCTATTTTTTACTGTGAAGTTTGTGAAAGTCTTATCAAAGTTTATGTAAGAATATTTTCCTGGCTTTGGTACCGTTTGGTGTCTGTTATTTTCTTTATTATTTTTTAATATGTAATACAATACACATTAAAGGTATTAGATGAGTTCTTCATCTAATTTTTACTTCTCTGTACTAAAAGAAAATTACTGTATTTTGCTCTGATTGCTCAAAATTCATACGGCCAGTATATGTTCTTTCTTGGTTATATACTACTCCTATGACTAATTTGTAATCTGAAAACTGTTCTACTTCTCTGGAGAGCATTGAGGAAAATATTACTGTACCTCTCTATCATCTCTCTTCCTTTTCCTTCATGCAAAAAACATTTCTTGGACACTTAGAGAAGCAAGCTCAGACTCTATTAAGAAGGTGATTAAAAATGTAGCTAGGGAGACAGATAATACACAAGTAAACAAATATAATTAAAGTTTTGAAAGCACAATAATGGAAAGAATTGACATGCAATCATAGAGAATTATGAATTTATATGTATTTAGGACACAGCTCATCTAAGCTGGGTGACCAGGGAAGGCTCTCTGTGGAGGTAACATTAAGTAAAGAACCTGAAGACTAAGAAAGGTTGTATGGAATTTACTGACAGAGGAAATGTCTATGGCAGAAAATATGAGATTCTGAAATTATCTGTTTAACTGACTAAATGTAGGTCAGTTTGAAACACAAGGGGCTAAGTGTAAAGAGACATAGGGTAAGGCTAGAGACATCACAACAGAAGAGCCTGAGGAAACCAGAGAGCCACGTATGAGTTTGGATTTGTTTTTGCACATAATGGAAAACCAGAAAAGGGCTTTTAGCAAGTGAGTAATGAGATCAGATTTTCCTTAAAATGGGATTTTTTAAAAAATATGATTTATTAAAAAGTCCATTTTCTAAGTGCTTTACATGTATTTGCACCCCAAAGTGATATCATTATCAATCTAAATTTGTGCATGAGTAATTGGAAGCTAAAGTAGCTGAGTAATTCACTTATGGTCACAGCTACTAAGGGAGAGACATGATTTAAGCTACTGTTCTTCCTACTATCCTAAATTGTCCAGGTTTCTGAAACTAATAGCAGTGTTTGGGAGTAAATATCTGTTGAAGAAGTTTTATTTATTTTATCTGTCTTTCTTTCTAACACCTTCTATCCCTTTCTTCATTTTCTCCTTCCACACACTTATCCTGTTTTTTTTAGCTCCTGTAATTAGGTCTTGGTTTTAATGTCTAGCTTTTAAGTGATTAACGTGGCAATTCTAACACTATTATAAAACTACAGTAGGGAAACATGAATCTTCATTTAGAGCTATTGTTTGGACTTTTTGTTTAGTTTTGAAACTCTGGGTTTAGATATTTATCTAAAACCAATTTACATGGTGAGAATCCTTTCTTAAGGCTCAGATGCATGAAAAGTGTGGAACTTGTCTATTACCTTTTATAAGCCATTTCACTAGACAGAAATTAGTTACCTTTAGCCCAATTGATAGCACTGAAAGTACAAACCTATTTCCCTAAGACTGAATCTCATCTTAGCTATCTGTACTTCCTATAACAATTACTACTATCACCATGATTAGGCACATACAGGCATTTCTGTTTAATTAGCAATAGGTTGTAATACAAATGACTGAGCAAATGCATCCTAGTATGTGCATTACGCTTTTGAAGTAAGCCTTCCATGAGATTTAATCTGAGATATTCTGAATTGGACATTCTCTGCTTAATACCCAGAATGAACCTTTAATAAAATTGCCTGGCATGACTTTGCTATAATTTAAGACACAAATCTCCACATTATAATATTGTGTTTCAGTGTCTGAAACTATCTTAAGAATTTTAAATTATCAGCTTTATATGTGGCCATAAAGAAGCAATTTTACTATTTCATTTATCTTCTGTTCGGTTTTGTTGTTGTTAATAATCACTCAACAAATAAAGTACTAAAATCTGAATAACGTGGTAGGAGCTAAAATCTGAATGGGCTTAGGTAGGAGCTAGGGATACCTGGAAATCTAAGAGAAGTTTTTCATTCTCCAGAGCTAACAGTTTGGAGAGAAAAAAAATCACAATCACTACAGTGACACTTTAGCAGAAGTTTCTAATACCAGATGCTGTAGGACTCACAGAAGAGGTTAAAGACTTCATTAAGATGTTGCGCTCTGAACTGAGTCTTGAGATGGGGTCTTCTAGCTATAGAAGAGAGGCTAAGGAAAGTCCAGATAGAAGGAAGAACATGAGCCCTAAAGAACCATGACTTATTCATGGAATTGGTAGCATCTTCTTCAGAATATTAATTGAAGCCCAGAACATAGGAAGGAAACAAGAATTTGAAACTTGAAACTAAGGCAGGACCACTTTAAGACGTTTGGCATTGGACACTCAGGGAACAGGAAACAGAGTTAACAAGGGAATAAAATGTCATTTGTGCTTTTGGAATATTGAGTTGTAGGTTACAGTACAGGTTATGCACATTATTTTACCCAATGAATATTACTTCATGCAAAGAAAATACCCATTCAGAAACTAATTTATGCATTGATTTATATGTGCCACAATCACTTGGGTATTGTGGTCTGATACAATTGTAAGATCATTCAAAATTGACCCTATATATCTCAACCTCTTGGATTCCTGGGCTCTGGACTCCCTGAAATCTCCCTCACTTTTTACAGGATTTCAGTAATACTGAACTCAGCTTCCCACAGCAACCAGAGGTCTAGATGACAGGCAACTGTCACTCCCAGAATACTCCTATAAAAACTGACACCTAAACTCGGAAAGACAAACTGGGCTTAGGTAGTATTAAGAGAAGCTGCTTGAAGAATATAAAGAAAATATAATATAACTGCTTAAAGAATATAAAGTTTTGTTAACATGAGTAGAAGAAAAGAGAGGTGGGTCATTTTAGGCAGAGATGGCATTTCCATCAAAGTCATGGAGGCAATAAGGATTGTGATAAATTTACATGATTTGAAAGCAGATGTAAATGGAGAATATCCAATTGATACATTGAAAAAGAAGTTATGCACTTTAATATTAATTTTTATATAACACTTAGAAATCTCCTTCTCTGAAGATACTTCTTCTTAGTAGATTTAGACACATTAAATACCCAAGTTACATAGATAAATTTTGCATCTTTTTGTAAATTGATCATTTTAGTTCTTTATGTGTTTTCATATTTTTCACTCAAGTATTTGTTGAATGTCTATATGTTTCATAGTCTATGAAAATTAAAAGATAAATCAGACTTGGTACTTTCCCTGAAAGGCTCAAGGTTCATTAGACTAAAATAAGAAATTCATAAATCAATATATTTAACTTATTGTAATCATTAAAGCAAGAAAGTTAAGAAAAATAAGAGTGTCTAAGTCATTACACAATATAAGAGGAAAAAATTATCACCTCTTTGGAAGGTTGTCAGGACTTCATAGAGCAAGCAGGTGACTTTTCAGTCAGGTCTAGGAAGATCAGTGGAAATTTCAAAGGTAGATCATAGAAAGGAAGGTCATTACAGATAGAGAATAATTTTAGACATGTCTGGAAGATATTTATTTTTAATAATTGAAACTTGCTAGATTCAACCTGTAGTCTCTTTTCTTGTTTTCACCATACCATGATGTTAAAAGTGGAGGTAATACTGAGGTCAGGCACTAAAATAATATGCTGTGAAGAATGGAAGTCCATGACTTGAATCCTATTTCTTTTTGAATTAGGTGTTTAAGAGTATGTCTGTATTCTAGATTCAGTTTCCCTAGATGTAAAATAAAGTTAATAATGTCACCTATTTTATAGGGTTATTCTAAATCATAAGAAAGATGATACAAAGCTCAAAGCACAGTGCTCAGTACCTGTTAGCTCTTTTTAGTATACCTGTCCTACATATTCTTGGCTTAATCTAGCTTCCTAATAACCAACCAGTTTGTTATGTTTTCTTTTGGTATAATTATTAAGTCATATATATGACTTTTAAATGAGGAAAGGAGGTCCATTGGCAAAGTTTTGGGCTACATCACTAGAAAACTTACTTTAGAGGACACTGATCAGTTAATAAAAAGTTATTTTAATTATTCAATCTGTTCCTAATCAGACATCATTTTAGATTCTGCTCCATGCATTTCTTTGCCTCTTCTACAGGGTGGTCAAAAGAGGCTACTTCAATGGTCTTGCTAATGTCCAGTTACTCTAGGCTCCCCCTCCCTCCCAAATGCCTCTGCTCCACCAGTTGTCAAGAAAGAATCATTAGGCTTTGGGAAGAGTCCTTTGTAAGAGATGGTATGCAACCATTTAGAAATACATCATTTCCCTCTAATACTGGTAGGTACTCTTTCTTTCTGACAGTCCCCAAATCTTGATGTCTACAAGTAAGAGTCCTTTCAAAATATGCAGAAACACCAGAATTTTGGGAACGATTTCAGAGAAAAAACGAATAACATATTGATTGTTTATAAACTTTTATTAAGCCAAGCTACATTTCATTATTATCTTTATGTCTTCAAATATTTTCTAACTCAACTATTTTATTTATTTTGGAAAGGTGTCATTTTGTCTATAATGTAAAAGTAATTTTTGTTTATATTTATGGTCCATAACATAACATAAATATAAACAGTTTGCTGTAGAAGTTTTGTTGTTGTTGTCGTCACTGTTGTTGTTTTTAAGATTTTATTCATGTATTAGAGGGAGAAAGTACAAGCTGGAGCAGTTGCAGGCAGAGTGAGAGGGAGAAGCAGGCTCCCCATGGAGCAGAGAATATAATGCTGGGCTGGATCCCAGTACCCCAGGATCATGACCTGAGGCAAAAGGAAGATCCTTAACCAACTGAGCTCTCCAGCTATAAAAGTTTAATAGGTAGTATTTAATAAACAAATATAAACAAAAAACCCTAAAATCATTCTCTGATGGGAACTTAAAAAAATTTAAAGTTATATTACCTGTGGACCAATTAAAAAATTTGTCTTTCTCTTTTCCATATAAAATTCAATGAAGGCAGTATATATTTTTAAAGACACGTTGACTTTATTCTCCCCTCTTTTTGCACAAAAATCATCTAGATTACATTAGCATTTCATACAATAGAATTTGGGACTTAAGACTCACAGAAAGAAATGTAGATAAATTATTCACATCTGAGAGGAAAGTCAATTGGAGAAATAAACATTAAAATGATTTGCAATCTGCAGTTATTCAAGACAGGCAGAATCATCAAGTGCAAGAGAAAGATGAGAACACCAGGAAATAAATGGCTCGATTGATTTAAGGAAAGTTTTCACAGTACCCAAATTTTGAGAAAAGGCCTGGATCGATCAAAAAGTCCCATTAATGTCTTTCATATCTAAGACAGTGAAATTACATTTTATTACCATTTTGACTTATTATTGAATCAGATTTTTCTCAGGGGCTAAAATCATTCTCTGATTAAAACTCAGAAAAAAAATTGAAATTATATTAACTTTGGAATAGCTAAGATACAATTTAAGAAATTATCTTTCTGGTTTCCTAAATCACAAAAAACTAAGGTCCCAAGAGTGTCAACTATGTTCAAAAAGGCCCAAGAAAACCAAGGAATTGTCTGCAAATGACAAGAACATGACTTTGTATGTCTACAACATAACCTTCATTTCCAGAAGGAAGTGAAGCTGCTAACTATAGCAAAAAGCATGTTGGCCTTGAAAAATCAAAGGCATGTGCTCTAATTCTGGCTGTACCCTTGTCCCACGAGCAAGTTAGTAAACCACACTAACCCTGACTCAAAAAGCAAAAAGTAAGCTTTCTGATATTGAGCTGTATGTAAAGTATCTAGGACTTTGCCTGGAGCAAAGCAAACACAATCAATATTCGTTTCCTTTTTTTTTTTCCCCTACCTCTCACCAAATGCAGTAGTAGATCAACCTCGCAAGTAGGATCACATTTCCCCTTAGCATTCCCAGTCGACATGAATTAAAACACATAAATGCATGATTATATGGGGAAAAAGCTGTTTATATGGATTTCCAAATTGGCAAATCAGACCAAAGTGAGCCTACATGAAGAAATACAATTTAAATTACAAAATGGTGTGTACATGACAGTTTTTGTTTCATGATGGTGGTGGTAGAAACAAAGTGATGAATCTGATTCAAATCTCATTTTCTTACCATTAGAAAAAATATTAAAATGCCACAAGGAATTTGCATCAAAAACTTGCCATCCTTGGGTTCTCCCACTGGGAGAGCAGGTCTTATAGAGGCATCTTGTAGGAAGTGATTTCACTCCTTCCATAATGGTGATCTCCCTAAAAAAATTAGCTTTTTTTACAGCTTCTAATCAGCAGAAATCAGGAATTAAGTCAGTTATAGAACAACAGGGTTACTGTGGTCTGTGGAACTGGTATAGTAGCATGAAAGTAACGTGTAATTAGGAGGAGCAGATTTAATGATGGTGCAGCAGGAGATGGCATGGAAGAAAGAGATAAGAGGGAGAGTAAAGGGGGAGAGAGGGAGAATTACTCTGAGAAAAACCCACAAGCAATGGATAAGATGGATAAAGGGGAGAGTCTCGATTCTGTGTGTGGTAATATTATCTTTATGAGGCTATGGTGACTATTGATTGAAATAAAGCATGCAAAGTGTTTTGAACAATGGCTGACACATAATGAGTATTTAGGAAACACTAGGTATTACACTTACCATCAGTGTTGCTGCTGTTGTTGTTATGATTATAATTAGAAAAGACATGAGGCTCCTGGGTGGCTAATTGGGTTAAGGTCTGACTCCTGATTTTGGCTTAGGGTTGTGAGATTGAGTCCCCATGGCAGGCTTCATGCTGTTCAAGAAGCTGCTTGAAATTCTCTCTCTCCTTCACCCTCTGCCCCTCCCAGCCTCTAAAATAAATAAATAAATAAAAATGTCAAAAACAGGTTATATGAGAGGCTATTTACGTAGAAGACAAAAAAAGAAGGGAGGAAGGAGAGGTAGAGAGTGAGGCAGGGAGGGAGGCAAGAACTGCAGAGAGGAGAGCATTCAGCACTAAAAGGAAAACAAAGAAAGAAAGAATGTCTTTCAGGAAGGGCAGACTTGAAAGAGTAGGTCATAAGTACTTGCAACAATGGTAAAGTTTAGTCCAAATGAACTTGCATACCCTGAATATCAGGGCCTTTGCTATTTGCAAGCAAGTATTCTCAAATACATTTTCTCATTGAGATCTTCCAATGGATCTAAAAGTAGGTCTGAAACACTATCCTCATTTTACAGATGAGGAAAAGTGTGAGGATGGGAATGGTATTTTTCTGAAGTTTGCATAATTAATAAGAGTTGGACCTTAGACTGAAACTCAGCCTTAAGGCTCAGCTTACACAATGCTGTCCATCATGGTGTTCATGCCATGTTTCCAAATTGCACAGAAGGGATGTGTATAGAGGGTAGAGCTGTTTCTCAGATGCAGAGGACATGAAAGTAGGTTTGATTTTGTCAAAAACTGTGAAGGGAAATTAATATTTTCCATGCAAAACTTCCACCTGCAGAAAATATACACAATTTTTAGTTCATGCAGAATGTAATCATTGATCTGATGTTTATAAATTCTGGAATAGTATAAACATATTATTTTCACATTACCACTTTGATTTCAATTTCTAATTAACAAAATTTAATTAGTTCTGGTAGAAAAAGTAGGGACATTAATTACAAGATTAGTGTCCAGGAGAGGAGAGGTTACACGTGGTTTATTTTAATTTCTACTGAAGTCAACCAAAACGATCAACTATGGGTGTATAGGTATTTGTTCATGTTATTGTCTGTAGAATAGCAAGCCAGTAATTTGGGAAGGAATGATTGGGTATGGTGTTGCTCTTTTCATATTCTTAATTTTCCTAGACTTCTAATTTTTTAAAATTATATCTATCTTCTTTACAGGAAAATAGTATTTCAGAAATTAGAAGTAAATGCCTCAACCTGAGCATGTTATAATTTAACTTCTCTAGAAACCTTGTTTCCTCCACTGTGATATGAAGATAATAATACAGAGAGTTATTGTGAGAATTTAAGATAATATATAAAGCATCTATTACAGCATTAGCTATTGTTATGTTCTTCTCCTCATTATTATTTATATTTATACAAATGAGAATAATAGTCATTGCTGTTACATTCTAAGAGATTTGCCTACATTGCTTATAAAATATTTTTCTGGTGAATATTTTTATTAGGACTTTTTAATTATAGTTTTTTTTTTCTTAGAAACAAGTGTGGAAAGCTATAGACAGACATTTTCTGTTGCATTGTCTTTATTCTCAGTAGCTAATAAAGGAAATAGGAAAATTATAAAGCAATTAGTGTATACCTACTGTGTGCCAGGCATTCAATTTTCATAATATCACATGAAACAGGTATTATCCCTGCTTACCAATTGATGAACTCAAATGTCGGAGGCACTGGTTATATATACAGCATTGGAAGAGTTGGAATTAGTACATACTCAGACTCCAACATCCAGGACCTTTTCTAACACTTTCCTGTCTCCTAGAAAAAGTGTCCCTTTCTACAAGAGTGGTAGAAAGACAAAACAATACTTATTAGTCACCCATTTAAAGCCAGGCTCTAAAGAAGATATTTTATTTTATTTATTTTATTTTTTTTAGAGATTTTATTGATTTATTTGATAGAGAGAGATCACAAGTAGGCAGAGAGATAGGCAAGGGTGGGGGTAGGAAGCAGGTTCCCCATGGAGCAGAGAACCCCATGCGGGGCTGGATCCCAAGACCCTGGGATCATGACCTGAGCCAAAGATGGAGGCTAACCCACTGAACCACCCAGGCACCCCTAAAGAAGATATTTTAAATAAAGACTTGGTTTGTTCCTCAAACAAACCTTTTGTTCCTCAATATAATTTCTTTGTATTTCTATTATACATTTCTATTATATATTCCTTGGAAATACTAATAGAAATATTAATAGAATATAATTCTAATATCTATTAGATATTAGATATAATATCTATTAGATAATAGAACAGATATCTAATATCTGTTCTAATAGAATAGAAATTACATTTCTATTATATATTCCTTGGAAAACTAAGACTTTGTTAGATTAATTTTGTGATTATCACATCACTAAAAAAAGTGACAGGCAGAATTCAAATCTAGGAATGTCAAGCATGAAAACCTAGACCCGTAGTAGGGCATGATGTTGCCACTCTCTGTGGCTGATTCTCATAACATTCAGTGGTGCATTTAAAAGATGATATCCACATTCTCATCATAAGAACAGTCAGTAAAGAACTCCCTACACGGTTAGCAATATACTGCTCATTTTAGTATAGGAGAAAAAGTTTTGGACTTAGAATCTGAGGTCATGGTTTATTTCCAACACTGCTACTTATTGCCATTATTGTTCTTTTTATAAATTACTGATCATATCTAAATTGATTTCTTTATTAAGTAAAGCATGGGAGGTGGACTGAATAATATATAGAACCCATTCTAAATTTACTATTGTATCATTCTAATTTCTCAGATGATCTTTTTATTTCTGATAAATAACTTCCATCTACCCAAAACCAATAATATCCTTCCTCCTACTGTGAGTTTCTGATCCAGACATCCATAACAAACCAAAGCCAATATTATGGGGCTGATTCTGTTTCTTTTCTATTTTCTATGTCCTTCCTATAAAAGCAGAATGGATATGAGTATTTCCTAGTATTATAATTAACAATAATGATCACAATAATAATAAAAAAGATATCATTAATCAGGGAAACTATATAAACACAGTCCTAAATCCTTTCTTCATGAAACCACCTAACAGAATCACTGAGTCTAGATATAAAATTAATGTATGAATAGAAAATATTTGTTGAGCACCTAAGGCATTGTGTTAAGTAGCATAGTAGATATAAAGACAAAAAAAAAAAAAAAGCAGTATACCAGTCTTTGTAACTTTTCAGCAAATTTAAAATTTTTCAAAGTAAAATTTGCCTAAGAAGACAGCATGCCAATTGTTAAGAAATGTATTTCCTAAGGATGCCTGGGTGGCTCAGGCAGTTGGTTGTCCAACTCTTGGTTTCCACTAGAGTCAGAATCTCAGGTCATGGAATCAAGCCCCATATTGGAATCTGTGCTCAATACAGAGTTGGCTTGAGAGAGTTTCTCTCTCTGTCACCCTTCCCTTTACCCCTCTTCCCCACTCAATCTCTCTCTCTCTCTCAAATAATCTTTTTTTTTTTTAAAGAAATGTGTTTCCTAATATGTTTATAAACTTACACATTATAAATTTATAAATTACAAATTATATGCAGTAATAAAGGCAATCTATAATGAATTCTGTGTGAGAACATAATAAAGATTTTTAAACCTTGGATATTTGATATTACAATTTCTGAAAGGTGAATCTGAGACAGAAAAGGGAGAATGGGGGGTGGGGAAATTCAGAAAACCATGATTAAGGTTTGTATCTTGACCAAACTTTGTTCCTCTTTTTTTTTTTTTTTTAAAGATTTTATTTATTTATTTGACAGAGAGAGATCACAAGCAGGCAGAGAGGCAGGCAGAGAGAGGAGGAAGCAGGCTCCCTGCAGAGCAGAGAGCCGGATGTGGGGCTTGATCCCAGGACCCTGGGATCATGACCTGAGCCAAAGGCAGCGGCTTAACCCACTGAGCCACCCAGGCGCCCCTGCTCCTCTTAATTCTTCTCATAATTCTCTGTTTTATTTAATAGTGTCATGCTGTAGCATTCAGAGCTCTGTAAGAGAGTCTCTTTCTCATAGGTACTCATTGTATGGGGGGGGAAGATAGTTACATAAATCAGTAATCCAAAACCTGGATAAGAAGTCTCATAATAGAAGTTAACACAAGATAGTAACTTTTTTTGTAAAGGTAGGCAAATGTAAAAGCATGCAAATGTAAAAGTATTTTGTGTTTGTAGAAGAGTAGGAGATTTATAAAGCATATAAAGCACGTATGGTAGTGGTAATGAAGTTACATGTTACAGGAAAAATTGATAATGATAGGACTCCATTTCTCTTAAGAGCTTAAACTTTGAACTTTTACTTAAACTTCATGTAGAAATTCTTAGAAAAAGATTTTGGAACTTTTTTCTTTTGTTTTATTTTGACTCTCATTCTTTAAAATAAAAATTATATTAATATGAAACTTTGTGCTTATTTTGATAACAGTAATCTATTAAAAAATTAAACAAATTTATCAAAATGTTCCTGACATTGGCATTTTTAGCTATCTGGATGTTGGGTTAGATGCTGTGGTACAAGTGTCCTAGTAAATAAACTATATACTTTAGAAAAACTATGGCGACACTTTACATTCTGCCAATATCAAGAAAACTTTGAAAGCGAATGGAAGAATGGTAAATAATAACAGTGATAGCATATCCTGTAAAATTCTAAGAATTCTATAGATGCTTTATTCAGTGTAACTGCAGTATGTGTTTCTCAGTATTGGAGTCGTGCACATGCATACCAATGCCCACAGTTCCAGGAGACCACAATCCTCCTGAGAGCAGGCTCTGTGCTTGGTTCACGTTTGTGTTCTCATTAATTAGGGTTGAAATTGACACTGGATGGAGATTCGTGGCATTTAGTATTGATGCGTGGAAACTTTTTTTTTTTTACAAGAAAATGTTTTTAACAGAGGTAAACATGATTCTGGATCAGAAAACCTCTCTCTGTCACCAGGGATATGTCCCTTATTTTCCTTGATTTTCTTCTCTGACCCTTTTCCTGAACAGTCTCATTGTCTCCCTAGAGTATAAACTTGGAAACATGATGCTTCTTGTTCTTGTTAGGCTGTTGTGAGGACTAGAAATATATGGACATATATAGTATTTAGGTATATCTTTCATATACATATAAAAGAGCAAATACTAATCTCAGTGCCCACCATAAAGTACATGTTTCATAAATATTTATTAAATAAATAGTAATACATAAAAATAAGACATTTTCAAAATGGGAAATTTGAAAATAAATATAAAGAAATTATGGTACCTAATGGCATATGAGGGCCAGAATAAAAATCAGATACTGAAACTACTAGGAAACAATGAAGACAAAATGAAGAGAAAAATATTTTTGTTTTACTTCTTTTTAAAGATTCATTTATTCGAGGGAGAGAGAGAAAAAGAGAATGTGCATGTGCGTACATGCATGAGAGTGGGGGGAGGAGGGGGAGAGGGAGCGAGAATCCCAAATAGACTCTATCCTGTGTGTGCAGCCCCACATGGGGCTCGATGCCATGACTCTGAGAGCTTAACCCAAGCCAAAACCAAAAGTCCAATGCTTAACCAACTGCCCCAAGACACCCTCAAAAAGGTTTTTAATTTTTTAATTTAAATTCAATTAACCAACATAGAATACATATTTTTTTTTGTAATAGTCAATGATTCATTAGTTGTCCAAAACACCCACTGCTCATCACATCACGTGCCCTCCTTACTACGCATCACCCAGTCACCCCAGGCCCCCATCTGCCTTCTGTTCCCAAAAAATATTTTTAAAAAATAAGTAAAAAATTATGCTATACCAAACTTCAGAGATGGGCCAATGCAACTGAAGGAAAGCATGAGAGAAGCAAGAAGAGAAAGATGGAATGTGACAGATAAGCTGCTTTTTCCTGTTCAACATCTTTTTCTATTAGGGAGGGGCACCTGCAGCCTGTTTCCATCTGATTTGGATGGAGCTGGGCTACCAATTCTTTGTCCCATGGGTGACACATTGATCTTTGTTTGGTAAGTCAGAGAACCCATTTCCCCAGGCATTTCCTTTTGATTGTTCCACAGGGCTATTCAGGCCTCGGGCTATCCTGGTGAGCAGAAGAAAAAGGGAGTCTTTGATTTTGCTAGCTGTGAAGATGTAAACCTGGGGCAATTCCTGGCCACCTCCTCCTGAACCTACTTGAAAGTGAAGGCAGCCTAGAGCAGAGCAGAGCCCAGAGAGGAAGTTCAGGAGTCCAGGTGATGTCATTTGAACTCTGACCCAGTTGTGTCTTTTAGAAAAGACAATGAGTTTACATTTGTTTTTAGTTTAAGTTTCTGCATAAGTGAAAGAAAGATGTAGAAAATGATATGTGTTTAGTGTCTTGTACTGAGTTGACATAAACTTAAAGCACATTCAAGGATCTGAAAAGGAGCCATGTGGATAGAATAAGAGACTCTGATAAGTTAGGAGTCAGGCAGGGGCCTGTGCTAAAAATGTTCTTCTTTATCCTAAGAGTGATGAGAGTGATGGAGAGTCATCATGAAGTTTTATGAGGAAGTGCAATATGGTCAGATTAAATGTTTTTTATTAATAAGCTAAGGGTCAGAATAGATATTTCTGCCACTGAAAAGCAATGGAATCTGGGAATATTTGGGACACTTACACCATTGATCCTGTATCCGTGTTCTTTTTTTTTTTTAATAAAACTTCTTTTGTTTTTTTTTAAGATTTTATTTATTTATTTGACAGAGAGGGAGGCAGAGAGAGAGAAAGGAAAGCAGGCTCCCTGCTGAGGAGAGAGCCCGATGCGGGACTCGATCCCAGAACCCTGAGATCATGACCTGAGCTGAAGGCAGTGGCCCAACACACTGAGCCACCCAGGAACCCCTGTATCCATGTTCAAATGCATCCATTCCCCAATGGTCACTAGGTTGTTTGTGATAAATGTGATAAATTGTCTGCACTGATTTTAAAAAGATGCACATAATACAGGTCGCTTTTATCTGTAAAGGTTACAAAACTTAATTGTATGAAGAGAGGAATACAAGTGGCAAATGGCAGATGAGTGGGGGAAACTCATGTCAGTTCCCACCCAAGGACCCAAAAGTTCAACCTGGGCCCTTTCTAGGGGTGAGGGTGGGCAGTCTTTTGACCCCAAGGTCATTATCAACTGTTGTATATAGCCAGTATATCTATGGAATAACCTGCTGGTCTGACATACCCAGGTACAAACTATAAACTGGAGATTCTAAGTTATAAGTGCATGAGGCCTAGGAATAACCGTAGCTATTCTTAAGTGTTTATTTGTGCCAGAAATTGTTCCAAGTTATTCGTATGTGTAATTCATTTAATCCTAACAAAGACCCTATAAGAGAGGAGACAGGATCATTTTCCATTATACAGATGAAGAAACTGAGGCACAGAAATGTAAATGACTTGCCCAGGATCCCATGGATTGAATACAAACAGTTGAGCCTTAGAATCTGAGCTCTTAATCAGCAAGAATTACTGTCTCTGTCACTCTCACCAGCAAGGGAGATAATGTGAGCCATTCCCAAAACATTGTTTAGTGACTAATATAAGGGGTCAATATCAGATTATCTCAGGAAGAACTAAAGTTCATACTGGCCTTGGAATTATCTAAATATGGACTGTAAAACCATACAGCTTCAAATGAGAAGCACTATACACAGTCTAGCTGCATACAGTGTGTGTGTGTGTGTGTATCTATATATTTATATAGCTATATATCTATATAATATCTATCTATCTATCTATCTATATAATATATATCTATATCTATCTATCTATATTTCTTTTTTTTTTTTTTTAAGATTTTTATTATTTATTTATTTATTTGAGAAAGAGAGAGAAAGAGAGAGAGAGAACAGGAGAGAGGTCAGTGGGAGAAGCAGACTCCCTGCCAAGCAGGGATCCCGATGCGGGACTCGATCCCGGGACTCCAGGATCATGACCTGAGCCGAAGGCAGTCGCTTAACCAACTGAGCCACCCAGGCGCCCCTCTATCTATATTTCATTTCAGGTCATTCTCACCAGAGAACAAAGCAATTATTGTTACTATTAACCCACTTTCCAGATGAGGTCCTTTAATCCTCTGAAAATGCTTTATTTTGAGTCATGTTTTATCTCCAGCCCATTTGTAGCCTGAATAAGTTTATTATTTCATACAACATGCATTTACTTGCATTTCTTTCTTCTCATTAATGGAATTAAAAACAGTGGAAAATGCATTATATTTGAGCAAGAACACAGAGCACAATAGTTCTTGGGTCATTTGAAATATATAGGTTCTGACAGCTTTCTTTATAGTGATTTCATTTCCAATTTTGAAAGAACAGGAAAATGCCTTGGTAAATAAGACTTCTTGCAATTTCCATCTGTAGTTATGCAATTGCTTCTCTCAAAGGAATGAAGACTGTTCCTGTGTGCTTGATTCCTTTTGCTTTCTAGTAATTTCCACATCACATTACTTTACATCATTTGAAAGGTGTTAGTTTAGAGCCAAAAGCAATTGTATGAAAACAGCTAAAATTTCAGGGAGGAAAAATAAAAACAAAACAGCTTCAGGTAGATGAGTCCTGATCTTTGTGACTATTTTCTTTACACAATTTCTAGTTTTGTTTTAACTTTTTGTTTTCATATTTGCAAATTAAATTTTATGATCTACTTTTATAAAAAATAGAGTTTAAGGAGTAGAATAAATACTTTTTCTATATTTGTAGATGTACCCTCAAAAATACCTTTTTCCTGCATTTTCCTAATTATCTTAGAAATTAAATATTAGTGTTCCCATTTTATAGATATGAGATTTGGAAAAAGTTTGGTAATTTATAAGGTCATGCAATCATTAAGTGATAAAATCTGAATTCCTTCATCTGGCCCAAAGCAAACTCTTATGAACTGGTATCTCTAAGGCCTCATTATAGATCATCAAGAAGTTAAGCTTTTGGGCACCTGGGTGGCTCAGTGGGTTAAGCCTCTGCTTTCAGCTCAGGTTATGGTCTCAGGGTCCTGGGATCAAACCCCTCATCGGGCTCTCTGCTCGGCAGGGAGCCCACTTCCCCTTCTCTCTCTGCCTGCCTCTCTGCCTACTTGTGATCTCTCTCTCTGTCAAATAAATAAATAATGGAAGAAGAAGAAGAAAGAAGAAGAAGAAGAAGAAGAAAGAAGAAGAAGAAGAAGAAGAAGAAGAAGAAGAAGAAGAAGAAGAAGAAGAAGAAGAAGAAGAAGGAGAAGTTAAATTTTTCTAAGTTCATTGACATAGGGCAGAAAATTTGTAGAAATTGGTTTAAGCTATGTCTCATATATGATTTTCCTTTCTCTAGTTACCATCAGTCATTACTTTGACTATTAAAAAAAAATGTTGATTTTATTGCACTCTACTCTCTTTTATGGTCTTTGTTCATCTATATCCAGATAAAGATTTTATTTATTTATTTGACAGACAGAGATCACAAGTAGGCAGAGAGGCAGGCAGAGAGAGAGAGGAAGGGAAGCAGGGAGCCTGATGTGGGGCTCTATCCCAGGGCCCTGGGATCATGACCTGAGCTGAAGGCAGATGCTTTAATCCACTGAACCACCCAGGTGCCCTATAAGGAAACTCTTAATTATGTTTTTATTAATCATGTTGTAAAGGAAAATGTAATTCTGGTAGACAAATTAACAACTACTCAAGTATATCAATAAATGTTGCTCTCTGCTTTAGCAAAAGAGATCTGGAGGAAGGGGCCTCAGTGGAACACTCTAATTAGTGATGCCTCACAATCTGTGATTATGAAGCTTTGGCCATATCCTTGGTCAGCTAGAGAGAGCCTTAATGATTTGGTAGTAGGGCATGTAGATAACTTCACTGCAACAGAATATGGGATAAATTATCTCTTTCTTCCTAAGGTACAGGGATCAGAGCATAGGAAAAGAATAAAAAAGAAATAAAGAAGTGAGAGGTGGGGGGGGGGTGAATGGATGGATAGGGAGAGAGAGAGAATATCTCAGGACTTCAGATATTGGATATATCAGAGCCAGAACTGAATAGATAGTTAAGAAATTTCTTTCTTTCTTTCATTTTAGGTTTTTTATGTTTGTTTCTATAAAAGGGATGGCTATATTTGATATTGAAAGGTAAGATTTTATTGTTGAGAAAAGCCCTCTATTTCCCTAAATCCAGTCAAATTTATTTCACACTAGGATAAGTAGCATCAAGACTGAAGAAATAAATCAAAATCTGTGTTTCTAAGCTGGACCAATTTGGTGGAGAATAGAGATACCCCATACAGAATGGTCAGGCCATCCTTTCAGTGAACTGTCTCCATGGAAAGCAAGTATTGAGTGGAGTTAAGGTCAAAAACCAAATTGAAGGGATTTAAATCTATGCATTGAATTTTTGCAATATAGAATCAACCAAAAGATGCTATAAGTGAAATAGATCAACCAGTGAAATAACTCCTTTTCTGAATTCCTTTGACCCTTGGAAATCCGAATCAGATCATCTAATCCTTTGTCAGTGGAATCTTTAGCTCAGCAATTGTCTAGTCCTTCTGCCATGCCATCCTTAAAGCACCCGCATATGAATCAATCTGCTCTCTCTGGTCTTCTCTGTTGACCCTATAAATTGATGACTTGCAGTGTCAACTACAACTTGCTTATATGTGTTTCTGGACACTTCCTTTTTTTCTTTTTTTTTTTTTTTTTTTAATACCTGGTGGTTTCCTTCAAGGTGATAGGAGTTTTTCATTGAACCAGGGGATATTAGAAGAATAAAGAGATGTAAACATTACAAACAAAGTAGGTGAGAGAATGTCTAAGTCAGAAGAAGCACAGAGCAATATCCAAAACTCAACTTAGAATTCTATAAGCTGCCAAATAGAAATGAAAGGAAAAGAAGATGTTTTCTTATGTACCAAGACACCCACAGTCCCTCACTAAAAAAGTTACTAAAGAATATATAATGACAACAAGAGAAAAATACAGAAATAAGGTGTGGGGAGAAATGACGGCCACATAACTTAATAATATGCCAGTAAAGTCAACTACAGGCTTCATAAAAAAGTAATAGCTATTTTTTTAATACTAGCTTTTTTAATGAGGAAAATTAAAATTAAAACTTTATATATCAGTGATAACAGAGGGTGTTTTAAATGTGTAATCAAAACATTTAGATACCTCTTATATTTGGGAATGTGGTAGAAACATTGACTTTCATAAAATTTGTTAGAAAAGTGTGTAGGTCAATTTATATCTTCATAATTTCAAAGAAGAAAATATAATGCAAAGGTAGGGAAGGAGAAAGAGAGAAAGAGAAAGAGAAGGTAGAGAGGAAACATACAAAGCAACCTAGTTTAAAAATAAATCTGAATGTGTATAAGTTATCAAAATATATTTAAATTAATTTGAAAACAGAGAGTATGTAGGAATATATGTTGAAAATCCAATTTTATTAGGTGTGTAAAAGACACATTTAAACACCAGCAAAGAAAAAGACAAAGACAGAGATAGAGAGAGATTAAAAATATAATAAAAGTATAACACAATACTACTAATTAAAAGAAACCTAGTATTTGGCTTTGGAATAACATCATCAGGCAAATACAATTTAAAACCAAACTCTTCAGTAGGCAATAAATAACATTAAAAAGAATAATTAACCAAAAAATAATGGACTTACAGGCATGGAATAATGTCACTGGAAAATAAATATTGGTAAATAATCAGAAAATTATAAGCAAAAATAACAAATTCACAGTGATAGTAGGGATTTTAACATACTATAACCAAATTTGATAAATAAATTGATTAAAAAAATTAGAATAGCTATAGAAATGTGAGTTAAAAATTAGCCTCATAGTCAAACCAAAACAACAGACAAAAATATGTTCTTTGAGGATACCTAGGACATTTTAATTGATATTTCATGCAATAAGCCATGTAAGATAATAGCATGCTTCAAAGAATCAACATATTACAGAAATCCATGACTCAAAACAAATTATAAATTAAAATGATAATATGGAAAAATAAATAAAAACATTTTTTTCAGGAAAAAATCACTTCTAAGTAATTCATGACAGAAAGGCACATTTGAATTAAAAATGCTTTTATTATTAAGGAGATAATAAAATTACTACATATCAGAAACACAGCTAAATTAGGGAAGGACTAAAAATAAAATAAACACTGTAAAAGAAAGAAAAAGCATCCAAATTGGAAAGGAAGAAGTTAAGTAATCTCTGTTTGCAGATGATGTAAACTTATATGTGGAAAGCTCTAATGACCCCCCCCACAACACACACACTGTTAGAACTGATAAGCAAGTTTAGTAAAGTTGCAGGATGCAAAGTCTACATATAAAAATCAGTTGTGTTTCTATACATTAACAAATAACTAACCACAAAGGAAATTATGAAAACAATTTCTTTTACCACAGCATTAAAAAAAAGAATAAAATATTTATGAAGAAACTTATTTTAGGAAATGAGAGACCTGTATACTGAAAACTGTGACACATTGATAAAAGAAATTTAAGAAGTCACAAATAAATATAAATGTATCCTGTGCTCATGGATTGCAAGACACTATTATTAAAATGTCTATACTATCCAATTCATGGAATCGCTATCAAAATTCCCTCACAGTCATACAAAAAGAATAATATTAAAAATTACATGGAATTATAGAGGACCCCAAATAACCAAAACAGTAGACTAAAGAAAAAAACAAAAAAAAAAAAACAGAGAGAAAAAAATAACACAACCCTGATTTCAAACCATGTTACAAAGTTATAGTAATCAAAACAGTGTACTACTGACATAAAGACAGATATGGAGACCTGTGGAACAGAACAAAGAGCATACAAATAAACCTAAACATTTACAGTCAGCTGATCTTCAACAAGGTGCCAGGATTACATAAGGGATGAGGTCTTGCACCTATTTTAAAGCAGCTCCTTCAACTCAAAGCAGTTACCAAAAAGGCGCTCAACATTGCTGATCCTCAGGGAAATGCAAATAAAAACCACAATGAGACATCACTCCACAGCAGGCAGAATGGCTATTATTAAAAAGACAAGATAACAAAAGTTGGTGAGAATGTAGAGATAACAGAACCCTGTGTACTCTTGGTAAGAATTTAAGTTGATAGTCATTATGGAAAAACTCAAGGAGATTTCTCAGAAAATTGAAACTAGAACTACATATGATCCATCAATCCCATTTCTGGGTATAAATCCAGGGGAAATAAAATCAATATCTCAAAAAGATATCTATACTCTCATGTTCATTTCAGCATTGTTTATAGTAGTCAAGATGGAGACAATCTAATTGTCTTTTGACACATGAATGAATTAAAATATGTAATTTTAATTAAAATTTAAAATTCAATGTAAATAATGGAATATATATCTTACATAATTATATAATGAAATATATTTCAAATAAGCAAACTGAGAAAGAAAAACACTGTATGATCTCCTTTAAAGGTGGAATCTAAATTAATTAGAAATGTTGAACTCACAGAGACAGAAATTCTAAGGGTGGTTGCTAGGGGCTGCAAACGAGGAGTAGGGGAGATGTTAGTAAATGGGTACAAACTTTCAGTTGTAAAATGAATAGGTTTCTAGGACCTAATCTACAGCATGGTAACTATAGTAAATAACATTGTATTATATGCTTGAAATTTGCTAAGAGTGTAGAACTTAAATGTTTCCATCACACACAAAAAGATAGTAACTATGTTAGGTGGTACCTTGTTAATTTATTTTGATTGAGGTAATCATTTCACAATGTGTATCTATATGAAATCATCATGTTGTACATTTTAAATATATACAATTTCATTTGTCAATTACACCTTAATGAAGATAGAAATAATTAAAAATAAAAAAGGTGATGGAATATAAGGGTTGCGGATGACCTCTTAAGTCCAAGAGTTTCAGTAGAACAAGATTTAGTTGTCTTTGGGACTCCTTGTCCCTAATTCTCAAGTTTTGTGGTTGAATGAGGAGGAAGGTTAACGTAGTTGGGAGCCAGGTTAAAATCTGGGTATGTTGTGGGTTACTCTGCCCTCTAGGAGAAGAAAGAACCTAGATGCACTAGCAGGTTCTGCCCAGTCAGTGTGGAGCCCTTTGGTGCTGAGTCTGCTGCTAGAGGACACATAGTTAACAGACAGACACATTCCAGCTTCCTAAATTAGGCCAGAGGCAGGTTCTCAGAGACTGGCGTTGGTTCACTTAAAAGGCAGGCTAGCCATTAGCCTAGAGATGTCCCTGAGGCTCAAAGAGAGGCTAGGAAGGAGTCAATTTGCCCCTAAACCCCTAGGCATGTTTTACATTTTGACAAAAAGGGCTGACATTGGGGCACCTGAGTGGCTCAGTCAGTTGAGTGGCCAACTCTTGGTTTCCACTCAGGTCATGATCTCAGGTTTCCTGAGATCGATTCCTGTGTCCAGCTCTGTGCTCAGTGAGGGGTCTGCTAGAGATTCTCTCTCTCCCTCTCCATCTGCCCTTCCCCCATTCATGAGTGTTCTCTCTAAACAAACAAACAAATAAGATCTTAAATAACAATAATAATAAGTGCTGACATTTCCAGGGTGAGTTCCTCTCATGGCAATCACATCCATATGCTGTTTGGAAAAGGACTTCCTGGACAGCCATCTGGGTTCATAGAACCAGCTTTGGGGAAGAGAGACAATCCCATTGTATAAAAGGATGAGATAAGAAAGTCTTTTGGAAGCCTAGGCTGGCTTTGAAGAAGGGACACATGTGTCCACTAGGAAGGGCACTGGCTTGCAGAAGAAGGGCCCTCAGGTTTGCAAGCAGTGGACTTTGAGGCCATCCTGGGAAGGTGGAGGCCACGGAAGGTCCTGACTGTGGGGTGGGAGGTCTAATTGCTATGGCAGGTACTCTGGATTCCCATGCAAGAGTGGTTCAGATTTCCTTGAACAGGATATCTTAATGACATGATCTGTCCTTTTTAAGAAAAGCCATTCTTTTTTATTTTTTTTTTAAGATTTTTTATTTATTCATTTGAGAGAGAGAGAACAAGAACAAGGAGGACCATGAACAGAGGTAGAGGCTGAGAGGGATGCGGACTCCCCACTGAGCAGGGATCTCAGTGGGGGACTGGATGCAGGACTTGATGTAGGACTCGATTTTTAAGATTTTTTATTAATTAGAAATGTTGAACTCACAGAGACAGAAATTCTAAGGGTGGTTGCTAGGGGCTGCAAACGAGGAGTAGGGGAGATGTTAGTAAATGGGTACAAACTTTCAGTTGTAAAATGAATAGGTTTCTAGGTCCTAATCTACAGCATGGTAACTATAGTAAATAACATTGTTTATGTTAAGGCAGATGCTTAACCCACTGAGCCACTCAGGTGTCTCAACCGAAGTCATTCTAAAATTTTATATAGAAGCTGCTTCTCCCATCCTTCCTATCTCTCATTCTCTACTGAATCTGTGACCCCTCCAATGGACAAATTTTTTCAAAAGTAAAACATAGGGCAGATATTTCTGGACATACAAGGGGGGGGGAGAGAAATTAGTAACACAACACACACAAATAAAGAAAATTAAATACAGAAACACAAAAGAAAATAATATAATATAAAAAAGGGATGCCTGGGTGGCTCAGTTGGTTAAGCAGCTGCCTTCGACTCAGGTCATGATCCCAGCATCCTGGGATTGAGTCACACATCGGGCCTCTTGCTCCGCAGGGAGCCTGCTTCTCCCACTGCCTCTGTCTGCCACTCTGCCTGCCTGTACTCTCTCTGTCTTTCTGACAAATAAATAAATAAAATCTTTAAAAAAAAAATATATATATATATACATAATATAAAATGAAGAAACTAAAAAAAAAAAAAAAAAAAAAAACAAGACCAACAAAAGCTTGTAGCTAGTATTTCTTATCTTTAGGAAAAGCTAGACTAGTCTAAGTGGAAAAAAAAAGTTAAAGTCAATAATAATATCAAAACTAAAAGGAAAAGTAAATACATTTAAGAGATTTTTTTAAGCATAAAACAAAACATTGTAGACTTACTTGAATTTATAATTTCCACAAAAATCTAAAAATGTCATAACTGCTATATAATAGAAGTAAAGCTGAATCAATGATGCTTTAATGAATTTAAGTAATGAATCTGTTGTTTCCAAAAGAATATCTCTGCTATATTTAAAAATTTATTTTAGAATATAGGGGCACCTAGGTGGCTCAACTGTTAAGTGGCTACCTTTGGCTCAGGTTATGATCCCAGGGTCCGGGGATCAAACCTCACATCAGGCTCCCTGCTCAGCGGGAAGCCTGCTTCTCCCTCTCCCACTCCACCTGCTTGTGTTCCCTCTCTCGCTGTGTCTGTCTCTGTCAAATAGGTAAGTAAAATCTTTAAAAAAAACTTTATTTTAGAAAATAGGAAACAGAACTGCTGCTCTGATTTTATGAGGCTAGTAAAATTTGATAGCTATATCAGATAAGATGAACACCAGAAATGTCATTTATAATTATAAGAAACAATGAAACTATCTAGGAATAAGTTTCTCAAATATTTGCAAGCCTTTGTAGACATATTTACATAATATTACAAAACATGTCAGTGGATTATGAATCAACATTATAAAGATAGAAATTTTCCCTAAATTAATCTAAATATCCAATATAATTCTAGACACAACTCCCTATAGAGTGTCTCAGAGAATTTGATAAATTGCTCCTAAGATTAATATTGAAAATGTGGGACAGGAGTAGTGTAGCTAATTTTGAAAGACCTTTTAAGAAGCAAGAGATATACTAACATGATATTGATGTGGTAATAAATCTAGAGTAAGTAAAAGAGTATAGAATTGGCCCAAGGATTACAAAGGATTAATGGAATAAAGTTGAGGTTTGATGAGAATTTGAATAAACAGGAAAACTCAAACACTACTTACGAGAATGTAGGTTTTTACACTTTGTTCAGTAAGGTAGGAATGACTATAAGAATCTATAAAAGTTGAAGATGTACATATTCAATGTATAAAAAATTCCAGTTCTCTGTGTAAATTCTAAAGACAGTCTGGGACTTCTGCAGAAGGAGACACACAAAAAGACCAATCATCATTTTAATAATAGCAACCATTTGGATTCTTCTAAAACATCCATCAGTAGTAGAATTAATAATGTGTTTTATTCATAGACATTAAACAGAATGTATAATAGAGTTTATCTAGTCATTAGCATAATTTTTTAAAGCATAATGCAGAGTAAAAAATTCAGGTTAGAAAAAAGTCATAGACTATATCACCACTGATGTTTAATATAATTAAAATAATATTATATGTTGTTTAGGGAACTCTATATTAGAAGTTGAAATATAAAAATGTGGGATAGAAGACTAAACATCAACTTCAAGAATATGTTTGCTTTTGAGGACAGAGAAGGGGAAACGAGCTCAGGAGAGATACTAAGAAGGCCCCATATGTAATATTTTATTTCTATTAAAAATCTATAAATGATGGTAGAAAACATTTATATTTTTTAGTTTAAGGGTGGGAATACATTCTCAAACTGTTTGAAATATTTTATAATAGAAAAGCAAATATGTGTTCACAAATTACTCTTTATTCACTCACTCATTCATTCATTGATTCATTCATTCATTCTTGTATCTGCTCATTTATTCATCCTACAGTTCCACACTTTGGTCTAGGCCTGGTTCCAGGAACAAATGATAGATAAGAAACTGTCTCTCCTTGCTAGGCAGTTTCCTCTAGGTCATTCACATTGCAAGTTCTCACTGGAGTCCAGGAGGAATATTTGATGTATACAAATTACTAGAGGTAATTTAGGTTAAGAAGATAATCTTGGAGATAAGGCTTGAAGAATTTTGACAAGTGAAGATGAAGGAAGAACGTTATAGCCACAACTTGCTTAGGATCTCTACTCATCTAAAAAGAAGGAACTTTGTAATACACAGTTTTATTCCAAAACCCTGGCCCTACTGGACAAATGTTTAGTTTATCTATTACTGTATTGTGTACCTAACAGCACCTTGGCTCATGAGAAGCATTCAATGAATAGTCTGTTTACTGAGTATAAGCGCTTTGTGCTCACTCTTGAAATGTTTCAGCACTGAGCAACAACAGTTGGAATATTTACCTTGTACATGGACTTTAAGAGTGATTCTGTAAGTTTCTTACCTGCCCTTTATGGAGGCTAGACCAAAAATCAGACATTTTGTCACCCCATGAGCATTTCAAAAGACTATGACTTTTCACTCATTTATGCCGTCTTGGAGAAGCATGCAGTACACAGCATTATCTTTCCTTTCATCTCAATCTGGGCAACTGTGACATGAAAATATAAAGTTCTGACCTCTTATATGACTTCCAGTCTTAGTGGTCCTGAAGCTGTGATGCATTCAGAAATCAGGAATGGAGGCATGTTAAACTTTAGGTGTCTAATGGAATTACATAATTTCTGATGCCATTGACATATTTTAATCAACAATTAAAAAAATCTGATTAAGTTCCACAAATGCCTAAAAAAAAAAAAAGCACACATTATTTACTGAAATCATTTTTATTGAAATGAGAAAAAATCAGGGCTTAGATATACACACTTGTCTATCTATCAGCTATCAAACTATAGTATTTCTATATCCATATCATCTATATCTATATCTATATCTATATCTATATCTATATCTATATCTGTATCTCTATAACTAGGCAAATACTAGAAATGTTAGGAAAAAAAATAATACCAAGCTAAACAGTGTCACACTATTCCTTATGTAATGAGTGCCTATAATTGTGCTTTCTGGTGGTCTCTAAGTGCAGTGTGTAAAGATAATAAGACAAAGACAGAGCCTGAAAAAGCTAACAAGAAATGTACAGACAGAAAAACAGTATAGATACATGAAGGTGGGAAACACTGACTCTACCAGAAAATAGAGAACACTTGCTTGTATTTAGAGGTCTCAGGCTAGAATATAAAAGGCCTTGTGGGTCATGCAAAGGATTCCAAATTTACCATAAAGATAATTAAAAACATAACGCAACTTTTTTTTTTATTTAGTCATACAAAGAATAGAGCTTTAGTTGCAATTCTTGCACAAAATTGGTTACATTGACTATAGCAAATTCAAGCCTAATTGCCTTAGTTGTTCAGTCATATTCAATTATAATACAGCTTTGGATAAAACCTTCTATCACTGCTGCCTTCTTCTAAAGCTGACTCATTTTTTTCCCTAACATGCACTGTTTCTTTATTGTTTTCACTACAATTATTGATTTAAGGAACATTCTTTGCATTTCAAATAATATTTAAGAATCTCTCAGAAGCTGTGATAAGAAAATAGATCTTTGTTTCCATAGAAATGCACTTGTACATGTTGTTCTCTTGATTAACTGTGTGTGCTGAGCAAGATTTCAGAACATTTGGTGTTCTATGGTTGAAATATGCATCCACAAAGCAGAACAAATGCAAAATGCTGCCCTCTGTTGAAAAATGCCCGGGACACAAATCAGTCCTTGAAAGGTATATCAAAATATTACATCTACATAAGTCTGAGATGATTTGAAGAGCTAAAAAAATTTGATAGGATCTGTGAAGAAATGATAACTTTCTCATATTTGAATCAAAAAGAACAATATCCAAGGAAAACATGACAAATTAAATATTTAAAAACATCATCAGCACTGAAAAATATTAAGCTAAAAGAGAGTAACAGCCTGTATAGAAAAATATTTTCTCTGCATATGACAGATGAAATGATCATTTCTTATATAAAGCATCAAGATGCCAAAAGACATTTGAAAATAATATTAGAGCCACTTCACATAGGAAGGAGGTCCCTTGAATTGTAATATATGTGTGACAAAATGTTTATATTATCTAGAAATTTTAGATTTGAAATATGTATCTATAAATGTTTACACTTAAGGCTGAGCTCTATAAATTGCTATTAAACCTATTATAACTTCATGCAGGTAATCCCTGACTTACGATGTTTCAACATATGATTTTTCAAGTTTACAATGGTGTGAAAGCAATATACATTCAGTAGAAACTGTACCTCAGATTTTAAATGTTGATCTTTCCTGGGCTAGCAATTTGTGGTATGATACTCTCTCATGTAGCTGGGCAGCAACAGGGAACCACAGCTCCCATGATTGTGAGGGTGAACAACTGATAGGCTTGCAACTATTCCATACCCATACAAGCATTCTGTTTTCCACTTTCAGTACAGTCTTCAATTAATTACAGGAAACATTTAACTCTGTTCTTTTTTTTTTTTTATAAAGATTTTATTTATTTATTTGACAGAGAGAGATCACAAGTAGGCAGAGACTCAGGCAGAGAGAGAGAGAGGAGGAAGCAGGCTCCCTGCTGAGCAGAGAACCCGATGCGGGACTCGATCCCAGGACCCTGAGATCATGACCTGAGCCGGAGGCAGCAGCTTAACCCACTGAGCCACCCAGGCGCCCTCAACTCTGTTTTAAACTGGTTTTGTGCTAGAGGATTTTGCTCAGCTGTGGACTAGTGCAAGTATTCTGAGCCCATTTAAGGTAGGCTAGGCTAAGATATGATGTTCAGTAGGTTAGGTGTACTAGATGCATTTCAACTTAATCATATTTTCAACTTATAGTGGGTTTATTGGGATCTGGACCCATCATAAGTCAAGAAAGATCTGTCTAACAGGAAGCTGAAAAGGCAATAAGCTGAAAAGTAACTTACCCATGATACACTGATACTCTTCCTTGTATTTGATTAAAGGAAATCATCCAAGAGCTCTAGGTAAGAAGGTATCGTTTGCAATTGCAAAATACAAAAATAAATATGAATATACATCCTCAGAAAATGTTCTCTAACATAATGATACATCAAAATGATGAAACTGTTAAGGATGATATGTACTGTGATTGGATAAATAATAGTCCCCCGAAGGTACCCATATCCTAGTCAGTGAACCCAGTGAATATGCTGCCTTACATGGCAAAATGGATTCTGCATATGTAAATAATGACAGTTTAAGATAGGGAGATTATTTTGCATTACCTGGGTTTACCAAACCTAATCATATGAGCCTTTAAAATCAGAGGACACCCTCTACATAAGTGATGGTGGGAGCAGGAGAAGCAGAAGATTTGTAGCAAAGGGGAAAATAAGAGAAACTGGATGTGTGAGAAAGATTGTTATGCTATTGTTGCTTCTATGATCCAGAGAGCTCCCGGAAAGGACCTGAGAGGTCTCTAGGAACTAAGGATGGCCCCCCAGTGGCGGTCAGCAAGGACTGCAGGACTCAGTCCTTCAATCACAAGGTAATGAATTCAGCCGATAATCTGAAAGGGTTTGGATGTGGATTCTTCCACAGTCTCTCCAGTGAGGAATACAGCCCTTGTCAATCACCTTGATTTCACCCCCATGAGACCTAGAGCTGAGGAATCAAACCAGCTCTGGGTTTGTGAGCTACAGACCTGGGACACGATAAATTTATGTGATGTGAAGTCCTAAATTTATAGTGCTTTAATATGGAAATATAGAAAACTAACACACATATGAAGATTATATGGCTTTAAGAGAAAGAAAAATATAAAATATTCATGCCAACATGCTTAATGAAAAAGCAGAATACTAACACACACATGGACTCTCCTTTTCTCATTTTCGTGTGCCTGAACACACAGAAAAGCAAAACAAAACAATACATAAGCTATATACAGACCATTTTGTTACTACCTAAAAAAGGGAAAAATACCTGAAAAGGAAAAATGTGTTTAAGTTTAAAATTGGGAGTATTTTAAATGATTATTTGAAATTATCAATGTTTTATTGTTGCATTATCCCTGCATTATAAATAAATATACTGCAATAGATAGATAATAAAAGTTATACAAAAAAAAAGTTTCCCTAAACCAGTACCTTTGATGAGAGTTTGTGTTATTTGTCTTCCCAAGACCACATGCCCTCCTGTGGAGGAATTTAAGGAAGCTACACACAGGTCTGGGTAAACTAACTTGTTTTGTTTCCCATCTTCTAAATTGTCCACAAGGGCCACCATGTAAATCAGATACAAGTTTAATCCCTATCCTAATTTTATAACCAGTGCTTTGCTCTGTCTATAAAAGAGATCATTCAGAGCTCATTTAGCCTGAAGCATACTCATTTTCTGATCTTATACCTCAACTTTAGTGATTAGATTCACTATGTTCTCTTGAGAAATACCCTTCCTAAAGCCAATTCAAAAAATAAGTTAAGTGGGTTTTTTTTTTTTCTTTTCCTTTTTTTTCCTTTTCTGTTTCTTTCTTTGGTGCCTACATCCTAATGTCTGAATCCCATTTTCTCCCTGAATAAGAATTAGGGGGCAAACAAGAACGCTGATCAATTATAGATAAGAGGAATCAGATCTGGAGAGAGTCTGCTCTGGCAGGAATACGAATTACAATTCCTCAAGGTAGGAAAAGCCAATGATAATTTAAATCTAGTGTCTTTGAAGAGGACTTTAGTTGAAGGATTAACATTAAGGATTAAATTAAAGATCTGAAACAAGGGGCGCCTGGGTGGCTCAGTGGGTTGAGCCGCTGCCTTCGGCTCAGGCCATGATCTCAGGGTCCTGGGATTGAGCCCCACATCGGGCTCTCTGCTCAGCAGGGAGCCTGCTTCCTCCTCTCTCTCTGCCTGCCTCTCTGCCTACTTGTGATCTCTCTCTGTCAAATAAATAAATAAAATCTTAAAAAAAAAAATCTGAAACAAACTATGTAAGTCCAGGGTGATATCCACAAACAACAGATTTAGGGATCAGTTGTGTGTTAATGGCATTCAGGTATACTAGACGGGTCAAGTTACATGTCAAGTTAAGTTTTTGTCCCAACAACCTTCCAGGCCCTCTAGCTCCTCCACTCCTGACATTTCTTTGTTTCCTCTGTTAACTGAGGTTATGGAGTTGTGTTCTCAATTGTTGATCCCATGGTCAAACATCGATGCCTGTTGGGATCGCCTGTGTATGGCTTGTCCCCCCATGTCCTGGTCAACTGTAAACGAATGCCAGAAAATTGTATTTGAATCAAAGCAAACAAAAGACAGAAGGGATGCTTGAGAAGTCTTCAGTCTTCCGCACTCTTCTCAGACTCTCCTCTGATCCGACTGTGTTATGTATTTCCAACTCCCTTTCGTTTTTACCATTTCAACATGCAGCTCTCATCTTTCTTTCCCGCTCTGTATCTGTCAGAATTTGAAAGTAAATAACTCAAAAATTAGCACAGGCAAAGGTATAAAAAAATCAAAAGAACTTCCTTGGGGGACACAGAGATAAACCCATCTTCCATGTATATGAGTGGGGTGGAAGAGGGCTGTGAGGAGGGAACAGACTGAACAAGGGCAGCCCAGGAGCACTCGTGTGTCCCTTCATGCTCAGCTCAAGGATCAGAAGTTGGCAACAGATTCTGATGGAATGACTTCATCACAGCCATGAAGAGCCCAACTTCTCCATACTTGAATTTTCTAGGAAAAAAGAATAATACAGAAACTTCTGGACTTATAAAGAATTTATAGCTACTGCTACTATCTTAGTGCAAACCACTATCTTTGGTTGTCTGAATGACATAATAGATTCCTGAATGATGTATCTGCATTGCTTCTGCCCCTTCTGATTTATTTGTACACAATAATCAAAGCAATCTATTAAAAATCTAAATTAGATGATAGCATTCCCCTAAAACTCCCTAATTACCCTTAGAAAAAAATCCAGACTTCTTACTATGAACTACAAGACCTAAAAGATATGACCCAGACTATGCTCAGACCTCTTCTTTTATTATTCATTTCTTACTCTAAACTCTAGGAAATTATGTCGCTATCACCCTTGATCCTCCATAATGCTTTATGAGATTACACTTTAAAATGTGTCATTTTTCTCCATAAAATTATTTATAACAATACACCTTAATGTGTGTCATTTCTCTATGAATGTATCATTTGAATTTATTTATTTACTTTAGTGCTGGTTTCTGCCTCTCCCATTTTATTCTTCCTTAATTCCACTTCAAGTTAAACCCTCTGAGAGCAAGAAATTCTGTCCCCCAAACCCACTACAATATCCAGAGCACGGATGATGCTCAATAACTATTTGTTAATTAAAGGAATAAAATTATAGGATGTGAAGGTCTAGAAAACTTAAGGGATCATTCGGATGCTGTAAAATAACCTTAACGTGTGGAGTGCAAACACTTGGATTATAATCCCAGTTCCACTTCAGCTGTCTATCATTTCTTCTAAGTGGACCTCCCTTTTCACATTTACAAAATGAAAACAATATTCTTATATTCAAAGGTAATAAAGACAAGAAATAAAAATAAATCCATGTCAACTAGTAGTGGCTAAATGTTTAAAAGCTCTATAGTTCTATGTAGATGGGAAATCTGTCAGCACATAAATGTATTTCTAAATGTTTGAATATAAACATATTTTTTATACCTCAATTTCCATGATTTGTGTAGATATATCTACTTTAATCCTGTATCAATCTTGTTATGGTATAGCTAGTTCAAGTACCTGGGTTTTTTTTTAAAGTTCTATTTAAAGTCTTATTTAAGATCTACATACACATATAGAACCATTTAGAAGTGCAACATATAAAGACTATAAGAATAGGTTTTAAGATTACAGAGACCAGTTGGCCTCAGAAGTAGGGAACTATGATCATGAACAAGGACCTCAGTAGAAACACTGCTACCAACAATCAGTCAGCAGAGTTCTTATGTTAACATGATAGAGTAATAAATAACTTTATTGGTTTGCCAACAGCTTGACAAATGACTGCTTTTTCTGAACTTAGAGGTTAGCATTTTGGATTTTGCAAAGATCTATCCTGAACTTTGGGACTGTTTTCCTCGGTGGAAAATAGTGTTTCAGGGAACACTCAGAACAGCAGAAAGGGCTAGTACTCTGACATTCACACTGGCTCACATTCTTCATATGCAAAATGAGAATAATAATAACTGTTTTGTCCCCTTGTTGTTATGGGATAAAGCGTGAACATCCATGTGCAAGAATATTGTAAATTACTAGAACTGTATTTTTCCATTTAAAATCTTTTTCAACAAGAACGGTAGGAAACCGGGACATCATAATTGCTGATTTGGAACACATCTTATGGGTTAGGGGATGGGGTATTTTCCCACATAGCACAACTGCATACTGTACAGCCGTGGAGTGGTATGGGTGTAGAACTCCAACTATGAGAGGGCCCTCAGCAAAGTGCTCCCCAGTCGATACCTATTAACAGAGCAATGGTACCACCTTGAAGAGAAGATTGTTCACGAGCTCATGTGAGAAATCCTCTGAGAACTCCTAGAAAAGCTGGGACTCTGCAAAGGCTGAGATCCTGCATGGCAAATTGGGAAAGAGTCAGTGAGATTATTGTTGTTGTTGTTTTTAATATTATTCTTTTTGTGTTATTCATTTTTTTATTTTTATTGCTTCCCCCAGAGTCCCTTCTCCCACAGGTATAGCTGTTGATTGAACCAAAACACTTTGAGGACCAAGGGAGATGCCAGCACCTTTCTTTTTTTTATATTCATCTTCCAACAAAGGATAGAAGAGAGCCCACTTGAAACTAATATCACATTTCCCTTAATGAAGGATGCATACTTGATTCCCAAGAGCAAGATTTCTCAGAAATGGATTTGTTTGTAGACTGGAGAATGACTGGTTACCCAGGTGCATAATTAGCTGAAATCAGGCAAGATTTAAAGAACTTCCGAAGAGCTAAAATGGGCAGAACAATGTGTTCATCTGGGTTAGAAAGCTAGCAAGAGAAGAACTGTATTATAATGAAATCCAGCAAACATTCTAAACTGACCGCTGTGTGAAAGTGATCACGTGCAGAAGCTTATATTTCTCGTGTGCCAGATGACCAGGGGTCCAGAATCAGCATCATCCAGGAGCTTTTTGTTTTGTTTGTTTTGTTTTGGAAAGTTTTGCCCTAAGAAATGCTACCTATGCTACCTAGAAAAGGATATTACACACACACACACACACACACAGAAAAAAGAAAAAAAGAAAAAGAAAAAAAGAAAAGGATATTACAATATTTTTCAAAACATTTTACATTCCATCACTAGCTTGAGAAATTTCAAGTACTGTTATCTAAGAAACAACTCTGAGAAGGAGAATCCCAAATTGTGTTTCTTTGTTTACCCTATTTAAGAAAGTATTTGCCTAGTCTATCTAGAAAAGGCCTTTTTAAAATACCACACAAAGCAATTGTTCTGAGAGATCCACTTTGCAAAACTTCACGTGAATAGTCCAATTTCACATAAAATTATTATTTACCAGGTACCCTCCAATATCTGTTTTCAATGCTTGGTTGGTCATCTTTCAAAATTGAGAGCCTTTTGGGGTTGATGGGGTAGCGCAGTCAGTTGAGTGACCAACTCCTGGTTTCCGCTCAGGTCGTGATCTCAGGGTTGTGAGATCTGGCCCCCCTCGGCTCCACACTCAGCGTGAGCTTGCTTGAGATTCTCTCCCTTCGCCACTCTATTTGCACTCTCTCTCTCTTTTTTTTTCCTTTCCCTCTAATGGATCAATAAATCTTATAAACAAAACAAAACAAAATTGAGAGCCTTGCCTTCTCTATGAAGATTTTGCTGACACTAATAGGAGAGCCAAGAATTCTCTCCTTTGCATTTCCACTATAACCAACATATTATTTGACTATAGGCTCTATAACAATTTATGACACATGTATTTCCATTTATTGTTGGTTATGGCCATGTTTTTTTTTTTTTAAATATTTTATTTATTTATTTGACAGAGAGAAATCACAAGTAGATGGAGAGGCAGGCAGAGAGAGAGAGAGGGAAGCAGGCTCTCTGCTGAGGAGAGAGCCCGATGCGGGACTCGATCCCAGGACTCTGAGATCATGACCTGAGCCGAAGGCAGCGGCTTAACCCACTGAGCCACCCAGGCGCCCCGGTTATGGCCATGTTTAAAGTATCTTTGTTTCTGCTTTTCGAGCATCAATCTTAAATTAAGTGACTTGCTATTTTTGCTGTATCAGTGAAGTGTGTGAGTGTGTGTGTGTTTGTGTTTGTATACATAAGTGTATTTGAAGGCATTGTGCAGCAGGTAGGGTGGGTTGAAATTTGAATCCGATATATTTTTTACAGCAAAACAAGTGAGTACAAACCATGGAACTACACTATTTTTTTTAAATTCCAACTCCACCTGCCATGAGTTCTGCAAGTTGGCCGATGACCTCTTTAGACCTCAGTTTCCAGATCTACAAAATAGGTTAATAATAACCATATGCTGGGCATTTACTGTCTGCCTTCCCCTAGACATTCCTTTCTCAGTTTTTAAAGAAAGTACCTCCTGATTATGTCTGAAAGCATGCTAGACAATTTCTGTGTCCCCAGGTGGGAGAGGGGGTATGCAAGCAAATGAACCATAGCCTTTGTCTTCTGAGTCACTGTTCCCTTGATGAGAGCAAATGTACATGCATGTAACATGCATATAACACAAAGCAGAATACAAAAAAATCTTCTTTGTGATTCTATTTACTAAGGGCCGATGATAAAATGTAGCCAGGTATTTCTCTCCGTGGGAAACAATGGAATAGCAATAATTAAGGCCATATATCCTGTGCATTATCACATTTCATCTTCTCAACAATTAGGCAAAGTAGGTTTTATACCCTCATTCTGTAGAGAAAAGTAGTTTCAGGACGCTGAACTGAGAAAGTTAGACTCTCAAAAAGGTTATAAGGTAGAGACCTGGAAAGAGTCCTGGAAAGAGAGTCTACTGATCCCAAAATCCATGTTTATTCTTATGTCATACTCCTTACCTGTGATTTTACTGAGTCTGGGAGAAAAATCCACATGAAAGAACAGGAGGACACATAAGAAATTGCGTGGGTCAGGATCCATTTCCTACTCTGTGTGTTTAAGTGTACAATAAGTGTTGGTTTCTTTTTCCCTCCTAGAGAGCAGGGATTAAAGCATTTTTGTAACCTTCCTTTAACATTGCCTGTGCATGCACTTGAGAGGCATTTAAAGCCCAAGTCTCTCATATGTTAGTGTATGATTTGGAGCTGGCTATTTATTCTGCCCAGAATCAGTTTCCCATCTGTAAAGTGAAATGATATACACAGAGAGTTGTTGCAAACCTAAAATCATCTGCATATCTTACACATTAAATTGCCTATTAATTTTTATCATCATTGTTTTCCTATTAGTATTTCAAGGTCATTTCAAGGTGTCTTGGCCCACATGAGTCAAGGAAGTCAGGCTGATGTGCTTGGCCAGCCCCTGATAATTCTTTCCCCTAATCCTTTGTTAGGCTACTTTCCCCCAAAAGAACTATGACCTTCCCATCCTTCCCAATTCTCACCATGTTTAAAAGATTGAAAAATAGTGTGTACGCTTACTCAACACTGCCCCCCCACACCACACACACACACACACACACACACACACACACACACACACAGTTTCTTCCCAGGCAACATTCTCTGACTTCCGTAGCTCACATTCACTAATCCTCTCACTAAATGCTACTTACATTGTATTCTCTAAAGAGAATACTTACATTTTTATCATTTCACCTACCTTTGTTCTGTTCCCTGAGTTCACCTTAAAATCAGGGAGCTTTTTTCCTAGCCTCCATAATATTCCCCACTGAGCTTAGATGGGTACAGAAAGAGCCCTCCACAAATACTATGCTTACTGAATTCATTCTGATGATGCATAAGACATTGATATAATCTAAATTCTTCTCCCAGTTTGAATTCATCAAATGGCTAATGCTTCCAGCTTCTAGGACCCATATGAGCTCAGAGTATTTCTATGTTTAACTATGTATCTGTTTAATCTGTTATCCATTTCTGAAAACATTTTGACAGTTTCCCAGTGTGAAGAAAAAGGATTTTTGTTTAATTAATGAAGCTTTTCTCAGGTCCAGATTTTAGTCTTTTAATGCACTTTCTGCTGTTAGAAAGATACTATTAAAATGCCTTAGCTATTGACTAATGCTTAATTATCCTCTTTCTGGAGTAAATCACATTTTTAATGTAGATCAATCCTTGACTTTCTTAGCAGGAAATCCTTTAGCTTAGTAATATATCAATGACCTGTGTTTCTTTCCCATTTCTCCTTGTCTTATTTTAAATGGGAGGTTTGTTATGGGTTGCACTTACAGAAATGCATTAGGGAAGCTTGTGCTTATCTAGAGTTTGTGGTGGGGGGTGGGCAGGGAAATGGGTTATATGCCATATGGTTTACTAAATGTAGCCAGACCACTCTCCTCATCAAAGGTAGGTATATTTATTATTATTATTATAAAATTGTTAATAATATATTATTATATGTCACATATAATAATATTATACCATATTATATATATAAATACCTCATCCAAAGGTATATATACCTATTTTATATATTTCATTTGATGAACCCCAATATGCTAAGGTTTTTAGTTAAATCAGCTTTTATTCAAATGGATCATGAAACTAGTAATTTGATTATTTGATATACCTGGATTTAGCAAAAGCATAGATGTTAATGTAACAGAAAACTTAATGTTAGGAGGAAAATAAGTATACAATAATAACCCAAAGTAAATATACCCCAAAATAATCTCTTAAATACTCCTCATGTCAAAAATTTTTCACTTTTCAAATATGCATTTAGACTATAAAAAGAGGAGACTTTTGGATCTAGTTCAGTAGGTCCCTTTTTTTTTTTTTTAAGATTTATTTATTTACTGGGGGGAGAGTGTGTGTGCATGGGTGGAAAGGGGCAGGAGAGCAGAGAGAATCTTAAGCGGATGCCTGCTGAGCACAGAGCTGAACACAGATCCCTAAGCAGGATGCAGGCTTGATCTTAACACCCTGAGAACTGGACCTGAGCTAAAACCAAAAGTCTGTCACTTAACTGACTGTGCCATCCATGCACCCCTGGTTTAGTAGATTTCTAACAATTTATAATGTAACTGACAAAAATCCTTCCTTGATTTGTGTGCTGAAGCCAGTTATATGTCTCTTCCTGAAGTTGCATTTAGTGATATCCAGTTAGCAGTTCAAAATCGGCCATTGTGGGAGCATTTGTACTATGCTGTAACTAAGCCTTTTTTTGTCCACAAAGATCCAAGTGCAGAGATACAACAGCATACAAGGTTAAAATGTCCATAATCTCATGAAATGTACCTTTTAATCTTCTAGTGGAGGAACTAGGCTTTAAATAAATCAAATAGAAGATATTACTGATTTACAATAAGCTATTTGATTAAAAGCATATTGTGCAATTGGATATGAGCATAGGGTTAATTTTTTTATTTGTTTTGTTTTGTTTTCATTAGGGGTTTAGTTTCAGGGAAGAGTGTTAGGATAGGTTACTCTGAGAAAGTAGAGTTAACACTAAACACTAAAGTGATGAAAAGAAACGAGTTTGATGAATCCCAAGTGAGTGGAGAGTTTCTGTCAGAAGTTCTTTGATATTGCTAAGGATGAAGGTAAAAGTAACTACCTTGATAAGAAAAGCAGCATGTTGAAACTGTCAGGATAACCACTGAAAGATTAATAAATGATTTTTTATCTTCAAAACAAAGAGGAATAGTAAAATAATGAAAAAAAATGAAAGAAGATAGGAAATGGGAGAAACGAACAAATGCTAGACAGGATAAATAGAAAAAAAATACACGAAAATACAGTTTAAAACCTATGTATACTAATAATTACATGAAATATAAGTGTCTAGCTACATGTTTTAATTAAAAGATAATTGCTTACTTGATTTCTCAAGACAATTATATGTCTAAAAAAACACAAATGTTTTAAAAATATATATAGGGTTTGAAAATTAAAAAGATGGAGAAATATATGTCAAACAAATATGGAAAGAATGTGAGTCTAGCCCTTTCATAACTGGTGAAAGCAGACAAGAGAAAAGGAAACAATTAGGATCACTGAATAAGTATAATTATAGAATGTTTTAAATATATCTAATGAAATTAAAATACTAAAGTTAAATTGATAACTACCACAATCCATTTTAAAAATACATGAACAAAAAAAAAAAATACATGAACAGCTTTTTTACCTATTTTTCTCCCTGATAATATCATAAGTTCATTTTCTTTTGAGAATTTTATCCAAAGGTAATATATTTTTATATTTGAATCTTTTTATCTTTTATGGGTCCCTATCATACTTCTATAACAGAAGTGTATACTCAATTTTTTTTTATTTCCTGCAAATTTTTATAACTTAAAAAAGTTTTTATTGTGCATTATAGCTATAGTTATTAGTAGTACACAGTTAAGCCAAACAACTTAAATTCTGGTAATTATTAACATAACAATTTAAATTTTATTGAAAATATATCTTGCATTGATATGGTGATTGAATTATAGAGCTTTGATTAAAGGAATCATCTCTGGCACCAACATTTTGGATTTTTTATGTACATGATATCCCACAGTTTTTGTTTGTTTTATTTTGTTTGCCATTTCTGTTCAGTGCAGTATGGTAACTCTAGATGTATCAATTTTATATACTTCTCTTCTGTAGCATGAGAGAAGGGCAATTGTGGAAAAAGAGGTTAAAAAGAAGAACCACAGGTAAGTTCTCAGGCAAGTCAGCTGAGGACCTAGAAACTGGGTTTCTTGGGATACCTCTGTGTACCACCAAGACACATGTCCAGTTTGAGACCATCAGCCTAGACCAGTGCATTTGATACTTTAATCCCCTCTTATCCACCCCTAAGAATTAAATCAGCAGTTACATATAGGCGCAGTATTCCTCCCACTGGACTGTAAGAAAACTGGAGGCTTATATTATCCATAGCTTGAGGCACAGGTATGATGTTAAAATGATATGTTGAATAAATTCAATAAACATGGGTTGGAATGAATTAGGATTATAGGGAATTTGCAACAAACCGTGGTGGAAAAAATAAATATATTTCATTTAAAAAGAGGTTAGATGGCAAAATGTTAAAGCCAATACATTGTTTAGAAACTTACATTAAATTCTTAAATTTCAAACAACACTTGGTGTTGACTAAGAATGAGTCAGTCAGTCTCTGAAGCACAGAGGAAATGCAAAAAAAAAAAAAAGGTAAGGGGACAAAACAAACAGCAGATGGCGATTTAGGCCAGACACCCACATTCCCACAAGCCCTTTTGAAATCACAGCAACTCCTTCTTAGATTCCATGTTCTGGGATTAATTTTGCCGCTTTAGAGATATGTTCCTGGTTGGATCAACCGTATCAAAATCCAGATCAGAGGAAAATAACAGAGAAATACTGGATGACTTAGGGAAATTAGTCTTGAAATATCATTAAACCATACTTCTGTCTCCCCTTTGATTCTCCATGTTTAAGCTTTGCCTCATTTATCTAATTTCCTAACTGTTCTGGTAATCAGTTTGGTGAATCCTGTATCTCTTTATCTCCTCTTCTCTTCTGCTTACTTTGCTGACTACAACTTTCCTCCCTCTTACAGAGAATCTTATCTCCGATTCTCCTATAGATAACCAGTCTTCTGGGATCCCTGTCTCTAAATAAGGTTGACTGTCCCATCCAGCACTGAAGCCATCCCAGGAAACTAAGGAAATGCGGTCAGCGTCGGGGTTGGGGGGGAGTTAAATGTTTCCTGATGCTTTTGATCACCAACTGAGGGATTTTTCTCCAACTCTGCAAACCCCCTGTTTTTTAATTTATTTTTATTAATTTTTTTTTTTTTTTTTTTGGCCTGTGGATGTTAACTTTGTGCAACTTCTCATACTCTACAAGTAAAATGGAAGCCAAGTTCATTGTAATGGTATCACTGCATGAGACTACTGAACACTCATGAAGGCCTAATCACTGAATCACTCTTACTCTTTTCTTTTCTTTTTTTTAAAGATTTTATTTATTTATTTGACAGACAGAGATCACAAGCAGGCAGAGAGGCAGGCAGAGAGAGAGGAAGGGAAGCAGGGTCCCCACCGAGCAGAGAGCCCGACACGGGGCTCTATCCCAGGGCTCTGGGATCATGACCCGGAGCCGAAGGCAGAGGCTTTAACCCACTGAGCCACCCAGGCTCCCCCTTATTCTTTTCTGAAGTAAATTAATTCTTTCACAAATACTTATTTGTATCCCTGTGTTAATATTTTCATTTTCACTAACTTCAAAGTAAATAGTTCTGTTGTCACAAAATTAATGAGTTCTGATTGGACTCAGGCTTAGATGTCTTCCTCCTTTCAGTTTCTATACTTAAGCAACCAGGATGAAACTGTTCATCAGTTGAGTAGTGAATGTATTTCCTTTGATTGGTCCCCGACCATGATGTGATTGATAAATATCACATTTGCTGTCTCTTTTCCCTTGTGTCTTCATGTCATGAAGTTTCAAATTAGAGGCATGTATACTGAACCAAATGAATACATTTGGTCTGAGCTTAACTTAAAAACAGTCTTTCTGTCAAATAGCTCTATTTCTGTGCCCCAGTGCTGCTATGTGCCAAGAGCTTCACGTTATTTATAAAAGTTACAATAATGCTTTCCCCATTTTACCTCACAGAGGTAAGTACTTGTGTGAAGAAGATCCAGTTCCCTGTAAGTGACAGAGTTGAGGCTTTGAATTTTGTCTATCTGCCTCCACAGAGGCCTCAATTTCCTCTTACTAAAGAAGTGCAACTATCTTACATTTGTACTCCACTCCAAACACTTACTAATATATTTGTTCATTCAACACATGTTTATTATAATACCTTCTTGAATTAATGGTAAAAAAAAAAACCCACATATATTGACTAAATTAATGAATGGGGAAATAGTTATAAAGGTGTATATGTCAGGCCTGTTCTTTTCAATCTGGCTTAAAAAAACCTAGTCCTTTCAAAGATGCTTATCTGAAACTTTAGTATTAGCCCTTGGAACAATCCCTTATACGCAGTAGTAACTTAATGAATAAGAAGATTTAGATAGGTGAATGAATACTGTCAATGATAATCAGAAAGGCTAACGAATTAAACCACTTTTCTCTGCCAGGATTCCTGCACAGTTTTAGCAATAGCATTAAAAAAATGGAAGATGAAACTCTGTTATTACCTTTATTATTAGAAAGAAACCAAGTGGGACTACCTGGCTTTAGGTCATTGCACTCCTGGATTTTGAAATCTTCTGAACATTGGCAAAACCTTCTCTAAGGGCAGCTCACTCCTGCAAAAGGGAGAACAAGAGTGCTAAGACTTCAGTAGGTGTGTGCTTGGGGTAAAATCGCTCTTCATGGAAGTAAACAATGTCATTCTTGCCGCAAATGACAAAGTTGAGCTTGGAAAATCAGCTGCTGAAGCTCCCAAGGCCATACCTGGAAGGAACAGAGAGGGTTTGCCCGGCACAAGCCATGCAGACAAGAGTTTATTCACCATGTGCAATGCAGAGTGAAGGTAGGGTACATGTCAATATTATTTGCTAAGATTTCTCTCAAAATTTTGTTTTTTCCATGTGAGATAAATCTCTCAAGCTCAGTCTTTTCTTCCTCTCTACTAGCAATATCCAAAATACTGCTTCTCACAGCCCTGCACCATCATTAGCTTACCCTCCAATAAAACATCTCCTCTTCTGGAGTTATGGATTTCAGTATGTAGGGATTTATTCTGTACCAGGGGAAAGGCAAACCTGATATTGCAGAATGTAAACCTTTCTAAATGAGAGATGGATGCCAGAATAGTAAAACAAGACAGACAAAGGCATTTCTTTCATTCTTTCTTTCTTAGTCTTTGATAGCAACAAAGATGTACATACACTACCTCCTTAATTAAATTGCCCTACCATATGTGAAAAAAATCTGACACAAAGAAGTTACTGAAAATTATTCATATCACTTCATTATTATGATCATGGGAAATGACTCAGGCCAGAGTAATTCTTATTAGTCCATTAGTACCAGACTTTGTAGACAATACCTGGGGGTAAGTCTCCAAACTGAACTTCTACTGTCACCCAGGATAAGGGCCTCTGAGTGATAAAAAATACTGAATTTGTGCAAATATATACTTTCTGAAGTGGTTCCAACTTCTTCAGTTTTACTTCTACCCAGGAAGATAAGGACTTCTCTGACTTAGCAAAGAGATGAGCCAAAACACTGATAAGCCAAAACACTGATTTCACAGAATCCATACAGATCTGAAATCAGTATTTATTGTTTCTGTCAATCCCCCAAGGGAGTTTTCTTCCTTTACTCTGAAAAGATAATATAGCACCACACATTTGTCAAGAAGAGGGTAAGGAAAAGAAAAAGAAAAAAAAAAGGAAAGAAAAAGGAAGAGAAAGGAAAAAAAAAGACAAAGACAAATGATAAAATTTTGGAGATAGTAAAATAGTTCAATGATGATAGATATTGATTAATTGACTTAAGTTTTGGGGAAAATGATTTTGCCTTAAAGTTATATACTTACAACTGTATTTTAAAATAGTTTATTTAGAATTAAAGATATCTTCAATGAAATATGAACATTCACTTGAGTAATTTGTTGCACAATGGCTTAAAGTGCTAAATCCCTATTCTTTTTTTTTTTTTTTAAGATTTTATTTATTTGTTTGACAGACAGAGATCACAGTAGGCAGAGGTAGGCAGAGAGAGAGAAGGAGGCAGGCTCCGTGCTGAGCAGAGAGCCTGAGGTGGGGCTCGATCCCAGGACCCTGAGATCATGACCTGAGCTGAAGGCAGAGACTTTAACCCACTGAGCCACCCAAGTGCCCCCAAAATCCTTATTCTTGATGTAGAGAAAAGATTATTAAACTGAAAACCTGAATTCTAGTCTTTAACTTGACCATTTACTAGTAATTTGTCTTACAAAAGCCTTTTAACATCTCTGAGATTCAGTTTACTATCAAAACCAGGTTTAGAAATTTTACTTATATCAAGAGTTGTGGTGGAGATTAAGGATAGTAATATTTCCTTCACTGTAGCAAATGCACACCTATTTGCAGTTTTTTTTTAAATTATACCATTAAGATGAGTGCCTGTTGGCACAGTTGGTTAGACAGCTGACCCTCAGTTTCAGCTTAGGTCATGATCTTAGGGTCATGAGATCAAGCCCTGCATCCCACTCCATGCTCAGCACAAAGTCTGCTTGAGATTCTCTCTTCCTCTCCTTCTGACCCTCCCTGACCTTGCATGCTCTCTCTCTCTCAAATAAATAAATAAATCTTTAGGGGCATCTGGGTGGCTCAGTGGGTTAAAGCCTCTGTCTTAGGCTCAGGTCATGATCCCAGGGTCCTGGGATTGAGCCCTGCATCAGGCTCTCTGCTCAGTGAGGAGCCTGCTTCCTCCTCTCTCTCTCTCTGCCTTCCTCTCTGCCTACTTGTGATCTCTGTCAAATAAATAAATAAAATATTTTTTTAATTATAAATAAATAAATAAATCTTTGTAAATAAAAAAGTAAATAAATAAAGCCATTAAGAGGCTCACCTTTAATATTCTTGACTTTTAGGGCAAGAGTACAAAAGTATAAATATTAATATTTCTAATATTTAAGTTTGTAACTAGGCTACTAGATGGCATGTATTTGCATTCTTGACAAATATTACTTCAAAATAATAAAATATAAATATATATATAAACTTACTGTTCTTATATAACCAAAGGCCAACTCAATATGAGGGACATCTGAATGCAGTTATTGTTGCACATGCCTGGATAGTCTTTTGGGGCTAATAATGTTTGTATTCATAATGAAATAGACACAATAATATTGTTATAGTACATTTTTTCCCTTTATTTGTGTTTCATTAGGAGGGATGATATAAAGGATTTAAAATAAAATATAAGCTCTCAAAGATTACTAAAGTCATCATGAAAGGACTCAGGAGACAACTAAATAAGACTCCCACTGACCAAATATTGGAAATTATAAACACCTTTAAGAATAATAACTACAGTGGATGAAAGCCTATTAAGTATTAATAAATGCATAAGTTTAAATTATGCTAAAATAATGTTTATGGAAGATGTTAGGGATCTAAATCACTATTTGCAAATTGGCAAATAAAGGGAAAGAATCACAATTTATCCTGCCATTAATCTCCACATAAATGTATTAAATAAAGAAAAAATGGCAGAATTTGAATATTCCCATTTTGCAAACTCTGATGAACTAATAATACACTAAGATTTTGAACATCCAGGATAGCTAATATCATAATTAGAAAGACTGCTAAGGTTTTTAGACTTTTGGAAAGAAGAGCAAAATAGCATCTGTGAAGGGTCACCTGGGTGGCTCAGTTGGTTAAGCATCTACCTTCAGCTCAGGTCATGATCTCAGGGTCCTGGAATCAAACCTTATATCAGGCTCCTTGCTCAGTGGCTCTTCCTCTCCCTCTGTGATCTCTCTCTCTTTCACTCTCTCTCAAATAAATAAATAAAAATCTTTAAATTAAAACAAAAACTGTGAAGAATTCTTGCAAACAAAGAAAAAAGGAAAAAAATTGAACCTGATTAAGCCTCTAGTTTGGATTCAGCCACTTGTTCAGAAGAAATGCAAAGAACACACCACAGTGATGCAGTCTACAAAATCCAGAGCTGTGCTCACTGTGGTAACAATAAAAGAAAAAAAAAACTTATTTCAATTTCTGAGGCACACTCTACACATTTCTTTCAAGAACTCAATAGCTCTATGTGTCTAGTGGCTACCATATTGAACGCTCAAGAATATTTCCGTCATTGCAGAAAACTTCTTTTGAACAGGACTGATCTAAACTGTGCAAGACACTGTAGGACCAATAATCAGTTTCTACAACTGATTGTGGGGAGTGAAGAAAGAGAGAGTCAAGAGAGAGTGAGGGAGGGCAAGAGAAAGAAAGAGAGAAAAAAATTCATAGATATTCATGACATACTTAACACTTATGTGAGACCTATTGGAATCTCAATTCAAGAGAATCTTTTAAAAATAGTACATTTTAATACTTATGAGGTCACTGGGATTTTGAAAACTAGCTGGATAGTCAATGATACAAGTAAATGCCATTATTTATTTTTAGATGTAGTAATGTTAAAAATAGTTCTTATAATTTAATATTACAAACCAAAATATTGATGAGTGAAAAGATAGCATCTTAAAACTTCAGAAGGGGGGTGGGGTTATGAACATTGGGGAGGGTATGTGCTTTGGTAAGTGCTATGAAGTGTGTAAACCTGGCGATTTACAGACCTGTACCCCTGGGGATAAAAATATATGTTTATAAAAAATTAAAAATTAAAAAAGAAACTTCAGAAAAGACAGTAAATGATGAAAAGTTGCACAAAATACAAAGATACGTTTTGTTTCTAGGAAATGAATGAATAGGAATAATTGATTGAATGTACTCTTTGTTGGTCCACCCAAGAAATATTCCAACCCTGAAGACAGGTAAAAATAAATAAATTAATTAATTAATATGATCATGATCATGATGTTCCTATTTGTCCTCCTTTTCCTCTTCCTCATCAGAATCAGCATCACAATTTTTATCTCAGTGTTTAAAGAAACAATATCAACATCATCTCTTTAAAGAAGACTTTTCCTGCAAAGGACTAAATACTAAATATCTTAGGATTTGCATTCCATATAGTCTTTATCACAGCTATTCAATTCAGCAGTTATAATATGAAAACAGCCATAGACAAGCCACAGACAAATGCATATGGCTATATTTCAATAAAACATTATTAGTAGGCACTAATTGGAATTGCATATAGTGTGTGTGTTAAGAAATAGTTTCCATTATTTCACTAAAGTGCAAGATCTTGAGAGTAAGGTGATTTATTAACTTATCTTTATGTCTCACAAACTGGCATTAAATAGACATAGAACACATTTTGTTTCTTGAATGGAGAGGAGAAAATAAGTATAATTCTAGTTCTCTAGGAACACATGGTCAACATCTGGAGACAGGATCCTTTTAGTTACTCTCTTTTCTCTTACCATGTCATCTCTATGCAAAGTAAGTCAGTGTTTCCTAAATCCACCCTCCCACCAAAGCACTTAGGCCTTTGCTTATACATGGTATAAATATTTAATTATCTGTTAATTACCTCTTTAAAGCCATCTTGTATCAATTTATGCCAGCAGCAAACCCTCGGGGATAAGATTAGGGTTTAAAATCTGTTTTGGGATTGATCGCTTGCATGTCTAATGAAGACGATTGGCACCTCTAGCTGCAATGTCATTGATCTGCACAATACAGCATGAAAAAAAATCTGTTTTTCAGGAAACAAAATTCTCTCGTACAATGGAAAGTTTTTCTTTGATCATACTTTTTGCACAGTATAGGTGATTTTTTAAAAGATTTTATTTATTTATTTGACAGACACAGATCACAAGTAGGCAGAGAAGCAGGCAGAGAGAGAGGAGGAAGCAGGATCCCCGCTGAGCACAGAGTCAGATGCGGGGCTCCATCCCAGGACCCTGGGATAGTGACCTGAGCCAAAGACAGAGGTTTTAACCCACTGAGCCACCCAGGCGCCCCAATACAGGTGATTTAATAGCAAGAATATCAGGAGGAGAATAATGGTTGGTAAAAGCAATCAACAAAGCAAGGAAACATTATCACTCCGCATTAGCATAATATGAGAAGCAGCAAGAAAAGCAATGTAAAATGAATGAATGATTTTTTTCCAGTATGGCACTCAGTTGGAAAACTATAAGCAAAACCACATAGGATTCTTGACACAAATAATAATATGCTATGTGACTCCACTAGACTCAAAGTTCTATTAGTGTCAGGCACCTCTCACAACTACACATTTAGCTCCTGAAAAATTCTCGAAATAAAGCCCTTAATAGGCATTGTAACTGAATGAATGATCATGCCCCATTGTGTGGTTAACATATATTGTTTCTGCTAGATTTCATAATAACCCTGAAAAAGAAGTTTTATCATCCCCATTGTATAGATGCAGTAACTGATGTTCAGTTGTTTGCCATTGACAACATAAACTATAAGTGATAAATTCAGTGTTCAAGAATAGGTCTTTGTGATTCCAGGGCTCTTACAATAAACCTACATAACTCTCCAAAATGCCTTTTTCGAAGATTTTTGTTCTTATGGTAAATTAAAACTTGTTTCAAGAACTCAATAGCTATATGTGACTATGGCTATAAAAAGTCCTTTTTTTGTTTTACATTGGTACATTGGTAAATAATAAAGGATTTCTTTGTGTTCTCCATCATGGGTAATGAATAGATGAAGGACCACTTACCAAAGGAATAGTTATAATAATAATACAAATAATAATATAATGAAAAAGATAAAATAATAAAAATATTTCAACTAATGTGTTAAATGATAAGCACTCTCCGCATTTAATCATTACATCAACTATTTGAGAAGATACCACTTGTATCTGCTTCTTCAGGAGCTTTTAAATATGAGAAAGCTGAGGTTAAATAACAGTGAATAACTTGCCTAAATTACAAACATCATATGGTTAATACTAGGATAGGAAGGCAATTATTGCCAAGTGGTAAAGGTGGGTGTAACTTAGACTTTAGAACTCTGATTTAAAATCATGTTCACATAATTTTAACTGTAAATATCCCTAGAAAAATTATTCTTATCATCATAGTGTTGATTTGAGACATTTGAATCATGTCTGAGTCTTCTAAAATTATCTTTATGATGCATGTGTGTGTGTGTGTATTGCAAAGCTTGACAAGTACTTTTGATATATTCTTATCTTAGAGCAGTAGTTTAACATTTTATCTCAGGACATGTTTACACTCTTAAAAATTATTGGGAACTACGAAGTGCTGTTGTATAGGTGATATATATGAATATATTATATAATTACAAATAACATTGGAAAATTTTGAAATATTTATTATTTTATTTATTTATATATAATATTTATTATTTTGTTTATTATTTATTATTTTATTTAGGAATAGCAAAAGTAAATGCACTGCATGTTAACATAATTCATTTTTAATAGAAATCACAGTATTATCTAAAATGAAAAAACAGGGGCGCCTGGGTGGCTCAGTGGGTTAAGCTGCTGCCTTCAGCTCAGGTCATGATCTCAGGGTCCTGGGATCGAGTCCCGCATCGGGCTCTCTGCTCAGCGGGGAGCCTGTTTCCCTCTCTCTCTCTCTGCCTGCATCTCTGCCTACTTGTGATCTCTCTTTGTCAAATAAAATGAAAAAACATACTAACAGTAGTGGCCTTGTTTTATATTTTGGTAACATGTACATTTTTGTACTAGAGTACAGTTTAATAGAAAGCAGTTAAATTCCTATGACTTATGCCTTCAAATTCTGGTTTATGTTGTTTTTATTGAAAAACATGAAGAAAATCTGAACGCACACATGTATGTAGATGTCGAAGGGAGAAAAAACCTTTTGGATAATTACGGATACCTTTTTTAGATACTACACTAAAACTTAACCAGTAGAAATTTCTTAAAGATTAGTGGCAATGTAGAATCTTGTTCCATATCAGTAAACTTTCAGTTATCGGTTACATTAAAGTTAATTAAGCTACCTTGCATTTTGAATGGATCTTTTACCCATTTATTATTTTATAACAATAAGCACTTGTCATTTGGAAAACAATGGTTCCCTGATCTTCCAAATATTGACAAGTGTTATTATAATATGTGAAAAATTTACATTCCTTAATTTCATTAGCTATTTCATCAGAAAAGTCTTAAGTATTACAGAACTATTAAGTTCATGGTAATATACACAACATTTCTAATATTTTAATTTTTTGTGAGAGCTCAAATTGTATCATTGGTGACAAATTATGTCATTTGCTTTTTAAAAAAATGACACTGCACTTCATATATTTCCTAGATAGATTTGATGTGTTATTTTGATGTGAACAGCCATAGTTTGTCAGTTGTTCTTTCAAGGGAAGGGGTTTCTGTGAATAAAAGGAGCTATTACTGTGAATTAGTGGCATTGAAGAACACAAAGATTGATGATAGTACAGTGTGGTGCCACTGCTTTGAGCTGTGTTAGAGCATTTGCACATTGTAAATGCTCCAGCAGCCATAAAGTTATTGGATATTATAATCCAAATTAAAAAAAATGTAAGATTTTTCAAGCAAATGTTCAAGAATGTTACTCTAGCGTGATCTGGAGTGGCACCCCAAAAATGTGGTACCACTCAATGAAACCGCCACATGTTATGAATATATGTGCAATGAAAGTCAATGGACTATTTGGACCTTTATGAAGTTCACTGGAGGATGTATACGAGGATGTACCTTGTGCCCGAATCTCTAGGTTTATTTCATTTCAGTGGAGTCCTTTTAGTCCATTTATCAGAGAGTGGTGCAAATATCTTCAACCTCAGTTTACTTAGTATTTTGAAAACTGGCCTAAGTGAAGTAAGGAGGTAGAAATAAAAATAACAAAATAAAGTGCATCTGACTAGAAATTAACTCTCAATAGGAAAAATCTGTTGTTTGGATACTTTGGACATGTCATTAAGGTTCTTGTCCTTGAAAAAAATCACATATCTAATTCATATCTTGAGGGATCATTCATTGAGTTAAATAATCCATGAAAAAATAGATATACATTTGGGATGTATGATCTTTCCTGTGTACAAGTGGAATTCCATTTCTAAATGGGATGTTTTGCTTTATGTATATGATATAATATTTGTTACTTATTTTTTTAAAGATTTTATTTATTTATTTATTAGTCAGAAAGAGAGAGACAGAGAGACCAAGCACACAAGCAGGGGGAGCATCAGGCAGAGGGAGCCCAATGCAAGACTTGATCCGGAGACCCTGGGATCATGACCTGAGCCAAAGGCAAATGCCTAATGGACCAAGCCACCAAGTGTCCCATTTGTTACTTATTTTAAAAGATGCTCTCGACACCTGGGTGGCTCAGTCACTTAAGTGTCTGCCTTCAGCTTAGTTCATGATCCCAGGGCCCTGGCATCAGGTCCTGCATCAGGCTTGTACTTGACACTTACCTCAGCTTGTACTCTCTCTCTCACTAAGTAAATAAAAAATTTAAAAAAAAAAAAATAAAATAGGGGTGCCTGGGTGGCTCAATGTGTTAAAGTCTCTGCCTTTGGCTCAGGTCATGATCCCAGGGTCCTAGGATCAAGCCCCACATCAGCTTCCCTTCCTCTCTCTCTGCCTGCCTCTCTGCCTACTTGTGATCTCTGTCTGTCAAATAAATAAGTAAAAAATCTTTTAAAAATAAAAAATAAAAATAAATAAATAAAAGATGTTGTCAAAAAGAACAAAAGGATGCCATTATGCTATTACTACAAATATCTACACAATAAAAAGCAAATATCATTGCAAAAATAATTACTGAAGTAGTTGGTTTCATTTACCCACTGAAAGGGAGTTTGGCCCATAAGGGTTTGGTGGAATCCACTTTGAGAATTGTTTTAATGGAGGAATGACCTTAATTAAGCCTTTTTGGATGGTGATCTTTTATGATTTTGTTGATGTTCAATTTGGTGCTTCTTTTGCTTTGGTTAATTATGATAATATACTTTGGATGCTTCCATTGGTGTACTAAATTTGAGTTTTACTGGCTTTAAAAAGGTAATTGTGCGCATCTTTCCACAATTTTGAATTCTGAAGTTAAGTGATCTCATGTTAGTGGCTTAAAATCAGTCATTGTGAGAGTATTTATACCTGAAAATTGAGAGATGCTACAAATCAGAGCATTTTGCCCCTGGGGAGTTGGTTGTTAAACATTTCTTTGTATACTTTGTTTTTATTTATTTATCTTTAATGTATACTACATCTTCACTACTAGCATCGTATCAGTCTCATGTCAGAGGACTCTAATAGAGATGGATGTAAACTGTTCATGGATTTGTCTGCTACAGGAGAATTGAGATGATCATGACTTGGGAAAACCCTTATCCCTTGATCGTATTTATCTCTTTATGCCTTTGATATTTAACCAAATACACATTGTGTACCCTCCCATTCTGTATAGTATTTAATTAATTATAAAATAAACACACAAATAGACAAATAGAAACATTTCCATATGTTATGCCTCAGCCAACTGGGATGAGTGGTGGTTGAGAATTAAAAATCAAATAAAAAAGAATCTCCCCCAAATATAGATTAATGACTTTAGTAATTTAATTATTTATCAATAAAATTTGTAAACAAATAATTACAAGAGTATAATTATTAGTAATAATTTTTGGTTAGAAATCTATGTGTTTATATATGTATGTGAAAAATACAGAAGGTGCAATCAGTGGGACTACTCTTGCCTGTTGTATGTTGAGTCACAGAATGACCCTATTTCAGTTGTTTAACTTTTCTGAGATATTGTATTCTAATTTTTAAAATGATAGGGGATAATATGAGTTAGGCTAGATAAACCTGAATATAATTCTTGTCTCCTTTTTTCACCTACTTAGTGCCTAGTCATTTTTCAAAACCCTCCCCATATGCTACCTGATTGGAAAAACATTTCTTCATTTCCTTCTGAACTAGAAGTGCACAACTCTATCTATCTTGTGTTCTAGTTACCGCATGGTAATGTCTACTTAAGTATAAGCTACTTGAGGACAGAGGCTTGCCTTTCATTTCTGAATTTTCATTTCCGAACACTGGAGGTGTTCAGAAAATGTCTGACGAATATTTAAGTGAACAGATATTTTGATGAAAAATAGTCCATGATTCTAAGGCCCAAGTCCTTTGTTTACTGCTCTGCAAGACTGTAGGTGAAACAGCAAGAGAGATTCATCCTATTACCAAATTAGGCATAGTTTCCCATTTTAAAAGATTCGTGCCTTTTACAAATGTCTGTACGATAAACATGGTTGGGCTCTGAGCAACAAGTGAATAGAAACTGAGATGTCAGACCCACAGGAGCCCATCATTAACAGGTCTTGAATATGTTTAAATGCTTTTAGAAGCCCTTTATTAGAAGAATTTTTTTAGCGCATTTTAAGATTAATGGTTGCTTTCCTGTATTCATGTTCTGTTTGCGGAAACAGATGGAATTTTAAGCATTAGGCTATAATAAAATTTGTTCCTTGCTATGACAAAATATTCATTATATGCTGTCAGAGGAATACAGATTCTGAAAAGTTGGCTTTTAAGTAGTTTTCAGGCATAAAAGCTTGATTTACTTATTGAGGTAAAAAGTAATGGTGTGAGCTCTTACGACTGTAAACTACATTTCTATTTGCCTGATAATCCTTTTTATTAGCAATAGAACTATGAATGTGTGGGGAGGCACATTAGTTCAGCCATAGGAGAGATTCTTCTTTATTAAACGCATGTTTCCAAAGAGGGAAGATTATTTACCTTTCAGTGGAAACAACCACAACATCCACTCAAAAGCAAATTGTGTTCTTGGGGTAAAGATATTAAATTGATATTAATAGGCATTCTATTCTAGAGCAACTGATTCTGTTGGTTCACTTATTGTGCCACCTTTGGAAGATTGCAGAATCAATGACCCTAGAGGTTTCTTAGTCTCCAATATTTATGGTTTGGATTTTTAATGCCTTTAAAAAAAATGTAATTTTGTTCCCTTTAGAAGTTTTACTCTGTCTTTGTTTCACAGCTTGGAAAAAGCTTTGCATTGATAAAAACAACGAGAAAATCATAGTCTTATGTGATCAAGTATATCAGAAAACTCAAACAGCCTGGAGCTACCAGATTTTAGAGGAGATAATGCTAAGATTTTGAAAGAATTTTTTTTTGTAAAAAGACAGCCACTATTGTATGAGTCACCATCCATTTTTTAGGCTCCTTTATCTAAAGATTCTGAGTGATGAAACAAAATGGAATACACTGGGATCTCCACCCAGAGATGATGTATTTTGAGCTCTTTAGCTTAGAGGGCATGCTAATTATTACTGTTCCTGTGGATCTAATTACTGATGAACTCAAAGCTATAAGATTAGAGAAGTTACCTCAAATTCCAAACCTATACAACACCTTCTCAGAAGGAAAAGAGAGGAAGAGAAGGACAAAGATTAATATAATGTAATATTTATAATATTAATATTTATATAACTGTTTAAGCCACAAAGTTGCCCAACACATTAGTGGAAGAAAAGCCTACAGATGTGTGTGTTTATGCTCTGAATTACATCTTCAAACACTGCGAGGTTCTTCTTGCGGTTTATCCGTTCCCTCCAGCTTCAACTATCTATCCTTTGCTATCTTGGAACCTCTTAAGTCCTTAAGATTTACAAATGCTCCAATTAGAAAAAGATATAAAGAATTTTGTTTAGGAGTTGGTAGGCATCACACACTTACTAGGTGTGTGTCGGTGGACAAGAAACCCGACTGTTACTCTATAGTTCTTTGTTTTCTCTTCTGTAAAATAAGAATAATATTAACTGGGTCTGAAGTTGATGATAAAGTTTTTGTGAGATGTATATAATGTGCATAATATTAATTGGCACATAGCCATTCAATGAATATGTAATTCCCCATGACCATGATAAAAATCAGGGTAAGTCACTCTGATAACGGGCCCACATTGTCAGCCTTATTGTCTACTTCTAGCAGCATTGTCTTTCTTTTTTTCTTTTCCCCCCCTTCCTCCCTGTCTCTGTCTTTCTTCCCTTCCTTCATTCCTCCCTCCCTTCTTTCCTTTTTTCCTTCCTTCCTTCCCATGTTGCTATTATTTAAATCATAAACAAATGTGTGAAAACAGATTACAGCAGGTCAGGAAAGAAATGACTTGGTCACATGTGTGACTAAGAGGTTTAATTTCATAAACTGCGGGACTGGGAAATGGTAGATCAGAAGATTTGGTCTTCAGCTCAACTTAACAGATACTCTTGGATAATAAAATTGCTCCATAAACACTGATCATGTCTAGTGTGTAATGCATGCATATTCTACATATATGTTATTTCCCTTCTTTTCTACACAGGACGTCTTCAGGGCAGAGCAATGTCTTATTCATCGTGGCTTCTCTAGAATAGTACCTACTACGTTTTATCTCTTAATAAATGTTGCAAGAATTCTGTTTCCTGAAGGAAAAATCAAAGTGATCTGATATGCAAAGAAGAAAAGGGTGGGGTCAGGACTTGTGAAACACGAAGATGTCCACAGAAGCTAAGGCTCTGTGAAAGCAACCAGAGGAGATAAAAAGTATCAGGACCACCACAGGGGTTTACCTCTGATCTGGTAACATGGGTCTATACTGTAGTCATGGTGCTTATGTGGTTCGTGCTATGCCCAAGAAAACTGAGAGTACCGAGGAAAGACTTGGAACTAATACCTGCACTGTCCTTAATTTAACAATCATAGTGATGGCCTTCTGTATCTGGAGAGTCATTTTTGAATATGAAGTATTATTATGTAGAGCCTTGTAATTTCAACCTGTAAGCTAAAGCTATTTAGCTCCCCCTGCCAGGTAAATTTTATTTTTTCTAATTTTTAAAAATTTTTTTTTATTAACATGTAATGTATTATTTGTTTCAGGGCTACAGGTCTGTGATTCATCAGTCTTACACAATTCACAGCACTCACTATAGCTCATACCCTCCCCAATGTCCATCACGCAGCCACTCCATCCTTCCTACTCCACTCCACTCCAGCAACCCTCAGCTGGTTTCCTGAGATTAAGAGGCTCTTTTGGTATGTCTCCCTCTCTGGTTTCATCTGGTTTCCTTTTTCCCTCCTTTCTCCTATGATCCTCTGTCTTGTTTCTCAAATTCCTCATATCAGTGTAGCTTTAATAGACTTTTAAACATGGAAGGCAGGATGAGATGGTACTGTTAAAAAGCAAAAAAACAAACAAAAATACCTTTTCTAAAACTATTAAATCATTAACAAGACAAAGCCACATACTAAATTTCAGCAATTAATGAACAATTTCATGTGGCTAAAGGCAGTTTTGATTTCCATATTTAAAGACAGGTTCGTATTTTGTGAGTAACAGCAAAATCTCAAAAAACCCTGCAAAACCCTGTTTTGTGTGATAGAATTTGTATTAGCTTGGGAAAGAACTGCCATGGCATATACTTAGGGACCAATTCCATTATTTTATTTTACTTTAGAGCTTAAGTATTTTTTGTTAGAATGTATGCATATTTTCATTCATTTTTGTGAATTAGAACACTGTTGAATCTTGGCATGCAATGACACAGTATTCAGTTTTTCTAAATGCATTTAAAGAAAGCTCATTTGTAATTCTGGCCAGGAAAATATACTGTGAGTTTCTAAGACAAGATACAGGAGGGATTTAGCTAATTGGTGAAAAAGCCTACCAAAAGCCAAACATCCCATCTTAAGAGCTTCCTTGTTCTTACTTTATATTAAATCATATACTTCTCACAGCAAGCCTGTTTTACCCTCATTTATGAGGTAAAGAATAAGTGAATTGTATGCTCTAGAGTACTTAATACATATTTGCTGAATAAATGAATGAATGAATAAATAAATAATATACAACATACAGAGTTCTTGGGACAAAGTCATAAGAAAACCTTTGCATTTTCTCTGTTTAAAACTACCTCCAGCATTGCTGTTATTTTTCACTTTACTAAGTGAAGACTTTGGGGAATCTACTGGCAAGCCCAGAGAGGAATAGGTCAGACCAAAAGATGTGCTTGAGTTTTAAGAACTGTAAAGAAAAGAATTTATAATAGGGATTTTTCAAAATATTTTCCTGGCAAAATAAGGAACAACAAGATGAGAAATTGTGGATTAAAAATACTAAATAATTACATTTTATATGGTTTTTATTTTATTTTTTAAATGAAAAGCACAAAAGAACTAATATTTTTCAATAACATATTCCATCATACTATATTGATTTCCATGTCTCTGAATTTTAGTAATGCCTTTTACAAAAACATACTTAAATGTTATTTAAAAAGACAGAGTATTAGGATAAATTTGCTTATATACATTACCCAAAGGTCTCATGGATAAGATTTATATTTTTCTCTTAAGAAAATCTTTCAGGTAATATACAGGAGAGAAGATTGGTGTCTTTAATAAATGAAAATTCTAAAAAAAGTAAAAAGCACATATGTGAGAAAACCACTTAAAGAAATATAGAGCCAATATACTTAAAAAATATTCAGTAGCCAAAGAAATTCAAATCAGATGCCAAGACATGAATTCTTTTTTAAAATGTTTCAAAAGAGTTAAAAGTAAAACTAATGCAGGGGTGTGGAAGACATAAAAAAATAATAATCCAAAGAGCAAAGAATTATTAATGGAAGAACCCATTAGGAAATATGTATTAGAAGCATAGAATTCTTCACACCTTTTCTCAGATTCTCATTCTAATAATACTAATAATTATGAATATCTGTACAATATAGTTTTAAAGATATTTACTTTGCTCATAGTAAACAACTGGGGGGGAACGGAATGTATAACAATAGAAGAATGATGATTGCCTATCCATTTAATGAATTGCAATAACTAACTATATTACAGAACATTTGTTTTTCTAATGGCCATGTGAAGTCTGGAGATATGATGGATGGCTTAGAATCTCCTGCTGAAATTTTTTCAAAGCACATGTTCTTCCAGAGTTGTCCAGCAAGATCATACTCCCTGCATACTGGTTGTTCCCAAGAATGTAGCTCTAGGTTATTCTGAAAAGTGCTTTTCATTTCTTACTCTTAAAGAACCACTAATCTAGAAGAATATGTTAATGAGATAGCAAGATATTTGTAAAACAGTAGTAAGATGAAAAAGTCATTCTTAAGATGGTGTTTCATTTTTATAAAAGTGATAGACAGAATATCTTCCTGTTTATATTTTTAAAAATCAGAAAAGATACATACTAGAATGTTCATGGTGTCCATCTTGTTAGTAAGATTATATATAATTTCATTTTATTTTATTTCTGTATTAACAAATTTTCAATAATGGATACATATTCTTTTATAGCCCAGGCTTTCCTATTTAAAATTGTCACGTCAACATACACACTTTTCCTTTAATCTTTCCACCTTATTTTTTCTCCATATCTCATACTACATATTTTACTTATTTTTGCTTATTGTCTAAGCCCTTTGACTACATTGAAAACTTCCCATACAGAGATATCTATAACCTCACCTGGACATATAGCGATGGTGAATTAAATATTTTTGAATATATGAATTTCTATACTTATACAATCCTTCTTGAACTAGTGAACTTTTCTTTTTTAGTTTTAATTCCAATGTAGTTAACATACAGTGTATGATACAGTCATTCAACAATTCCATACATTAGCCAGTATCCATCACGATAAGTATACTCCTCAATCCCCATCACCTATGTAAACTTAATTTTCTCAGCCAATGTGAATATTTTACATTATATATTATTGTCACATTAGTTTTAATGAATCTATTAGTCTGAATAAACTATTGGTAACTTTTCTTTATGAAGAGAGGAAAAATGGAACAATATCTAGTTGTTGTTTTTCAGCATATCTCCTTTCTCCCCAGTCCATTGTCTTTTCCTGCTGATCATTGGGGCCAAAAGACATATGTTTCCTTTGGATTGACTATGTATCCAAATAATCATTGTCACTTAATTTAATGTACTTATATACATTTCTAATTTATATATTCTAACCTGTGAACATATTTCATTTGAAAGTAGTTTATGGTAATCACCTGGCACCAGGCTATTAATCTTTGAAGGCAGGATTATGTTTTTGAACCTCCAGAAGAACCTGGAATTACCTAATTATGGAGTCTAACAATGCCTGACATATTTAAAAATTACTGAATACTTGTAGCGCCTGGGTGGCTCAGCCAGTTAAGCCTATGGCTCTTGATTTCAGCTCAGGTCATGATCTCAGGTCATTAGACTGAGCCCACATCAGGCTCGCAATGGACATGGAAACTGCTTAAGATTCTCTCTCTCCCTCTCCTTCTGCCCCTCGCCCCACCCCTTGCAAGTGCACTTGCAATCTTTCTCCCCCCCTCCCTCTCACTCTCTCTCAAAAAAAAAAAAGAAAAAGTGTTGAGACACCTGGGTGGCTTAGTTAGTTTAATACCTGCCTTGGCTCAGGTCATGAGCCAGGATCAAAGCCCTAGGTTGGGCTCTGTGCTCAGCGGCAGGCAGTTCTCCCTCTCCCATTGCTCCTCTTTCCTGCTTGTGCTCTCTCTTTCTCTCACAAATAAATCTTTTTAATTTTTTTTTAATTTTAAAATGTTAAAATTACCATATGCTAAATGAATAAATAATAATTATTTATGCTAATATAGAGGGGCAAATAAACCAAAGCCAGATGGCCTGATTTTTTAATTTAAATCTATGCTTTATTACTTATCAGCTGTGCCACTTGGACCATCAATTTATCCTTCTATTCCTGAATTACCTCATCTATAAAACAGAGTACTTACAGTACATACAGTATCAGGACAAACAGGTTACACACACGCACACATATATCCCCCCCCTACACACAAACCTCACTTGGAAAATGAATAATTGGTATGTAACAAACACCATATAAGGGTTAGTTGCTACTTTAATTTATTGTGGATGTTGATATTATTTTATTGTTTTTATTATAGAGGATAGGTCATTGAGGCAGAAGCTTGAATTCGAATGATTCAGCATTTATTTATGCTCACTGGGCTTTATTTTGTCTAGCTGTAAATCAGGCATAAAACAAAAAGGTGATTCCTACTTCACAGGAATCAAGATGTTAGGATCAAGAAAAACGTATGTGAAAGCAATTTTAGAACTATAATGTTTTATGTAGATACAAGAAGTTATTATTTTTACTGTAAGTAATAACTAATAAAAAATGAAATAAAGATAGTTTTCATTTTTGTTTATTATAAAGAAAAGGCTCTCAAATAGATACATATATGTATATATTTACTACCAGAAGAACCCAACTATTTATAAATGCTTTTTGTATTTTTCAAAAAAATAAATTAGCCATTCACATTAGTCTAAATTTTTCTTATTTCAGAGCTCTGAGATAAAGACCCATTTTTAATTGAAAGAAAAAGAAAATATAATTCTCACATCATAAATTTAGACACCTAAAAGTACTTTAGAGTACAAAGTTGGGTTTATATAACTAAATGCATAAATATACCATAGTATCAGCTTTAGGAAGATTTTAGTGATGATTTTTTACTAGATTTTAGGATAACTCACTTACTTTAGGATAACTCACTTGTTTTACAGGTGGAGACATAGAGGATCCAAAATGAATGACTTTAAGGTCACTGAATGGATGCCAAGGTCAGGACATTTTATCCTGACAGGTGCAATGGTAATGAGCTCTGTGAATTTATTACAGTCATCAAACTTCTGCCTTATTTTTTCCAGACTAAGTCATAATAGTATTTACTGGAGAGGGACAAGGCAAGGGTCAGCCTAGGTCCGTGCTTTGAAGATGTAACATTCTCCCCAAAATGATACATATTTAATGCTCTGCACCTAAACCCAGCATTTCTTTTATTTTAATATAACATGGTACTTGATGTAAAAACAAGAACACAATGATAATATGACATTTCCTTTTTAATCCAGGGGAATTATAATCATGCTTTCTAATAAGTCATGAAACATTTATGGATGGACATGCATATACCATAAAATTTTAATGTGTACTTGCATATCTTAAATTTAAAACAAAAAAATTAAAGGACATTAATTTAGTAACATTAAGGATCTTAAATATCTCAATTTAAAGCTCAGAGTTGTAAAGATTCTACTGAATTTATTTGAGTGTTAAGTTTTGCACTGATTTAATACTTGCTTGTTTTGAAAGTGTAGAATGAAAACAATGAGGTAGTAAATATATACTGAAGGTCATGATGATAATAGAATTTCCCTTTAAGTTCATTTTTTATATATTTTTGTCCTATTATTTTTTCCTGATTAAAAAAATCTTACTCAACTTGTATAATTTTACTTCCAGACCATCCCCATGCACATGGTTCCCACTGAATATTTATGAATCAATGAATGACTCTAAGTGTCACTCAGTCTAATCATAATACAGTTGACCCTTGAACTATAGAGGTTTGAACTGCCCAGGTCCACTTACACATGAGCATTTTGTTTTGTTTCATTTTGTTTTAAGAGGTGACAGAAGAAGCCATAAGGCATTTATTTACAATTGCCTACCTCAGTCTCCATAAGACTGAATCCAAGGCAACAGATGGAAAGGTTGTGCCTACTGCTCTCTGAGTATCTGGGGAGGCCCTCCAATGCTATCAGCAGCCCCCACGGCCCTGGGACTGGGCAGGACTGCAGGGCCCCCAGTGTGCCAATAGGTGGTAGTGAGTGGAGCACTGGGGGGCTAGTGGTGAAGAAGCTGGGCTGAAGTGGAAGAAGGCACCCAGTAGGCAGGAATGGCACAGCACAGGGGGTGTGGTGCCCCAGGTAACTCCCACCTCATGGGTTCTTCATGCACCCAGCCAGGCTCCTGGGTGGCTATGGGCTTCAGTCCCTCCTTGCAGTGATGCCCTGGCCTCAGCCCCCCTGGGGGCTGGTATACTCATGTGGAGCCACAGCTGCCAAAAGCCATGGACTGGTGGTACAACTTCAGGCAAATGAGCATCTGTATGCCCCTGCAGGCCACTGTCACTGCCAGAGGGCATGTCCTTCAGCTGCAAGTGCAAAACTGAGGCCACCTGCTACAGAGTATTGCCACCCCAGGTCCAGGCCCTATGCTGCTGCCCTTGTCCCAGAGGCTGCCTGAAGGCTGATTTCATATAATAAATATACCATACAGTACTGTAAATGCATTTTCTCTTCCTTATGATTTTCTTAATAGCCTTTATAAGAATATAGTGTATTATGCATATACATGCAAAAGATGTGCTAATTGACTGTTTATGTTAGTGGTAGGGCTCCTTGTAACAGTAAGCTATTAATAGTTAAGTTCTGGGGGGTCCACAGTTATACTTGGATTTCAACTGTGCATGGAGTCGGCATCCATAATCCCACGTTGTTCAAGGTCCACGGTTTTTCAAAATTCAGTATAAATGCACTTTCATCATGGAGTAGTCAAAAAATTATCTTTCCCTCTTGGCTGAGCTCTAAAAATATCCACGTTCTATATTTCTTACTTGTCATTCTAGTCATTTATTTGCTGAATTATTACTTCAGACTTAAAGTTGTACCCTTAGGCTGACAGTCAAACAGAGAGCAGCAGTTGGAATGCAGTTTAGCAGATACTGGTATAGGTATGTCCAAAGTACTGTGGAAAAGATGATGAGACAAGAAATCCTGATAAATTTATGGAAGCTCCATAGAGGAGAGGCCGTATGGACAGTAGTACCTAGTTGTTGAATAAGAAGAATTTTGACAAATGAAAACTGATGGGAAATCCATTTTATTCAGGAGCTCACATCAAAATGTCATTAAGCGAAAGCAGCCTGGGGATATGCAGATCTTTTGTATTTCCTGCTAATTTTATAATTTCCTTATATGCCATATGAAGACATATTCTCTCTCTCTCTTTCTCTCTTAATTCCCCCCTTCCTTATTTTTCCCGTTTATTTCTTATTTTAAAGCAACATATGAATCTGTTTTTGAAGCACAACCCTGTGCTGTACAGTAATGGATTTGGGAGAGTATTGGTTGTGTGGATTTAGTGGACTATTTTCTCTTCTTTTCTGTCACCCACAATATTGTACATTCTCAAAAACAGGGCAGGAACTATGTCACAATTGTAACCTTACAATATATTGCTATTATTCTCTCCCACATACCCCTTCCATTCCCACCCCCCCACCCCCACCACTCCTCTTCTGGAGTTTGACCTGACAGGAAGTGCTTAAGGCATCTCTTTGCTTCATACTTTTCCTGATCAAAACAGGCACTTGACATTTGCTGATTGAAGGACTTGTTTTTATTCTTACATCGCACATCACACCCAACAGCTTATCAGCAACAAATTTGTGATTGGTTGAAATTTTAAAAGGGGTAGGAGAGGAATTGCATAGTCATGTCAACTATACCGAGGAGGAACCAGATCAAATTAGCCAAAACCCATTGCAAAACAATTTTAAGAAGTGTTTTATCAATTAGCAACTTAGTTATCTCCATGTAAGTTTGCTAGGGCTACTGTAATGAAGTAACACAGAGTTGGTGGCTTAAACAACAGAAAGCTATTTTCGCATAGTTCAGGAGGCTAGAAGTCTGAGATCAGGGGTAGTTTCTTCTGAGGACATTTCCTTGGCTTGTACATGGCCATCTTCTCCCTCTGTCTTCATGTGGTTATTCCTCTGTGTGTCTGTGTCCTCATCTCTTCTCAGGAAGACACTAGTTACATTTTTAAGACAAATACTTGCTAAAGTACCACCAACTTTAACCATAAGGAGCAGCTCTTTAGGCCCTCAATTTTTTTTATGGGCAAGAAGCAGGTTGAAAGAACATTTTTGAATGAGTGAGAATGACAAGAGCCAGAGTGAAAAATATAGAAAACAAATTAAAAAAAAAAAAAAAAAAGGACATCAGTCATACTGGTTTAGGTTCCAACCCAGTGACGTCAGTGAATCTTAATTACATCTCTAAAGATCTTCTCTCCAAGCAAATCCATGTTAGAAAGCACTAGGGATCAGAACTTCAACACATGAATTTTAAGATGTCAGAATTCAGCCCATTACACTCTGATTCAGAGGAAAGAGAACTTTTAAACTTGCTAGAAACCACCTTGAGTGGAGAGTGAAAGTGATTGACTCCCCTGGAATTTCTGCAAAAAAGGCGTATGTCTGATCATGGTGTTATCTGATAATTACTTTTAGGAGTATTAAAGGAGGAGGTGAGAGCCAGAATACTTCTACTTATTTGGTAAAAACATGATCTCTATTCTTTCTCTCAATTAAGGCTTCAGTTGTGTTAGTTTCTCCCTTATCTTCTCCTTCGTTACTGTACCTTTAAGTTAATGTCTTGTGCTTTAAGTTATTTTAAGAGTTAATTTTTTGTCATTCATGTAGTTGGTCTGAAAGTTAATGAATGTGGTGATAACTGAGGGCTGGAGGATGTTGTCACTAAGGGCAATGGCAGGAAGGGGGCTAAACCAGTCATCTACAGGATTAAAGAAAAACAAAACTCAGGGTTATGAAACAGCAACTAAGAATGTGAAGAAAAGAACATGTTATTGTCACAATTTGAACAGAGAAAGAGTTTGGAAGTGGTAAACATGTGGTCATCCACTCCACCTACACCAATACTGAAAGGATGAACACTTAGAAATTAGAAAGGATGAGCCAGATTTGGGGAACTGCTTGGAAAGAGCCTTAATTATATTTGTTGTATTCTCTGTGATGGCTCACCATGTCTTATGATTAGTTTGTATACTAGCTAAAAATATTCAATAATCTGTAGTAATGCAATCAGCAGCAGTATTCATAAATTTACTAGAGATCAACTTGGATATATAGAGATTTGAAAATTAAAACATAAAATAACTATAAAATCTCCAAGATTTCCAACTAGTGTTTTTTATGTGTTGTTTAGCTTCAGTGTCAGCATAATAATAGCTCTGAAAAATCTATTTTGTGCTTCATTCTCATGCAAAATATGAAATGGGAAAAAGTGTGGGCTTTTTAAAAAAAGAGTTTAAATGGATCACCATGCAGCACTAAAAATCATTGTAACATTGAAGTGTTTCTAGATCTGGGTGCATATTGTTGGAGGGGAATGAGAGAGATTAACGTTATTCCTAGCTTTCATTTTTGGCAACCATGTTAGTTTATTTCAAACTTTCAAAGTCATTCTTTCAGTATATACTAATTGGTAATCTCTATGGGCCAAGCTTTGAGAAACACAAACGCAAACCGAAGAGTCAAAATTTAAAGAAACAAAGTGATACAAAATTCCATGGGAAAACTATAAAGGAAGATATGAATTCTACCTTTGGGAAGAAAGGTAAAAATAGTTGGACATAAAATCTGTGCTTTAAAGTAGGAGCAGTTCACAGAAAGGTAAGTTGAAGAAAAATATCCTAACAAGTTCAGAGGTCTGAGAAATCTTTTTACTTTTTTCCTTTCTTTATTGTGATGCTAAGGGGATTTAATCTTGCCTATAGGTAGTGGAGGAACCAGTGATAATATTTTTTTAAAACGATTTACTTATTTATTTGTCTACTTGCCTGAGAGTGACTTTTGTGTGTGGGCCTGGGGGGGGGGGGGAGTGAGGGAAGGGGGAGGAGGGAGAGTGAGAATCCCAAGCAGGTTCCCCACTGAGCATGAATCCAGAGGCTGATTGATCTCAAGACCCTGAGATCATGACCTCAGCCAAAACCAAGACTCAGAGGCTCAAACAACTGGACCACGTAAATGTCCCCAGTAATGATCTTTAAATAGGAACATGACATGGCATGATCTTAATGGAGTTAACCTGGAGATGTTGGAGAGTGGGAAACCTGCTGGGCATTTGTTGTCATTGTCTAGGCAGAGGATGATCTGTCATGAGAGAAAATTATTGTGAGGAAGGGGAGGAAGAAACCGGTACAGGCTGCTGGATTCAGATCCAGAAAAGATCCTTTTTGCTCAATAGCACCAAAGGTTTCTAGGGTGAAAATGGATCAATACTGTAAAACAAACAAACAGAAACACATACTTTAAAATTATCTACTGCAAATATTTTGAGTGGGATTTTCCATTTTCATGGAAAATGTTACCCATATAAGCAGAAACCTGAAAAAGCAATGGAATGTGTCCCAGAGCTCAATTTGTTTCAACTGGTATTTACGGGGCAGTGTTGTGAGCACTAGATAATGAAGACATTAAACATTGATTCTTGACTCTAAGAACTTATAGTTTGATGGATTTGATCAGTTTATTTTAGTGTCCTGAGTTTTTATACCATTTTTCTTTCCCACCTTCAAATACTGAAAAGATATTTCTTACTATAAATTTGGTCTTTAATCAGAATTCATGGGGAAGAAAAGTGTGGTGCTAATCACATTACCTCTGCAGTCCCTCAAAGATTATAAACAAAGATTATTAAAATTATTTTGTCAAACTGTTCCTCCATACAGCAATCATTTGAGGAATGATTGAGAGCTCCCATGGTAATTTATTCAACTTGGGGCAAATTTGTTTGGGATCGAATTCAAAAGAAGAATATCGAAAGGCTTCCTGCTTAGTTTCAGCTTTTCCTGCTCCCTCTGGGATTTGAAAAATGGAAAAACAAAAAGAATTCCCATGGACCCCAAGCTTTTTCTTCTAGTAAAATAAACCCAGAGTTTCCAACTGCTCCCTAAATGGGTAAGGCAGCTCCCTGGTTACTCTTGTCCAGACTACTTATACTACAATTGCTTATTCTGTGCATTGTTTTGAAAGTATGGTTTTTAAAATCAACCCAACCTCCATGCATTTCATGAAGTAAAGCTGTCCTCTCATCTTTATATTATAGATGACACTGTGGGTGCAGTTTTGCTCTTCTTCCAATGACTGTAACTCACAGTCCACTTTGGAAATACAGATAAAGTTCAATGTATCAGGGGTGACTGGGTTAAGTCTGTGCCTTCGGCTCAGGTCGTGATCTCAGGCTCCTGGGATCAAGCCCTGCATCGGGGCTCTCTGCTCAGCGGGGAGCCTGCTTCCTCCACTCTCTCTCTCTGCCTACTTGTGATCTCTGTCAAACAAATAGATAAAAATCTTTAAAAGAAAATAAAAAGTTCAGTGTTATCAATTTTTCTCTCAAACATGATCCTGATCTAGGTGTAAACATCAACATTTTGTGACTTTTAAGAATTATTTATTTTAGAGAAAGGGGAGGGGCAGACTCCCTGCTGAGCATGGAGCCAGAAGTGGGGCCCCATCTCACAACCCTTAGATCATTACCTGGGCCGAAATCAAGAGTCAGATGCTTAACTGACTAAGCCACTCAAGCACCCCTAAACATCAACATTTTAAATTCACTGTCACTGATTCCAGATTTCTTGAGAATGTACAAAAAGGTTGAAAATATGAAAGACCAGTCTGTGTGATAGAACTTAAAAAAAGAAAACACCCAAATAATTACATTTACATAGGTCTTCTATATTTGAAAAACAAAACTCGATATTGTCTAATTTAGTAGCTTGAACATATCAGGGATTCAATAAATGATGGCTTATTTTTATTTCTTATTTTAGTAAGACAATATCACTATAGGTATTGGTATTCTAATAATTATGGGTTAAATTATAGAGAATCCTTCTTTTGTTTCTTCTATTCTCTTTCTTGCTCCCCTCTTCTTTTTCCAGTTTTCATTCTTGCTTTTCTTTCTTTGCTATTTGGGGGAGGGGGGTTGGGTGTGTGTGTGTGTGTGTAAGGAGTATGTGTATGTGTGTTTGTGTGTATGTGAATATATATTGTGCAAGGTTATTTTTAGCATTTAAGGATTTGGATTTTTTTAATTTATATTTTATTTGAGAGAGAGAGTGAGAGAGATCATGAGAGGGGAGAAGGTCAGAGGGAGAAGCAGACTCCCCATGGAGCTGGGAGCCCAATGTGGGACTCAATTCCGGGATTCTGGGATCATGATCTTAGCCAAAGGCAGTCGCTTAACCAACTGAGCCACCCAGGCGCCCAAGGATTTAATATAGCATGATTAGATGTGATTGCCCATGTAAAACATACATAGCTAAAAATACATTAGTAAGTATCCATATCACAGCTGGAAATACTGAATTGAGGTGGCAGTGTTGTCCTAAATTGTACAGAATTCCAACTTTGAAGATGAAATCCATACTAAAGGGCAGAAATTACGTTTTAGATGGTAAAGTGATGAAGATGAGTGATGCTTGCAGACTGTTCCAGATGGCAGCAGCTCCAGAAGGCTCTCGTGACTTTCCTTTCACTTTCTTTTTTAAAGAAAAGGGCCAAAGTTTTAGAAAATACAAGCAGAAAATTAAGGGAGATCAAAATCAGTTAGATTGAACATATACACCAGTTAAATTTTTGTTCCTGAATTTGAGTTCAGTAGTTTTAAGTCAATAGAATTCTGAAGAAATTTTTGTCAGCTGCTTTACCTCTTAACACTCTATGAAAGGGTTAATAAAGGACTCTAGAATTGTTTACCAGGCTGTTATAAAGTTGTTACTTACTGGTATTGTAAAGTTTTACTAACAGAGAGCTATGGTCAGTAAATGGACTTTAGAAAAAGAAGTAATTTTTTTAAAGATTTTATTTATTTATGTGTCAGATAGAGAACACAAGCAGGGGGAGAAGCAGGCAGAGAGAGAAGCAGGCTCCCCACTGAGCAAAGAGTCTGCCAGGGGACTCGATCCCAGGACTCTGGGATCATGACCAGAGCTGTAGGCAGATGCTCAACCAACTGAGCCACCCAGATATCCCCCACAAAAAGTAATTTTAATAAAAAGATTACTATATTGCCTCTCCTAAGAGTATACAAAGTAATAGAAATGTATATTTTAGGGGCACCTGGGCAACCCAGTCAGTTAAGTGCCTGAATCTTGGGTTTTGGTTCAGGTCATGATGTCAGGGTTCTGGAATCCAGCCCAGTGGCTGGCTCAGGAGGGAGTCTACTAGAGGAATCTCTTCCTCTCCCTCCATTCCTCCCTAACTCTCCTTCTTAAAAAAAAAAAAAAAAAAAAAATGTTAAAAAAAGAAAAGAAATGTGTATTTTAAAAAGCACTGGGAACATTTTGGAAGGAGAAATTAGAGAGATTATTTCTAACAGGAGAGTGTAGAAGTTGGAAAAAGGGCTAGTAAAAGATGACGGGGTCTCGAGAGTTGTTCAGCTGTTAATACTTGCACAGAAGATGGGTGAACATTTCAAGCAAGACCAAGTTAAAGACACGTTCAGGTGTGTCATGTGACTCTAGAAAGCAAAGCAGTGTTATCACTGAAGGTGTGGACACATTCTGGAAGGGACAGGATGCACATATAAATAAAACAGTTTCTATATTGGAGAAGTCACAGCAAGGCTCACTGTCAAAGGTTGGGCTCTTCATTGTATGCCAATAGCTGGATAGAAAAGGAAGGAAAGAGTGGATTTAGATAAATAGAGAGGGGGTATAGTATAGAATAGGAAAGTTCAACAGATTGAGCCAACTTTTAAGAAAAGCAATTTTCCAGTCTCTTGATTTGGGCACTGAAACTGGCCTGGTTGGAGTGGACATGGTAGAAAATAAGGGCATAGGGTTCATGACAGAAGAAGAAGATGTCCATTTCACCTCTTACTGACGTGATTTTAGGTTATCAGAACAGTAGGATTTCAGAGCTAGAAGAAAATTAATAAATAATTCAAACTGATTTCCCCATTTTCAAAAGTGAGATCGGTTGTTCAGAGGAATGGAGTTGAGAGGAAAGGCACACTTACCAAAGACAGCAGGCCGTTTCATTTAGCTGGAATGTGTAGGGATGCGCTGTGCATTCGCAGGCAGGCAAGCTCTAGATCCTGAAGCCCTTGAATGCCTTGTCCTATAGTTGTTGCTGTTTAAAACCCAAGAGTTATTTGATTACCCTCACTGGTTTGATAAACTTCTCAGATTTTCCAGTGAATCTAATTTATCAAAATCATGCTTAGCGAAGTAAGTCAAGCAGAGAAAGACAACTATCATATGATCTCCCTGATATGAGGAAGTGGTGATGCAACATGGAGGCTTAAGTGGGTAGGAGAAGAATCAATGAAACAAGATGGGATTGGGAGGGAGACAAACCATAAGTGACTCTTAATCTCACAAAACAAACTGAGGGTTGCTGGGGGGAGGGGGTTTGGGAGAAGGGGGTGGGATTATGGACATTGGGGAGGGTATGTGCTTGGGTGAGTGCTGTGAAGTGTGTAAACCTGGTGATTCACAGACCTGTACCCCTGGGGATAAAAATATATGTTTATAAAAAATAAAAAATTAATAAAAAAAATCTTTATTTATGGACATTAGATTTTTATCTTCTCTTTTTATTTAAAGAAAAAAAAATAATATAAAGGGTCAGATAACTGAAAATGTGCTGATGATCCCCTGGTCCACATTCTCTTTCCAAGTCTGGTTTTTGGCGACTGAGGCTTTATAATGTTAATCGAAGGTCAAAGCAAGACCCTGTGGACTGAAGCTTGACAAGTGAAACATATGTTCACACAAATGCTGCTGATTTTCCAAGATGTGCAGCTGAGGGAAAAAAGAAGTTGGAAGGTGTTAAATTGCCTCCTTAACACATTCATTGTCTCAGCTTTGAATTTAGATGCTAATATGCCAACACTAAAGTGATCAGGGAAATTGTTGCAGTTTTGAGTACACAGCATAATGTGAAAAATAACATCATGTATTTTGAGCTGAAAAGTAAGTCTAATCAGAGAAGGAAGTATATAGAATTGAATACAGGTAGTTTTTTAAAAATCCTCAAAAATCTTCTTTGGTGAAATTATTCATTGATACCATTCGAAATCCAAATTAAACATGCCTGGGCATTTTTAAAGAACCATTTGTGTGTGACTCGATTTTGCCAAAAATAAGACTTTGCTTGCCTGTGAAATAATCAGCAGAAACGAAATAAGTGCAGTTTAATAATTAAAGTTGTCCATAGGAACTGAGGTGCTTCTGTGCGTCAGCCTGTGGTGTTTCTTTACAGAAAAGCTAGGAGGGACATCCTAGGAGTTACAATCCTTTTGCCTTGTGGTTAAAAAAAAAAAATTCTGAATATTGACCAAAGAATGACAAATCATTCATTCATCCCTTTGTTCTTTCGCCTACTTACTCTTTCACAAAGTGTGGTAACTTAGCTTATTGGTAAGAGAGCCTGTGTTGAAGAGTAGAAATATGGTCAAATCTACCTGTTATCTCGGTTGTCATCCTCCATTCCTCCTTCCTTCCTGTCATCCTTCTATCAATAACCAGCTAATCCTAAGAGTGGGTTGGGAATACAAACATAAAAAGGTCAAGTTCCCTGCACTACTGATGAAATAGAGCAGAGAGTCAGCAATTCCCCACCCCCCAAAAAAGGACCAAAGAGTAAATATTGTAAGCTTTGCCCGTCACGAGATCTCTGTGATAGCTACTCAGTGATGCTACAGTGAAAAGGCAGCCCTATCCAGTATTTCAACAGAGGGGTGTGTCTGTGCCCCAGTGAAATTGTGTTTATAAAAACAGGCAACAGGTCGGCTGGGCTGATAAACCTCATATTCCAGCAAATCAGCATGGTGGGGAAGACGGTGAGGTTTGCAGAAGGTTTGGGGCTTGAATCTCAGCTCCCTCTCTTTTAGCCTTGCTATTGATTTATTTACCTTGTCTGTATGTGCGGATATTGCTATTTGTTTGCCAGATTTGAGATAAAATGAGGACCAAAATATATGAATGAATATGTTTCAATTTAAAACTAACTATCTCTCCTCATAGTTCTTTTTTTTTTTTTTTTTTTAAGATTTTGTTTATTTATTTGACAGAGAGAGACACAGTGAGAGAGGAAACACAAGCAGGGGAAGTGGGAGATAGAGAAGCAGGCTTCCCACAGAGCAAGGAGCCCAATGCGGGGCTCGATCCCAGGACCCTGGGATCATGACCTGAGCTGAAAGCAGAGGCTTGAGGACTGAGCCACCCAGGCACCCCTCTTTATAGTTCTTCCTAAGCATATTATATACTATCACTTCTAATCTTTGGGGGGATGTTATATTCTCCTTTGTGTAGAACTCCAGAGAGCGTTAGCAAGAGCTATCAGAGAGCAGAGATCACCTTTTAGTAGCATATGTCCCCCGTTATGTACTGTTTTGTAGCACACGTATATCAGTCTTCAATTTGATTTTTTTTCCCCTTTTCTATCATTTTTGTGACAGAGAAAATATGGCACAGGATCACTAAAATGATTGATCTAACACTAAACATTTGTACTGGTGGAGTCAAAATAAGAAATTATTTTTATATCACCTGAACCATTACAAGAGCAAAATTTCTTAAAAAAAAAAAAAAAAAAAAAAAAAGAAAAGAAAAGTAAAAATGTGGACACCCAAACTGTAAGCATGTGTAGTTAGAGGGCCTACTTGCTTAAAGTGATAGGAATTTTACAGTACATGGGGAATGCTTCTATAATTTGCTAAGTGAATAAATTCAGTGACTGAGAAATATTTTAAGTCTGTTCATAAGATCATTGAAGACAGGAAAGAGAGTCTTTTGGATGGATTTCTTTCCTTACAGTTTACTCTAGATAACAAAATGTTTGGAGCCTTTTGCAAAAAGTACCTATGCTCTTTTATCTATTTTCCATTTTCTAAGGCAATCAGAAAAAGACAATTATCATATGATCTCATTGATATGAGGAATTTGAGAGGCAGGAGTGGGGGGTTGGCCAGGGATGAGGGGAAGGAAAAATGAAACAAGATGGGACCTGGGAGGGAGACAAACTGTAAGACTCTTAATCTCAGGAAACAAACTGAGAGTTGCTGGAGGGAGCATGTGGAAGGGGTAGGGTAGCTAGGAGATAGACATTGGGGAGGGTATGTGCTATGGTAGGTGCTGTGAATTGGGTAAGACTGAAGAATCACACACCTATACCCCTGAAAGAAATAAACATTATATATTAATAAAAATAATTAAAAATTTAAAACCTAAAATAAATAAATAAATCCCCATTTTCTTTATTTTTCAAAAAAATTTTTTTAGATGATATATTTATGTAGTTATTTGAGAGAGAGAGAGAGCACAAGCAGGAGGAGTGGAAAGGGTAAAGGAAGAAGCAGATTCTCCCTCGAGCAGGGTGCCCCAAGTGGGGCTTGATCCCAGGACCCTAGGATCATGACCTGAGCTGAAGGCAGCCCACTTGACAACTAAGCCACCAAGGCACCAAGGCACCCCTTCCATTTTCTTTAAATATTATGCTATGGCTCATTCAGTAGTGTTGTTGCTGTGGCTCTTTGTTTTTGTTTTTCATGGAATCTGCAGTGTGTACCAATAGTCTCTTGATTTGCAAGCTGCTTTTAAAACCACATTAATCTTGAGGCCATTGTACATTCATCTTGGCTTCTCTGATGTAGCTTCTGGGCTATAATTTAACCTTCTTTCTATATAACTGATGGTTACAAAGCTTCCAAAATAGCCATATTTTATTACTTGAAGATTTTCGCAAGATTGAGTACATCAAGTATACACTCTGGAGAAGGGTACTTGCTCATACTCTGCTTTATTGATGTTTATTCAGAAAATGTTCTTTTTGGATTTTTCCCTGCTGTCCTGCTGTAGCACCATACACAGACTCTGAATATAGTGTGATAATGAGGAAGAGAGTAGCAGTGACAGCTCTGTATCCTCATGGAGAACATGATTTTTAAATTCTAATCTTATAAACGTTGAAGAATCTCTACAGTGTCACCTCACATCATTGGATCCATCCTGTCTTCTTTTAGTCCTCTTGTGAAGAAGATCCACCCCAGTTATCCCAACTGAATAATAGTTCCCACTAAGGCCAACACTTCCCAAACTCTGTTATTCATTTTAGTTTAGTTTTAGAGAATGACCAAGAGGAGGCAAGGATGAGGCTTTGTCTTGAAAAACCCTGAAGGGCCTCAACTTCAACCAGTTGAAGTCAGCTTTATAGTTGTTGATCATCCAGTTTCAGCCAACCAGGAATAAATTTAAATATAGTTTTGTCACCTCAGCTTATAGCAACAGGAGGGGCTTTCCAGAACGTGGGCCTAGTTTGTACCAGCTGCCAAAATCAACAACAATTTCAGAACAGCTCTTCTGCCTTCTCACTTGGCTCAATGGGAGACCCAGGCTTCCCCACAGGAACAGGCAGGCTTCATTTATGCTTCTTCTCCTGTGTGCTGGTGAACCAAAAGTCTAGGAGCTTCTTGCTGTAGCACAACTGCCAGGCATGTACTTGAACCACCAGCACCAACACCTGACGCATGACATAAACAGCAGAGTGAACTTTGACGTTTGGAAGAAAAGTCTGGAGAAGTCATGTTCCAGTGTCCCATGGTAATCTGTATGTTCCGTTTAAGAGACTGGAAGTGTGAAAGGCCCTAATTTGAGAAGACCTAGGAACCAGAGATTCTTTAACTAGGGGGCATAAATTGGCATGTTCTGCTATTTAATATACTTCTGAATATATGGTAATGAATTAAGCTACATTCTATACAGTGATTATCCTGAGCTGAGGCATCATACATGGAATTGGGTTTAGTTTTTTCATGCTTTCTCTATGAATTGTGAAATTAGATGACCTAGAATAATAAAATGGGCCAAGTGTGTAAGACTGAGCTAGTTGCTCCCAGCTATCTCCCGTTAGGAGGGGTTGAAGAGAGCTTTGAAATATTGGATAGAGTCTAAGTATTCAAATTTGGCCTCCTGTAGTGCATCTATGTTCCTCTAAACAAGCTGCAATGATGCTCTAAGACTCATTTGCTATCTATGAAAAGTGGGTAAGATGATAAAATAAGGCAGGTAATATGTGGGCCATTTACATTTAAGAACTACAATACATGTATTTGCTCAAACTCTGGTCCTATAAAAGCACATTCTGGGTTTTCTAGGCAACTAGGGCTCATCCCTTTGCCTTTTAATGTTCAGTTAATTAATATTAAAAAAAATCATTGTCTTTCTACACATACCATAAAGAGGTACCATAGAGACTACTTTTCTCAGAAAGTGACAAATATTATTAGAAGGCATTTTAAAACTTTATAGCCTATCCAGTGGATTCAAATGTGCACTTTCTTATGCCATAGGATACATGACTCTAAAGCAATATCTCTCTGACATTTTGATCTGCCAAGTATATTCCCCTTGACTTTTAGGCCATTCCCTTATATCTTTCTGTTAGATGTGTATTTCTAGTTAAAGAACATTTAGCTGGAATGTCAAAGCCCTAACTCTTGTACTAAGCGAGAGACTATTTATGCAAATATTCACTTTATTGCCACTTAGGGTTTTGGTCTCTCACCTTCATGTAGACTCTTATCTACTGAGCTAAAAACCCTCGAGTGGCTAGGTTCTTTCTATATACACCACGCATAGATTTAAGTGGTCATGTTCACGCTTTATCTTTCTGAACACTACTTTGATTCTTACTTCATCAGCTAGGGGGCTTTTTTTTTTTTTTTTTTTAGTGTCCTGAAAATAAATTTTCTTTTTTTCTTTTTAGATCTTATTTATTTATTTATTTATTTATTTTTTATTTTTTATAAACAGGGGTACAGGTCTGTGAATCACCAGGCTTACTTTTGAGGAGAGAGGAGGACTGTCTCTCAGAGGCAGACCTGAGTATTTTTCTCTAACTCACCATCTTAAGCTCTAAGTAGCCTTTGGATCCTCATATACTTCATGAACCAGTCTTCTTGACCAATTAACTTAAAGTCATCACAGCTAAATCTTTCTTAATGTGCTATAGGTAGAGAGAGACCTACATTAAAAACGCTTAACAAAATTATATGAGCAGAAAGAGTCAGGAAGTGTTGAAAATCCTCCTATAATAAATTCACCTTTTTGGGGGGGCACCTGGGTGGCTCAGTGGTTTAAGCCTCTGCCTTCAGCTTGGGTCATGATCTCAGGGTCCTGGGATCGAGCCCCATATCAGGCTCTCTGCTCAGCAGGAAGCCTGCTTCCCCTCTCTCTCTGCCTGCCTTCTGCCTACTTGTGATCTCTCTCTGTCTATCAAATAAATAGATAAAAATCTTAAAAAAAAAATAAAAAAATAAATTCTCCTTTTTTAAAAGATTTTATTTATTTATTTGACAGACAGAGATCATAAGTAGGCAGAGAGGCAGGCAGAGAGAGAGGGGGAAGCAGGCTCCCCACTGAACAGGAAGGCAGATGTAGGGCTGGATCCCAGGACCTTGAGGTCATTACGTGACCTGAAGGCAGAGGCTTAACCCTCTGACCATCCAGGTGCCCCCTGTAATAAATTATTATGCCATCTTCACAACAGTCTGTTTTTTAGTGATCATGGTGTGACTTTGTCAAATATTTATTTTTCCACTTTTTCCCCTGTTTAAGAAGCAGAAGAGACTAAAGTCCATATTAACCGTCTTCTTCCTAATGACTTCCAGGCAATTCTTATAGCTCACAGGTCCAAATTTACCCAGACTCTTGCACACAGAAGTGATTATTTGTTACAAAGAAAAAAAAAAAAGTGAGGTACAATGGAATAAGAGGAAACTATTTATTATCCATGGGTCCAGGTTCAATAGGTCCTAAGCTATTTGCCTTACGAGACTTGTACAAGGTAATCTAAAGATGAAATGGACTTAGGTGAGTTGATTTTTACAGATGGAAAAATCTCAGAAAAGCATATTACTCTCAAAAAGTCATTTATAATCAATCTGATTCGAAATCTAGCAAAAGTTCTTAGTCTTAAATCACAGTTTTATGGTTTAAAAATATCTTTATCTATAAATTCTGCTTTTCTCAATACCCTGATTGTTATATAGCCTACGGAAACCCTTTAAGACTAAGCAACTGTAACAAATTATATGGAATGGCATATTGTAGAATGACATACTTGGCCCCACACATTTCCTTAGGTATACACTGGATAGTGATTGCTAAATAAGAGAAAAAATCATCATATTGCATGTTTTTGACTCCACACTCATGATGTTTTCTGCACCTCTAATAGGATTTGTAACCAAGAAATTTATAGCCCTCTGAGTGTCACTACTGTCTCCTCTTTGTAATTTGTAGTGATGCCACATCCTGCCTCCAAGGCTAGCCTTCACTCTTGTTATCACAATTATTTCAGCAGCAGAATCACAAGTTGGAAGTTCTCCAAAACATGGATGAGATTTAGAGAATCTGGAGTTTGGGGTCCAGGGAGGTCATGTTGAGCACAAGGAGGGCTGCACTCTTCATGATAAGATTCTCAAAATCTTGCCCTTATTCATCTTTTTGAACTCTACAGTTCTTGGGGGGCTTGTACTAATTTAATGGTAGTGTCCCTGTACTTTGGTGTCACTTTCTTTTCTGAAGCAATAGGGACATAATTCTAGATTTCCTTGGTTTTCTCTTTGCCTGCTTGGTTCAGTAGGGCCTAGATAGGTTTTAATTTGTAAATTCCTTCTTCACTAAATTGAATTCTTGCATCTTCCACCATCTGAAGGGTAACGTGTTTACCAGACCACAGCCTGTCTTCTAAGAATTTCCCTTTTGTTTTAAGTACAGGTATTTATTTTTATGGTATAGTCAAATACGGGATAACCTACTCTGAATGGAAAATATAAATTACCAAGTTGTCTAGAGCACCCATTTTACAAAAATATGTTAAGCTTCATGGGGAATTAGTTCCCCATTTTATTCAAGTCTTTATCTGAACTATGGGTTCCCTTCCTGTATTCTTATTAAGTGTATTCTATTGCTTGTGCTTTTTCTGAGAATCTTTTATCTTCATCATTGTCTGAACATGCTTCTCAGTGCATGGAACCCAGTAATCATGCCATTCTCGAATTGTCTTGAAATTATTAAACAAATTCACTTTTATCTATTTGGAATTCTCTTCCCAATCACTCTTATCCAAACAAAAAACCTTACTTTTTGTCTTCTGATATAAATCTCTGACCCATAGTTACTTTCTATGATTTTCCAAACAAATTGCTTCTATGACTTCTGATCAAACTTGATTCCCAGAATAATGTGTTGAGTGAGACCTTCTGTTGATTCTCTCTCTTCATATACCTTATCCAACAATTTCCATATCCTTCTGGGTCGTGGGATCTGGAAATGTCAGAGCTACATTGAATGTATTTCTGTCCATTGATAGAGATTCCTTCCCCTTTTCAGAGACCAACCATGCTGCAAAGAAAAAAAGAGAAAAAATATGTCCCATTTTTTTCTAGCTTCACCCTTATAAAATTGCTGTTTCTCCTTTTTTAACAGAATCCAAAGGGATATCTATTTTTGTGGTGGAGAAGCTACAGCAGCTGCTTCCTGCATGGTATTCTTTGGAAATATGCACCCTGCTTTCCAGGTTAAGATTTTTTTTCTTTCCCTATCCTTACCTTGGCTGTACATTTTTACAGTAAATATTTTTTTTTTATGCTCTGTGTCTCTGTAAAATCAGGAGGGACTGTTCACATCTTTTGTACTGTGTTTCTCAAAAGACTTTTTGTTCATGGATAGTTTTGCTAAAGGTATTGCTTTCTCATTGGGATTTTATTTATTTATTTATTTTCTTTTAAAAAATAATTTGTTTATTTTTATTAACATAAAATGTATGATTTGTTTCAGGGATACAGGTCTCTGATTCATCATGCTTACACAATTCACAGCATTCACCATAGCACATACCCTCCCCAATGTCCATCACCTAGCCACCCCATTCATCATAACCCCCTCCCCTTGCACATGGATTCTCTTAAAATAGATTGCTTGATTAATAATTGTTTTGCTCAACTTGAGAGAGGAGAAATCCAAAGTATAATTCCATTTTCCCAGTAAGCCTTGCATTTCTGAGCTGTGAGAATTAAGTCTGGGGTACATTTGGGGACAACACTTCTCTGGCTAACCATCTTTTTTTTTTAAATTAAATTTTTAATTTGTTATTAATATATAATGTATTATTAGCACCATGGGTACAGGTCTATGAATTGCCAGGTTTACACACTACACAGCACTCATCATAGCACATACCACCCTCTCCCTCCTACCAACCCTCAGTTTGTTTTGTGAGATTAAGAGTCTCTTATCCTTTGTCTCCCTCCCGATCCCATCTTGTTACATTTATTTCTTTCCTATGGATACTAGCCCTTTATCTGATATGTCGTTTGTGAATATCTTCTGCCATTCTGTCAATTGCTTTTGGTTCTGTTGACTGTTTCCTTTGCTGGGCAAAAGCTTTTGATCTTGATGAAGTCCCAATAGTCCATTTTTGCTCTTGCTTCCCTTGCCTTTGGTGATGTTTCTAGGAAGAAGTTGCTATGGCTGAGGTCAAAGAGGTTGCTGCCTTTGTTCTCCTCAAGGATTTTTTTTTTTTTTTGTAGTAGTCAAGCCCTTTTATTTATTTTTTTTAAATTTTTTATTTTTTATAAACATATATTTTTATCCCCAGGGGTACAGGTCTGTGAATCACCAGGTTTACACACTTCACAGCACTCACCCAAGCACATACCCTCCCCAGTGTCCATAATCCCACCCCCTTCTCCCAAACCCCCTCCCCCCAGCAACCCTCAGTTTGTTTTGTGAGATTAAGAGTCACTTATGGTTTGTCTCCCTCCCAATCCCATCTTGTTTCATTGATTCTTCTCCTACCCACTTAAGCCTCCATGTTGCATCACCACTTCCTCATATCAGGGAGATCATATGATAGTTGTCTTTCTCTGCTTGACTTATTTCGCTAAGCATGATACGCTCTAGTTCCATCCATGTTGTTGCAAATGGCAAGATTTCATTTCTTTTGATGGCTGCATAGTATTCCATTGTGTATATATACCACATCTTCTTGATCCATTCATCTCTTTATGGATATCTAGGTTCTTTCCATAGTTTGGCTATTGTGGACATTGCTGCTATAAACATTCGGGTGCATGTGCCCCTTTGGATCACTACATTTGTATCTTTAGGGTAAATACCCAATAGTGCAATTGCTGGGTCATAGGGCAGTTCTATTTTCAACATTTTGAGGAACCTCCATGCTGTTTTCCAGAGTGGCTGCACCAACAGTGGAGGAGGGTTCCCCTTTCTCCGCATCCTCTCCAGCATCTGTCATTTCCTGACTTGTTGATTTTAGCCATTCTGACTGGTGTGAGGTGATATCTCATTGTGGTTTTGATTTGTATTTCCCTGATGCCGAGTGATATGGAGCACTTTTTCATGTGTCTGTTAGCCATCTGGATGTCTTCTTTGCAGAAATGTCTGTTCATGTCCTCTGCCCATTTCTTGATTGGATTATTTGTTCTTTGGGTGTTGAGTTTGCTAAGTTCTTTATAGATTCTGGACACTAGTCCTTTATCTGATATGTAGTTTGCAAATATCTTCTCCCATTCTGTCAGTTGTCTTTTGATTTTGTTAACTGTTTCCTTTGCTGTGCAAAAGCTTTCGATCTTGATGAAATCCCAATAGTTCATTTTTTCCCTTGCTTCCCTTGCCTTTTGCGTTGTTCCTAGTAAGATGTTGCTGCGGCAGAGGTCGAAGAGGTTGCTGCCCGTGTTCCCCTCAAGGATTTTGATGGATTCCTTTCGCACATTGAGGTCCTTCATCCATTTTGAGTCTATTTTCGTGTGTGGTGTAAGGAAATGGTCCAATTTCATTTTTCTGCATGTGGCTGTACAGTTTTCCCAGCACCATTTATTGAAGAGGCTGTCTTTTTTCCATTGGACATTCTTTCCTGCTTTGTCGAAGATTAGTTGACCATAGAGTTGAGGGTCTATTTCTGGGCTCTCTATTCTGTTCCATTGATCTATGTGTCTGTTTTTGTGCCAGTACCATGCTGTCTTGATGATGACAGCTTTGTAATAGAGCTTGAAGTCCGGAATTGTGATGCAACCAACGTTGGCTTTCTTTTTCAATATCCCCTTGGCTATTCGAGGTCTTTTCTGGTTCCATATAAATTTTAGCATTATTTGTTCCATTTCTTTGAAAAAGATGGATGGTACTTTGATAGGAATTGCATTAAATGTGTAGATTGCTTTGGGTAGCATAGACATTTTCACAATATTTATTCTTCCAATCCAGGAGCATGGAACATTTTTCCATTTCTTTGTGTCTTCCTCAATTTCTTTCATGAGTACTTTATAGTTTTCTGAGTATAGATTCTGTGCTGACTTATCCACAGAGACCTGGCAGGCCAGAAAGAGCTGGCATGATATTTTCACAGCACTAAATGAGAAAAACATGCAGCCAAGAATACTATATCCAGCTAGGCTATCATTGAAAATAGAAGGAGAGATTAAAAGCTTCCAGGACAAACAAAAACTAAAAGAATTTGCAAATACCAAACCAGCTCTACAGGAAATATTGAAAGGGGTCCTCTAAGCAAAGAGAGAGCCTACAAGGGTAGATCAGAAAGGAACAGAAACCATATACAGTAACAGTCACCTTACAGGCAATACAATGGCACTAAATTCATATCTCTCAATAGTTACCCTGAATGTGAATGGGCTAAATGCCCCTGTCAAAAGACACAGGGTATCAGAATGGATAAAAAAACAAAACCCATCTATATGTTGCCTCCAAGAAACACATTTTAAGCCCGAAGACACCTCCAGATTTAAAGTGAGGGGGTGGAAAAGAATTTACCATGCTAATGGACATCAGAAGAAAGCAGGAGTGGCAATCCTTATATCAGATCAATTAGATTTTAAGCCAAAGACTATAATAAGAGATGAGGAAGGACACTATATCATACTCAAAGGGTCTGTCAACAAGAAGATTTAACAATTTTAAATATCTATGCCCCCAAAGTGGGAGCAGCCAACTATATAAACCAATTAATAACAAAATCAAAGAAACACATCAACAATAATACAATAATAGTAGGGGACTTTAACACTCCCCTCACTGAAATGGACAGGTCATCCAAGCAAAAGATCAGCAAGGAAATAAAGGCCTTAAATGACACACTGGACCAGATGGACATCACAGATATATTCAGAATATTTCATCCCAAAGCAACAGAATACACATTCTTCTCTAGTGCACATGGAACATTCTCCAGAATAGATCACATCCTCGGTCCTAAATCAGGACTCAACCGGTATCAAAAGATTGGGATCATTCCCTGCATATTTTCAGACCACAATGCTCTAAAGCTAGAACTCAACCACAAAAGGAAGTTTGGAAAGAACCCAAATACATGGAGACTAAACAGTATCCTTCTAAAGAATGAATGGGTCAACCGGGAAATTAAAGAGGAATTGAAAAAAATCATGGAAACAAATGATAATGAAAATACAACGGTTCAAAATCTGTGGGACACAACAAAGGCAGTCCTTAGAGGAAAATATATAGCGGTACAAGCCTTTCTCAAGAAACAAGAAAGGTCTCAGGTACACAACCTAACCCTACACCTAAAGGAGCTGGAGAAAGAACAAGAAAGAAACCCTAAGCCCAGCAGGAGAAGAGAAATCATAAAGATCAGAGCAGAAATCAATGAAATAGAAACCAAAAAAACAATAGAACAAATCAACGAAACTAGGAGCTGGTTCTTTGAAAGAATTAATAAAATTGATAAACCCCTGGCCCGACTTATCAAAAAGAAAAGAGAAAGGACCCAAATAAATAAAATCATGAATGAAAGAGGAGAGATCACAACTAACACCAAAGAAATACAAACTATTATAAGAACATACTATGAGCAACTCTACGGCAATAAATTTGACAATCTGGAAGAAATGGATGCATTCCTAGAAACATATAAACTACCACAACTGAACCAGGAAGAAATAGAAAGCCTGAACAGACCCATAACCAGTAAGGAGATTGAAACAATCATTAAAAATCTCCAAACAAACAGAAGCCCAGGGCCAGATGGCTTCCCGGGGGAATTCTACCAAACATTTAAAGAAGAACTAATTCCTATTCTCCTGAAACTGTTCCAAAAAATAGAAATGGAAGGAAAACTTCCAAACTCATTTTATGAGGCCAGCATCACCTTGATCCCAAAACCAGACAAGGATCCCACCAAAAAAGAGAGCTATAGACCGATATCCTTGATGAACACAGATGTGAAAATACTCAACAAAATACTAGCCAATAGGATTCAACAGTACATTAAAAAGATTATTCACCACGACCAAGTGGGATTTATTCCAGGGCTGCAAGGTTGGTTCAACATCCGCAAATCAGTCAATGTGATACAACACATCAATAATAGAAAGAACAAGAACCATATGATACTCTCAATAGATGCTGAAAAAGCATTTGACAAAGTACAGCATCCCTTCCTGATCAAAACTCTTCAAAGTGTAGGGACAGAGGGCACATACCTCAATATCATCAAAGCCATCTATGAAAAGCCCACCGCAAATATCATTCTCAATGGAGAACAACTGAAAGCTTTTCCGCTAAGGTCAGGAACACGGCAGGGATGTCCATTATCACCACTGCTATTCAACATAGTACTAGAGGTCCTAGCCTCAGCAATCAGACAACAAAAGGAAATTAAAGGCATCCAAATCAGCAAAGAAGAAGTCAAATTATCACTCTTCGCAGATGATATGATACTATATGTGGAAAACCCAAAAGACTCCACTCCAAAACTGCTAGAACTTATACAGGAATTCAGTAAAGTGTCAGGATATAAAATCAATGCACAGAAATCAGTTGCATTTCTCTACACCAACAGCAAGACAGAAGAAAGAGATATTAAGGAGTCAATCCCATTTACAATTGCATTCAAAACCATAAGATACCTAGGAATAAACCTCCTCAAGGATTTTTGTTGGATTCCTTTCTCACATTGAGATACTTCATCCATTTTGAGTCTATTTTCGTGTGTGGTGTAAAGAAATGGTCCAGTATTATTTTTCTGCATGTGGCTGTCCAGTTTTCCCAACACCATTTGTTGAAGGGACTGTCTCTTTTCCATTGGATATTCTTTCCTGCTTTGTCGAAGATTAGTTGACCATAGAGTTGAGGGTTTATTTCTGGACTCTCTCTTCTGTTCCATTGATCTGTGTGTCCGTTTTTGTGCCAGTACCATACTGTCTTGATGATGACAGCTTTGTAATAGAGCTTGAAGTCTGGAATTGTGATGCCACCAACTTTGCCTTTCTTTTTCTTCATTCCTCTAGCTAATTGAGGTCTTTTCTGGTTCCATATAAATTTAGGATTATTTGTTCCATTTCTTTGAAAAAAGTTGATGGTATTTTGATAGAAATCACATTAAACATGTAGGTTGCTTTAGGTAGCATAGAGATTTTAACAATATTTGTTTAACAATCCATGAGCATGGAATGTTTTTCTATTTCTTTGTGTCTTCCTCAATTTCTTTCATGAGTACTTTATAGTTTCCTGAGTACAGGTTCTTTGTCTCTTTGGTTAGGTTTATTCCTAGGTATCTTATGGTTTTGGGTGCAATTGTAAATGGAATTGACTCCTTAATTTCTCTTTCTTCGGTCTTATTGTTAGTGTATAGAAATGCAACTGATTGCTGTGCATTGATTTTATATGCTGATACGTCACTGAATTACCATATGAGTTCTAGCAGTTTTGGTGTGGAGTCTTTTGGGTTTTCCACATAAAGTATCATATATCTGCAAAGAGTGAGAGTTTGACTTCTTTTTTGCTGATTCAGATGTCTTTTATTTCTTTTTGTTGTCTGACTGCTGAGGCTAGAACTTCAGCAATATGTTGAAGAACAGTGGTGATAGTGGACACCCCTGCTGTGTTCCTGACCTTAGCGAAAAAACTGTTTTCCCCACTGAGAATGATCTTCACTGTGGGTTTTTCATAGGTGGCTTTGATGGCATTGGGGTATGTACCCTCTATCTTACACTTTGAAGAGTTTTGATCAAGAAAGGATGCTGTACATTGTCAAATGCTTTTTCAGAATCTATTGAGAGTATCATATGGTTCTTATTCTTTCTTTTATTAATGTGTTATATCACATTGATTGCGGATGTCGAACCAACCTTGCAGCCCAGGAATAAATCCCACTTGGTTGTGGTGAATAATCCTTTTTATGTACTGTTGGATCCTATTGGCTTGCATTTTGGTGAGAATTTTTGCATCTGTGTTCATCAAGGATATTGGTTTGTAATTCTGTTTTTTGATGGGGTCTTTGTCTGGTTTTAGGATCAAGATAATGCTGGCCTCATAAATTGAGTTTGTAAGTTTTCCTTCCATTTCTATTTTTTGGAAGAGTTTCAGGAGAATAGGTATTAATTCTCCTTTAAATGTTTAGTAAAATTGCCCTGGGCTTTTGTTTCTTAGGAGATTTTTGATGACTGCTTACTGATTATGGTTCTGTTCAGGTTTTCTATTTCTTCCAGGTTCTGTTCTGGTAGTTTAAACATCTCTAAAATGCTTCCATTTCTTCCAGATTGTCAAATTTGCTGGTATATAGTTTCTCATAATATGTTCTTAAAATCATTTGTATTTCTTTGATGTTGGTAATGATCTCTCCTCTTTCATTCACAATTTTATTTATTTGGATCCTTTCTCTTTTCTTTTTGATAAGTCTGGCCAGGAGTTTGTCAATCTTATTATTTCTTTCAAAGAACCAGCTCCTAGATTTGTTGATTATTCTACCATTTGTTTGTTTGTTTCTATTTCATTGATTTATTCTCTGATCTTTATTATTTCTCTTATCTGTCACTTTTCTGTCAAATTCTCTTTATTATTTCACTTATCTGTCAAATTCTCCCCTCTTGGTCCAGTAGTCCCTTGTCTCTCTTTTGTTCAGCTTCTTCTCTGTCATTTGGTCTTCTATATCACTAATTCTCTTTCTGTCTCGTTTATCCTAGAAGTAAAAGCCTCCGTTTTTTATTGCACCTCATTAATAGTTATTTTTTTTTTAATTTCAACTTGGTTAGATTTTAATTATTTTATTTCTCTTCTGCTGGGTTTAGGCTTTCTTTGTTGCTCTTTCTCCAGCTCCTTTAGGTCTAGGGTTGGGTTGTGAATATAAGACCTTTCTTGTTTCTTGAGAAAGGCTTGTATCACTATATATTTTTCTTTTCAGGACTGCCGTTGCTGTGTCCTACAAATTTTGAACTGTTGTATTTTCATTATCATTCGTTTCCATGATTTTTTTCAATTCTTCTTTAATTTCCTGGTTGGCCCATTCATTCTTTAATAGGATGCTCTTTAGCCTCCATGTATTGGGTTCTTTCCAAATTTCCTCTTGTGATTGAGTTCTAACTTTAGAGCTTTGTGGTCTGAAAATATGTAGGGAATGATCCCAATCTTTTGGTACTGGTTGAGAACTGATTTGTGACCCAGAATGTGATCTATTCTGGGGAATGTTCCTTGTGCACTAGAGAGGAATGTGTCTTCTGTTGCTTTGGGATGGAATGTTCTGAATCTATCTGTGATGTCCATCTGGTCCAGTGTGTCAGTTAAGACCTTTATTTCCTTGTTGATCTTTTGCTTGGATGATCTGTCCATTTCAGTGAGGGGGGGGGTAAAATCCCCTGCTATTATTGAATTATTGTCAGTGTGTTTCTTTGATTTTGTTATTAATTGGTTTATGTAGCTGGCTGCTCCCATGTTAGGGGCATAGATATTTAAAATTGTTAGATCTTGTCAGACAGATCCTTTGACTATGATATAGTATACTTCCTCATCTCTTATTATAGTCTTTGGCTTAAAATCTAGTTTATCTGATATAAGGATTGCCACCCCAGCTTTCTTTTGATGTCTATTAGCATGGTAAATTGTTTTCTACCACCTCACTTTAAGTCTGGAGATGTCTTTGGGTTTAAAATGAATTTCTTATAGATAGCATACTGATGGGTTTTGGTTTTTTATCCATTCTGATACCCTGTGTCTTTTGATTGGGACATTTAGCCCATTAACATTCAGGGTAACTACTGAGAGATATGAATTTAGTGTCATTGTATTGCCTGTAAGGTGACTGTTACTGTATATTGTCTCTGTCTCTTTCTGATCTACTGCGTTTAGGCTTTCTCTTTGCTTAGAGGACCCCTTTCAATATTTTCTGTAGAGCTGATTTGGTGTTTACAAATTCTTTTAGTTTTTGTTTGTCTTGGAAGCTTTTTATGTCTCCTATTTTCAAGGATTGCCTAGCTGGATACAGTATTCTTGGCTGTAAGTTTTTCTCATTTAGTGCTCTAAATATATCATGCTAGTTCTTTCTGGCCTGCCAGGTCTCTGTGGATAAGTCTGCTGCCAATCTAATATTTTTACCATTTTATGTTACAAACTTCTTCCCCCAGGCAGCTTTCAGGATTTTCTCTTTCCCACTAAGACTTGTAAGTTTTACTATTAGATGATGGGTTGTGGACCTATTCTTATTGATTTTGAGGGGCATTCTCTGTGCCTCCTGGATTTTGATGTTTGTTCCCTTTACCATATTAGGGAAATTCTCTATAATAATTTACTCCAATATACCTTCTGCCCCCTTCTCTCTTTCTTCTTCTTCTGGAATCCCAATTATTCTAATATTGTTTCATCTTATGGTATCACTTATCTGTCAAATTCTCCCCTCTTGGTCCAGTAGTCGCTTGTCTCTCTTTTGTTCAGAGTCTTTATTCTCTGTCATTTGGTCTTCTATATCACTAATTCTCTTTCTGTCTCATTTATCCTAGAAGTAAAAGCATCCATTTTTTATTGCACCTCATTAATAGTTTTTTTTTTTTATTTCAACTTGGTTAGATTTTAATTCTTTCATTTCTTCAGAAAGGGCTTCTATTTCTCCAGATAAGGTTTCTCTAATATCTCCCATGCCTTTTTCGAACCCAGCTAGCACCTTGAAAAATCATTCTGAACTCTAGATCTGATATATTACCAATGTCTGTATTGATTAGGTCCCTAGCCTTTGGTACTGCCTCTTGTTCTTTTTTTTTTTTTTTTTTTTTTTTTGTGGTGAGTTTTTCCACCACATCATTTTATCCAGATAAGAATATATGAACGAGAGAATAAAATACTAAAAGGGTGGCAAAGACCCCAGAAAAATGTATGTTAACCAAATCAGGAGAGACCCCAAATCATGGGGAGAAGGAAGGGGGTAAAACAAAGTTCAAAAAAAAAAAATTAAAAAAAATATATATATATATATATATTAGACTGGTGAAAAGAACAGAGCCACCCACTTGATTTTGGGTGTATATTGGTCTCTTAGAAGAAACTATCTCCCAAAATTTTAAAGAAATGCATACACACACACACACACACACACACACACACACACACAAATAAGGGTAACCATGATGAAGGCATGGAATATGATTGTAAAGATGAAAATTTTTAAAAAATTGTAAAAAAAGAGTTGACATGGTTGGTTGGGAAAGGATAGAGAAAGAAAGTGGAGAGAATTTGCTCAGGCTGGAAACTAGGACAAAGCCCTGTGTTATATTTAGGGTACATTTTGATCTATTAGAAGAAGTTGTGTCCCAAAATTTTTTAGAAGAAAATACCCTATATGTATACAAAAAATAAAGTTAGATACATCAAAGGGTAAAATATGGCTATAATAATGAACATTCAAAAAGATTTTTTATTTTAAGAAAGGTCTTTTTAAGATAAATTAGTTTAAAAAAACATTAGAAGAGGAAAGAGTAAAAGTTAAAAAATTTAGAATAAGTAAAAAATAAAATTTAAAAAAATTAATTAACTTTTTAAGACTAAAGAATCATGGGGAGAGTGGGGCACCTGGGCGGCTCAGTGGGTTAAAGCCTCTGCCTTCGGCTCAGGTCATGATCCCAGGGTTCTGGGATCGAGCCCCAAATCAAGCTCTCTGCTTGGCAGGGAGCCTCCTTCCTCCTCCTCTCTCTCTCTGTCTGCCTCTCTCCCTACTTGTGATCTCTGTCTGTCAAATAAATAAATAAAATATTTAAAAAAAAAAAAAAAAAGAATCATGAGGAGAAAGCCATGAATTCCATGCTTTGCTTTACCCTCCTGTGGAATTCCACTCTTCTCCTTAATTGGTGAGCTTGGTCTTAGCTGAATGTTCTTGCTGATCTTCTCAAGGAGGGGCCTGTTGTAGTGATTCTCAAGTGTCTTTGCCCAAGGTGGAATTGCACCACTCTTGCCAGGAGCTGAGCTAAGTAATCCATTCAGGTTCACTCTCAGGAGTTTTTGTTCCCTGAACGCTTTCCTGTAGAGCTCTAGAGGATGGGAATGAAAATGGCAGCCTCCCAACTTCTAGCCTTGAGGAGCCGAGAGCTCAAGGCCCCACTCCTCAGTGTACCATCAGAAAAAAGTTCTCAATCACTCCCATCTCCCTGTTCTTTGGCCATGCTCCGAGCTCACCTGGCCTGTGACTGAGTGTTCCTGTCTCTGGCACAAAGCCCCATTTGGAGTCTCCAAACCCAGCAGATTCTTGCTGCTCTGCTTTTCCAGGGGGGTCTCCCTGGATCTGCCACCTTTGGGGTCCCTGCTCTAAGAACAGCGGTCTGACTGTGCCACAGATCAGTTTAAGGTAACCCCGAGGTGAGAACTCACTCTCTCTGTAGCCTGCTTCCCCACTCTAATACCTGAGAGCTCTGCTACACTCAGACACACCTGATTCTTTTGTGACCCTGTGGGACCTGAGACCATGCTGTCCCCACAAGGGATCCACTCCTGCTTAGCCTCTGGATCCATGTCACTCAGTGGAATAGACTTTTAAAAGTACTGATTTTGTGCTCCATTGCACCGCCACTTACCAGGAGCCGGCCCCTCCTGCTGCAGTCTATCTTCCCGTCCCTTCGCATTCACTTCTCTGCATGTCCTACCTTGCAGAAAGTGGTTGATTTTCTGTTTCTAGAATTGCTGCTCTTCTCTTTGATCTCCTTTTGGATTTGGAGGTGTTCGGAATGGTTTGATAACTATCTAACTGAACTCTTGTGACCTGATGACATCTCAGCCTGCTACTCCTCCACCATCTTGACTCCTCCCTCTGGCTAACCATCTTGAGAAAGGATCCCACAGTGGTAGTAAGCCATGTTTGATAAACAATGTACTGCTACTTTCAGTGTCAGCTCTGACAAATTAAGAGCTTTGAAGCCATCACTCAGGTCCTTACATTAAGGAAAGAGCAGAACAAACTGAAAATCAATGTCTTGTGTTGTCTTTTCTTTTCTTTTCTTTTTTAAAGAATTGAGGTCATAAGGTAATCATCACCTTAAAATCTGGAGAGACAAGTGAACATAGAGAACCACAGTTTAGAACTTACCTGGGGCAAAAACCACTGGAGCCAAAGCTCATAAAAGAGTTAAGTGGTTATTTTAATAAATTGTTGGAGGCTGAGTGTGGACTGCACTAGTTCATGAGTAAGAAACTGCTGAAGGCTGCTGTCTTAGAAAAGTCTTCATGATTTCTTGGAGTTTATACCCAAGAACCCCACCAGGTTCTCATGGTACAGAACTAAAGAAAAGCTCCTCACATAGAGAACAGAGAAAAGTAAACTTACTGAATTACTTCCAAAGCGTTTACCATAACAAAGGCTTACTCTCCTTTGGAAAGACTTTGCCAGAGAATTACCTCCCCTAAACACAAACTCACTTACCCAAGTCTAGTCCCCCTTAGCCTTCCTGTCTCCTCTTAGTGGGGAAAAAAAAAACAAAAACAAAAACAAAGAAATATTTGTGAAGGTCACAGCCCAAAGACACAGACCACTAAAAGACTGACGTTTGGTCACAGGATTTTAGAATTCTTCCCATTCCCAATACCTTACCAACACACCAACAGGGCTTCAGCGAAATAACTGTAATTATAGTTGAAAGAGTTGTAAAAAAAAGTTTAAGTAAGTGTATTTGTAAGAATCTAAAGAAGAGAAGTGACAAAAAAATGAAGACAGAGAAACTTAAAGTTTCTGGCCCCTATAGTTACAGCAAACATAAAATAAAGCCCAACTCTTAGCCAGAGTAATAAAACCTTACTCTAAAGGTCAGTTTACCTGCATTCCTACAATCCATTACATCATGTCCAGTTTTTGACAAAGAATTAGAAGGCATGTTTAAGGACAAAATGAAAATACAGCCTAAGGAGACAAAGTGAAAATCAGAGCCAGTCTCAGGCATGGCATATATTTCTGAATTACAGACAGGGAATTTAAAATAATTGTGATAAATATGTTAAGGGAGCTAATGGAAAAAGTAAACAACACAGAGTAATAGGTAGGTAACATAAGAAAAAAAAAAGAAGTTTTTAGAAAGATTCAAAATGAAATATTGTAACACAAATGAAGAATATTATTGATGGGTTCCTTAGTTGACAGGAACCAATAGAAAATGCAGTAGAATATTATAATAATGGCCTAGAATTTTCTAAAATTAATGACAGATTACCAACCACAAAGATCCAGGAATACCAAGGAAGATAAATACTAAAATTTGAGAAATAAGGTGGAGGATCATAGGGGAAGGGAAGGAAAAATGAAACAAGATGAAACCAGAGAGGGAGAAAAACCATAAGAGACTCTTAATCTCAGGAAACAAATGAGGGTTGCTGGAATGGAGGGAGATGGAGGGACAGGGTGGCTGAGTGATGGACATTGGGGAGGGTATGTACTATGGTGAATGCTGAGAATTGGTTGAGACTGATGAATCACAAGCTTATACCCCTGAAACAAATAATACATTATATGTTAATTTAAAAAACAACAACAACAACAACAAACTGCACCTGCCTCTTGTAAAAAAAAAAAAAATCACCTAAGCATACCATGTTCAAGCTTAGAAAACCTAAAACCAAGAGAAAAATCCTAAAAAAATTACAAAAATATTTTAACTTATATTTACAGCATATTTCTTTATTGCTTGCTTTTCTTTCTCTCTCTCTCTATTTATTTATTTATTTATTTATTTATTTATTTATTTATTTATTTTTGGTAGCATGTTTCTCATCAGTACCCATGTACACAGTAAAAGAGTTAATCAAAATACTTTAAATGTTGAGAGAAATAATAAAAACTGGAAACCAAGGATCTTATACATAGAAAATTACCCATCAAAAGTGAAGGAGATATTGGTAAGGATCTAGAGAAAAAGGAGTATATATAAATATATATATGTATACATATATATACACATATATATATAAATATATATACATATATACACACATATAAATATACATATACACATATACATATATATTTATATATGTATATTTATATAAATGTATATGTATATATACATATATATATGTATACATGTATACATAAATATATTATTCAGCCATAAAAAAGAATGAAACTTTGCCATTTGCAATGACATGGATGGAGCTATAGAGTATAATGCTATGCAAAATAAGCCAGTCAGAGAAAGACAAATGTCATATGATTTCACTCATATATGGAACTTAAGAAAGAAAATAACAAGCAAAGGGAAAGATAGAGTGAGAGGTAAACCAAGAAACAGACTCTTAACTATTGAGAACAAACTGATGGTTACCAGAGGGGAGGAGATGGGTAAAACAGGGGGATGGGTATTAAGGACTGCACTTGTGAGGAGCACCTGGAGATGTAAGGAATTGCTGAATCATTATATTGTTCACCTGAAACTAATATAATGCTGACTGGGATTAAAATAAGTACTTAAAGAAATTTTAAAAATGCACAAAGACAAAAAAAGACAAAGAAATAAAAGCTCTCCGAACAAAATTGGAGGAATTCATCACCACCAAAACTTTTTCCAAGAAACATTTAAAGAAGTTCTTTAGGTAGAAAGAAAACCATCTAGGTCAGAAACACAAATCTACATTAAAAAAGGAACAATGATGAAGAAGAGATAAAGTAAAATATTTTATTTTAATTTCTTGTTCTTAATTGATTTCATAGATAACTGTTCCAAGTCATAATAGTAATGATATATAGCATATGGATAAGTGAATAAATTATAGTGATGTTATAAGAGATTAGAGGAGTTAAGAATACTGAATAATAATTATAAGACACCTGAACTATCCATGAAGCAGAATATGGTTATTCAAAAGCCAACTGAGATTAGTTGAAAATGTATATTGTAAACTCCGCAGCAATCATTAAAAAAAATTAAAATTTTAAAATGAAGTAAAATTGATATACCAAGAAAGGCAGAAAAATAAAATCATATAAAATATACAATCAAAACCAGAGACGGTAGAAAAAGAGAGGAAGAAATCAAAGTACCTGAGACCAAATGAAATGCATAGAAAGCATTTATACACATAACTTCTATTATTTAATTATATCAATAATCACTCTAAATGTGAATGATCTGAATTTGGCAATTAAAACACAGATATGGCTACTGAATTTAAAATATTTAACTATATGTTGTTTATAAGCAATCTACAAAGAAATTTTAAGAGTAAAGAACACAGACCCAGGGGCACCTGAGTGGCTCAGTGGGTTAAAACATCTGCCTTTGGCCCAGGTCATGATCCCAGGGTCCTGGGATTGAGCCCTGCATCAGGCCTCTCTGCCCAGCAGGGAGCCGGCTTCCTCCTCTCTCTCTCTCTGCCTGCCTCACTGCCTATCTGTGATCTCTGTCTGTCAAATAAAAAAAATCTTAAAAAAAAAAAAGAACACAGACCCATTGAAAGTAAAGATAAGGGAAAATATACCATGTTAACACAGACACAGATACACAGACATACACACACACACACACACACACACACACACACACACAGAGTTGCTATGCTAATTTCAGACAGAAAATTTCAAAACAAGAAAAAACATGGGCACAGAGAGGAGCATTACATAGTGATAAAGTGGTCGATTCTTCAGTAAGGTGTAACAATCTAAAATGTATGTACATAACAACAGAGTCAAAGTATGTGTAGACTCTGATTGATTTAAAAGGAAAAATAGAAAATTAACTATTAAAAAGTAGTGTTGGATTATAATCCAAAATATAACATAAATAGTGATCTCCTTCTAAATAGTATGGAATCAGGGGGTATGGGAGGGAATATAAGTAGCACTACAATAAGGATATCTGACAAACACAACCTTGGCCAGATGACCAAAGTTAATGTCAGCAGTGATAGTCATGTTGATAATACGTACCCCTAATATGATGGGATGAAAATTCCATTATACCTTTTTGTGAACTTTCTTCCTAAGTTTGGTCTGTCTAATCAGAAGACCATCAGACAGATCACAACTGAGGAGCATGCTACAAAATACCAGTCCTACTGAAAAATTTCAAGGAAAAAATAGTCTGAGAAACTGTCACAGGCAGAGGAGCCTGAGGAGACAGGACCAAATGTGTCAGATATGCAATACTGAATCTGAAACAGAACATTAAGGAAAAGCTAAACAAGTTTACACTGAAAATTATATCATCTGCAAATATACACAGTTGTACTTACCATTTCCCATGTGTAACTTTTACTTTTATTCATGTCTATTGCCTTAGCTAGGTCTTTTGCAATCATGTTGAATAGGAGTGGAAAGAGAAGATGTTCTTGCCTTGTTCATGATCTAAGGGGGAAATTGTTCTTTCTTCTGACAATTAAATATGATATTAGCTGTAGTTTTTTTGGTAGTGTTCTTTTTCAATTCATGGAAGATGAATACTTTTCCTGGTGTGGTAAGAGTATTATGAATTGAAGTCAGATTTTTCCCCCCAACTTCTATTATTCTGTGTCAATTAATATAATCATATGGTTTTTCTTTATCTGTTGATATTGTGGATAATATTGATTGTTTTTTTTAATATTAACCAGGCCTTGGATACCTGGAGTAAGTTGTACTTTGTCATGGTGTAGAATTCCATTTATACATTGATATATTTGATTTGCTAATATCAGTTTCCCTTATATATATATGCTATTATTACTCAGTACATTGCTACTCTTACTATTTTAAGTTATTTTTTATATAGACCAAGAATAAGACAACGTAGATTTTGTTTTACCTTTTTTTCTCTAGTGTTCTTTCTTTCTTTATGTAGGTCCAAGTTTCTGAGCTATATATATTTTCTTTTTGCCTAAGAAAATTTTTAATATTTCTTGAAGGACAGATCTTCTGGTGAGCAATTTTTGTTTTCTGAAAATGTCTGAATACCTCATATATTTTTGGAAGCCAATTTCAATAGATTTTTACCTTTAGTTTGTTTTTGTTTTAATCTCAACTCTTACATTTCAATTCTACTCTTCTTTTATTTTCAGGGTTTCTGATAAGAAGACTACTTAATTATTACCTTTGTTCCTTTATCAGTGAAGAGTTTTGGTTTTGTTCATTTTTTCCTCTCTGGTTTCTTTCAGTATTTTCCATCTGTTTTTTGTTTTTTTTTTTTTTTTTCAGTTTAATATGACATAACCAGGTACACTTTTTTTTTAAGATTTTATTTATTTATTTGACAGAGAGAGAGAGATCATAAGTAGGCAGTCAGAGAGAGAGAGGGGGAAGAAGCTCTCTGATGAACATAGAGTCTGATGTGGGACTTGATCTCAAGACCCTGAGATCATGACCTGAGCCAAAAGCAAAGGCTTAACCCACTGAGCCACTCAGGCACCCCATCTATTGACTTATCTTCTATCTCACCAAGTCCTTCCTCGGCCATGTCCAATCTAGAGATGAGGAAAATCAAAGACATTTTTTATGTCTGTAATATTGTTTTCAATTCATTGCATTTTTCTTTTCATTCTTTCTTAGCTTTATTTTCATTTGTATGCTTCTATTATTTATCTGTTCTTTCATTGTTGTCTACCTTTTCTATTAGAAAGTACAGCATTCTATAAACTTTGATTTAATCTCATTATTTTAGTAGGGGCCCTCCATTACGGGACACTGGAAGTCTAGAGAAAACTGAAGTGAAATGAATGTCCTTCCCTTAGGACTCTGGGATAAATTGTGTAATGTCTTTGTCCCTGGAAAGGAAGACTGGTAAACTCTGGTAATGTGTTCTCCTTTATTTTAAAGATGGTGCGTCTCACAAAGATTGCTCTCTACCCTCTCCCTGCCACAACTTTGCAAGTGTCTGTCTCAGATTTCCACCATAAGGGTGGAAATTGAAATCTGATGGGATTACTGGAAGAAAAGTCCATGAAATCAAAGGATCACAGGATCTAAGACTGTGGCCCCTAGCAGTTTCTAGCTCTCAAGCTTGTCCACAGTCAGCCTTCAGTAAATATTCTTCGAAATTACCATTTACATGTTCCTACCAGTTTAAGGCTCCAGATGCTCTCTCCAAGTGAGCAGATTTCTACTGAGACCTTTTGGATTTGCCTCCCTCTCAAGATTATGGGTAGTGCTTTGCCCTGAAAATTCAGATCTCAAATGAATCTGAGAAAGGTCATAAATTTTTTTTTAGTTTTTCCTTTTATAGATATGGGCATTATGACTTATGAACTCTTTAAATATGGATGCTGAAACTGGAATTGTGAGGCTTTGATTCCAAGCTTTTTAAATCATCAACCAAAGTCACTATATCTTTGAAGTCTTCCTGGAAAATAATACCCATCTCTCTCCTAGTGAATGCTACTGTGATCAATATGAAGGCAGTATGATTTTATTCTGCTAACAGTTTGCAGGACTTTGATCAAGTTCATCTGTTTGAGTTGGTTATATCCTAGTGGAAATACTTTGAATTCAGTCCATTTCGTAATTAGAATTAAAATCTATGTACTGCTGTATAGAAAAATTTTTAAGGGATGTTTAACATATATATATATGTTAAACATCCCTTAAAAATTTATATATATATATATATATATATATATATATATATATATATATGACTCCATAATATAAGACTTTTTTCCTTGTTGTTCATCAAATATACTTTAAATACATTTGAATGGTATCTAGCTTCCTCATATTAAATTTTCTAAATCATATTTAACAATCATAATTCTGAGTTTTCAAGGAATGGTTTCCTATTTTCTTGCTATTGACATCCTTTGTAGTTTTAAAAATTAGTTTTAGAGAAATTATTTTGGTAGGGTTCTCCTAGGGATGTCATTGTATTCTGTCCCCACAGATTATGACTTCTTTTTATCTTCAGTTTTCAGTTACAACTGATTTAGTAACAACCAGTTTTAGTAACAACCACAACATCCTATTTTGCTAGTTCTGTCTTCAAAAGATTTATGTGCAGGTATACTCCATTTATGTTTTTCATATATTTTATTCTGCCTTCTGTGTTTGCAACTTTCTTCAAAGGAAAAGTGGTAAATAAAATGACCACTCTCCTCAAGATGTTGAAGTTCTAATTCTCAGAAATATATAAGGCTAAATGATGAAGACAAATTAAAGTTGCTAATCGATTTACTTTAAAATGGAGATTATCTTGAATTTATATGTAGGCCTGTTGCAATCACAAAGGTTCTTAGAAGTGGAAAAGGGTGTCAGAAAAACACAGAGGGAGATGCAATGGAATAATGGTCAGAGAGATGCAATGTTGCTGGCTTTGAGATGGAAGAAGGGGCCATGAGCCAAGGAATGTGGGGTGTTCTCAAGAAAGTGGAAAAGACTAGGATGGATTTCCCTAGAGTTTCCAGGAAAAACAAAACAAAACAAAACATCTCCTTGAAACCCCGAGTTTAGGCCACTGAGATCCACTGAGACTTTCCTACAGAACTGTAAGCAGTATTTTAGTATTTGTTTAAGCCACTAAGTTTAATGGCAATTTGTTATAGTAGCGATGGTAAACAAATAAAGACACCCCCACAATGATCCCCTTTTAATTTCTCTTACTCTGCTATTTCCTTACTGGCTTCAAGATACTTATATCTCCACAAAACCAGTCCGAGTCCTCTTTAGCTGAATCGATGAACAAGCCCAATTACTAGAAATAATGTTTCAGGCCAAAGGTTTAAAAAACTCTATTTTTAAAATATTCGTTAATAAAATCTATTATCACTCTGGGGTGGACCTACATTCTGGACTCTAAAACCTAGTCATAATCAGAAGTTGCTTAGCATTCCAATTCTTGACTAAATAGTACTGTTAGGAGTGGAATTATATCCCCCAATATTCATATGCTGAAGCCTTAAGCTCTAGTACCTCAAAATGTGACCTTATTAGGAAGTAGGGTCATTGCAGATATAGTTAGCTAAGCTGAGTTCATACAGGAGTAGGATGGGCCCCCAACCTAACATAAAAAGAAGATATCTGGGCACAGATATACACATAGGGATAGCGTCATAGGAAGATGAAGTCAGAGATTGAGGTAATGCTTCTGCAAGTCCAGGAAGGCCCAAGATTGTCAGCAACCAACTAGAAGCTAGAGGAGAGAGAAAATGATCAGATTCTTCCTTACAGCTCTCAGAAGGAACCAACCATTGACATGATGACCTCAGATTTGTGGCCTGGTGAGACAATAAATTTTTGTTGTTATTTAAGCCACCCAGTTTGTGGTATGTTGTTATGGGAATCCTAGCAAAGTAATAATAGTACTAAAGCGATCTGCTGACATATCACCTTTAAACATGACTACTAAACCAATCTCAGTGATACCTGCAACAACACACAAAGTTCAATGACCTCCCCAGTCTAAGGTCACTAAAGTCAGAATTTCTATTGTTTGTTTATTGAATCTCAAGTGACTACTTCTCATTGGTAGGGGCTTTTGCTGTATGACCAGAAATTGAACATTTTGAGGATGACCTTTAATAAAACCCTTTTTTCCTTCTGCATTCTGAAGCACAGTAAAATACAAATATATATATAGTAACCTAATGAAGATTAAATGTTAGTGTCTGCTTTATTAATAGGAAAGCTGGATTTGAGCTGGCAGCTAGAGCTTATGACCCAATTTGAGCCTTTCCATGTCCTCCTAAAATTAGACATATATCTAGTCACCACATGGAATTCTGTTTCATACTCACTCAATCCTGGCAGACAGAAATCTTCATGGGGTGTGGGGCCAATCTATACTTTCTTCCCTATCTCACTGATCAGATAAGTCAGCTCTTCTTTCATATGGAGGGTTTTTAGAAGGTGGTGGAACTGGTGCAGAAGCCTCCTCAGTTTCTCCTTATATTTGGTGTAGAAAGAAAATCATCCATGGTTAATAAAAGAATATTAACAGAATTGAAATATAAACTTATGTTCTTAGTCCATTAAGGTTTCTATAACAAAAGTTCCATAGCCTGGGTAGTTAAGAAGCAACAGAACTTTTTTTCTACTCCACAGTTCTGGAGGATGAGAAATCTAAGACCAAGGCCCCAGCAAATTCCATGTCTGGTGAGAGCCTGCTTCCTGGATCACAGGTGGCTTTCTTCTCTCTGTTATCTCACATGGTGAAGGGGCAAGAGGACTCTCTCAGGTCTCTTTTATAAGAGCAGTAATATAATTCATGAAGACTCTAGTTTCATGACCAACGCATTGGGGATGAGGTTCAAATACATAAATTATCAGGGATATAAATATTTGGTATATACCACATGAAAACAAATGAATGAAACTAGACTGCTTGTATTTAACACTTAAAGTAAGGTTACTTCCTGTCCTAAACATTCTTACTACATTTAATCCTTACCACAATATTTATTTTATTTTATTTTATTTTTATTTTATTTTATTTTTAGAGAGAAAGAGATCACAAGTAGGCAGAGAGGCAGGCAGAGAGAGAGGGGGAAGCAGGCTCCCTGCTGAGCAGAGCACCTGATGCAAACCTCAATCCCAGGACCCTGAGATCATGATATGAGCTGAAGGCAGAGCCTTAACCCACTGAGCCACCTAAGCACCTCAATACTTACCACAATATTATGCGATACAATGCATATTACTTCCCCCACTGAAATTTTGCCAATTGTCCAAATTACATCCTTTATAGGAAAATAAAGTGTGATTCAGTTGTGAATCACACATTGCATTGAGTTGTCATGTCTCTTTTATTCATATAGAGTACTTCATTTCTTATTTCTTATTCCTTAATTCTTCATTCTTCATTCCTGATTTAAGTGATTATAGATAACTTATTTTATAGAAAGTCACTCAATTAAATTTTCTCTGATGTTTTCCTGTACTATTTAGTTTTTGCATCTTTTCAGGAAAGAACTCTTAAATGTTGCTCTGTATTCTCATTACATTCCATAAGATTACACACTTTTGTGTTTTTCCCATTATAGTTGATGTTCATTTCGACCTCTTGATGAAAGGGATACCCTTTGGTCTTCATTTTAAGATTACTCTTTTCCTCTTTATAATTAGCTAGGTTTTTTTTTTTTTTTTTTTTTAATTTATTTGACAGAGATCACAAGTAGGCAGAGAGGCAGGCAGAGAGAGAGAGAGGGAGAAGCAGGCTCCCCACTGAGCAGAGAGCCTGATGCAGGACTCAACCCCAGGACTCTAGGATCATGACCTGAGCCAAAGGCAGAGGCTTAACCCACTGAGCCACTCAGGTACCCCTAGTTAAGTAGATTTTGATAGATTTAGTAGCTGAATTTCCACTTCCTATCAAACATTTAACTTGTGTTGTAATACCCTATGCTGATCTTTCTTCTGCAAAAAAATGTTCCTCATCCTGCATTTTGCACCAATACTATGTACCATATAAACATCATCTACCCTTATGGATACTCTTTGCTCTTGATTGTGCTCCAGTACTTTGCAGAAGCATAGCTCCCTGCTCTTACCCTGGCATAAACCGCTACCTTAGTCCCCCTAATGGTCTGGACAGCAAATTGTTAAGAAAAGGAGAGGTGTTAGAGAAGTAATTGAGAGAACACTTGATTGGAGGCCCCTTATCCCCACCCCACCCTTAAAAATATATGTATTGCCCACCATTTCCATGGTGAGAGACATTTTTTCAAGGACATATTCTTGGGAGAACAACGTGTTGTTGAGACCATCTGGACAGTGTATGCAATTAAAACCAGTTAAGGTCTCTATATAAATGTTTCAGATTCTGGCAGCTTAGTGTGGAGATTTACTCATCTTACAGCTGCCCACGATAGGCCTTGTCTGTTTGTTCCCCTGATTATTAAACCTGCCCCCTACCAATCTGGAGTCACCTGTTTTCTTCATTCTCTCTTTGTCCACTGGGTATAGGGGAGCAGTTTGTGAACCAACTAAGGGAAAGAACAGGAATAATCACTCTATTGTAAAGATGAAGGACAACATAGTATGATGGAGGAAAATTGAGATATACATACTTGACTCAAGGTTTTTTACTCCTTTGTTCAACAAATTCATTGACCGCTGAGGAGAACACAAGGAAGAATGGACCCTTTATGCTGGTAGATAAAAAATGTGATAAATTTAATTCCTTCTTTGTCATGTACAGGGTACTTTATCTAGACAATTTCCTGACCTTCTCCCAGGAACTGTTGCCTTAGCTGAAAAGAAAGTTTTTCCAGAGGATTCTCCATAGTTTTTTGTTGTTTTGATGCTCTTTGTTTTACTGAAGGTCAGTGAAAAGGTCCTTGATGTAGAAGCTGTGTTTCTCCTGACCAGCATTTATGGCTTTCATTGTGCTTTTTAAAGAGCCATCTCATTTCATATCCAAATTAAGTTACCGATAACATTGAAAATAAAATCAATTTTTCTTTATCATTATTCTTGCAATTGGATACCTCTGTGATTTTATGACTTCATTATATCAACTAGAAGTAGGACTTGTTATTAGATTTTCAGCCTGTAGTGGGAGGAAAGTCTAGGATATATGGTGATTCAGTTATAAATTCAGCAAGTAAGAAAATAACTATAGTATTGGTCTTTGGATCCATTGTGACCTGAACTTAGGCATAAAACTCCACTTATTATCTGGCTGCCAGAAGACTACCTATTAACTAATGGACCATGATGGCATCTTGGGTTTGCAACGTTTGTCTATCTAGTGCCAGTTTAAGTTCTTCTTTTTCTCGGTGCACAGTAACTGCAGTAAATGGCTGTGTTCTGTTTGGAGAATTCTTAGAAGAAGAAGATTTAAAGTATATAGTTAGGACATTTTTGTAAGGTCCTTTCTCGGTGGATCCCAGCTTTCAAACAAGGTATTCTGGTCTTCAAACTGAGTTAAAAGCCAGAAATCTCCATGTTGGCCACCATGTGATAGATCTAAATAATGCTGTCTAAATCATAAACAAAATGCTGGTTGAAATACAGACGTTCAGAAATAAATGGAGACTATGTTATTGGAAACTGAAAGAAAGAAATTGCTTGTTATATAGTGGCAGAAATCTTAGCAGAATTTTGTCCTACAATTATGTGAAAAGTCGAATATGTCAGTGTTTACCTTGGATATTTAGCAAAAAATATTTTCATGTAAAATGTTGAGGAAGTGGTTTGGATTATTCTTGATGCTTGTAGTAAAATAAGAGACTGAACAAAGAACAGTTAAGCAATTAAAAAACAAAAACAAAAAGAGATCTTGATGATTTGGGAAGTTCTCAGTCTATCCAGATTGCAAAACATACTAAAATTAAGAGATTCACTGTTAGTAAATTCTGTTCTGTAGAGAGAGCCAAGTGTGTGCCTGAACAATCCTTTGCTAATGCCTTAGAAGAATCAGTAAATCAAAGCATTCAATCACAAACAGGGCTTTTTAAAGACATTAGGCTGCAATTGGGGTATACCTAAAGCTATCTCAGCAGGATCCAGGAATAGAGATTAAATTATCCAGGAATGATCTCTGGAGGAGACTCATGTCTAATGGCATGAACCTCATGACATACGTGGGAGAACTGACAGAGTTCTTGAGACTCTTCTAACAGCAGTAACACCACCAGTTTGAACTGAAAGGATAAAGAGAGAATAAAATGAAAACGGGATGCCAGACTCATAAAATTATACAGGCAGTAAACAGGCTGATAAAATTACTCAGCTTCAAACATGTACTACCCTTCATTAAATAGGAAAAACGACTTTGAGATTGGAGCCAGACTCAGATGGAGGAGCCCTGATCTACAAAAGATTATCTGCAGACCTTGAAAGCTAATGGAGTTTGTCCAGCTGGATTTCAAAATTACTTGGGACTAGTGTCATCTTTTGGCCTTCCATTTTCTCCCCTTCGAGCAAGAATGATTTATCCTATGGCTGTCCTGCTACTATAGCTGGGAGACAGATGACTTTTCTGATTTTATAGCTCCACATGTAGAGAAGAATTTTGCTTGAGGATGTATCATACCCAGAATCTCAACCATACCTGATTCTGAAGATTTAGTTGATGAGATTTGAGACATTAGAGTTAATGAGATTTAGATGAGATTTCCAGCTTTGAATTGACACTGTTAAATGTTGGAGCTTGTGAGGATGTTGAGATGGTGTGAATGTATTTTGCATGCGGTGGAGTAAAAAGATCTGTGCCAGTCAGAGTATTGACTCTGATAGGGTAAACAATACTCTCTAAAAAATGGCCATGTCCTAATCCATTAAACCTGTGAATATGTTAGCTTACATGGCAAAAAGGGACTTATATATGGTTCTATTAAGATAAGAATGTTGGGATAGACATATTCTTCTGTATTATCCATGCAAATTCAATATAATTACACAGGTCCTTATAGGGGAGGGGAGAGGGACAGAGTCAAAGAAAGACATATCACTATGGAATCAAAGGGAGATAAGATGTAGTGATCAAAGCAGAGGTCATGGAAGAGAAAAAGTAAGTGAGATTCGAAGATGTTTTTCTGCTGGCTTTGAAGATGGAGGATGGGTCCCTGAGCCAAGAAACAACAGTGGACCTTAAACATTGGAAAAGGCAAGGAAGAGATTCTTCACAGAGGCTCTGAGAGAAATACAGCCCCACCAAATCTTGATTTTAGGACTTTTGACCTCTAGGACTGCAATATAATAAATATATATTGCTTAAAGTCACTAAGTTTGTGGTAATTTATTAAAGTAACAAACTAATTCACACTTCAAGTAATATTTTAAAAAATTGTCCATTTTTTCACTTCTAGGAGCATTGTGATTGGTTGACTATTTCAGAACATCTCAGTGGGTCAAGACATTCTCATTGCACTTTGTCACTGCTGCCTATTACAGTAAATGTGACAACCCTGTCATTGTCACTGATGCATTCCCTGTCACTCAGTCTCTACTATCAGCACTGCTGACATCAAGGAGAACATCTCTATGGTGATACTCCTGTCATACCCATCCTACAGAAGTTGCTCTTAAAGAGCTTTTCTAGAATATTAGTGCTCCTTTCATTAAGTATATTTTAATGCCTTAGTGAAAGGAATTTCCTCTACACCCTCTTGAAAGCTATAATAGGGACAGGGTTGTATAGTTTATCTATGATGAATGAACTCAAATATTCCCATTTTCCAAAGGTTGGGATTTTATCCTCTACAGTATGACATGAAGTTCTGGTACTCGACTTCAGTAAATGAAGACCACTGTTGAATTCTAACTTTAGTCAACTGACTGTCAAGAATTTTAAACTTATGTCCTCATAATCTAGCACACAAAATCTCGAATCTCTTATAAATACTATCATGAGTAAATTTCATCCAATTCAATGTAAATATTCTATTTTCCTTGGTCTAATAGCCTTAGAATCTGTTCCCAAATACAGTTTATGTATTTTGTACCATGTATTTTATGACAGTATAAATTAGAAAAAAATTACTTTTTTTTTTTTTTTTTTTTTTAAAGATTTTATTTTTTTATTTGACAGAGAGAGATCACAATTAGGCAGAGAGGCAGGCAGAGAGAGAGAGGAGGAAGCAGGCTCCCTGTGGAGCAGAGAGCCTGATGTGGGACTCGATCCCAGGACCCTGAGATCATGACCTGAGCCGAAGGCAGTGGCTTAACCCACTGAGCCACCCAGGCGCCCCAAAAAAATTACTTTTTAATATAAGCTACTTCTAGAGTCAGATTTTGAATTTTTTTTCCCCTGAAACATATTTAAATCTGATTCTAGATAAGAGTTTAATGTCAGGAATTAATTGTGTTGAGTTTTGCAGAGGATAAGTACCTCCTTATAATATACTCATCCCAGGGTAAGTTGTTGAAGGGTATCTAAGGAAAGAAAACCAAATATACTGAGTCACAAGGAGTGGGTATATTTCTACTTATAAAGGAGACTCAGAGAAGCCTGTGAATTCCAGATTATCAGTTTCATCTTAATTCATCTGGGTGATGATCTTCAAAGTCTCATGGTGTCAGTAATTAATAACAAGTATTTTGCAGTATTTTTCACATTAAGGAATTTGTAGGGCTGTGAATTGGTCACAAGTTAGGTTCCATAGGAAGCAAAGTTTCAGATGACTATAAGTATGCAGTACAATTATTAGAGAATGCCTAATAATACACCACATCATCATGTGTGGAGGGTAGAGGAAAGAAGCCAGATGGGCCCTCAACCAACCCATGGGGAGCTTTGGATCTATGACACCTCTTCAGTATTATACCAAGTGAAGATAAGAGGACCTGGTCTTTATACACAGGCATCAATCAGTCATTGGATATGCATCATTTCTCTAAAATGAGGCCTGACCTTGGGAGAGGCATTATTTCAGTCTTCAAAGAGAAGGATACAGCTGATGTCCTTCCTCTAGCACTGAGAGCGCCTGGGGGAATAAGATCTTTATTCCTCAAGGAAGGAATAAAGGGAGACCTCAAGGGAGGTCTTGGTTGGTACATCAAATCCACCACCACAAAAATCAACTTATATAACAATTCTGCAACACATACAATTACAATTTCAGTGAGATCAGCCTTGAAGCTACAAAACTAAGAGATTTTCAGGATAGAAGCTGTCTAATTTTCTGACCAAGATTTAAGCTCTGAGTTTAAAGACCTAAGCTTACTCTTTTTATTTTCTTCCATTTGATTTCAGTGCAGTCAAGAGCAGTATCTCACTTTACTATACTTGTAGTCATTGTTGCTGCCACAATAGCTAATAACATAATGGCTTTTTGGTCCCTCAAGGAACTTGTTTCAGTGAGGACATTGTCACAATCAACCATAGATGATAATTTGATTAATTATGATGCCACTGCATGACATGATTCTTAGCATCCTATTTCCCATTTTCAAGGAGCTTGCTTTTGTGTTCAAGCCCAAGGACACAATCAAACCAATCACAAAAAGCCCATCTTTGAGTGTCTGGGTCCCGGAGCCTTCCTGGTACTAATTTTTATATCACTCAGGATTTCTGTCAGGAGAGAGAGAGATTTAATTTAAAATAGATAATTTAATATAAATAATTGCTTTCCAGGACTGGAGAAGTGGAAAAACAAAGAGAAAACACTAAGTTAGTATAGAAGGAGTAACTGCAAAAAGCAGCTTTTGTGTTCCGGGTCAGGGAAGTTGGGGGGAAAAAAACTAGGATTGTTAGAATTTAGAAACATAGAGGATGGTTCCCACAAAGTTGGGATTCAAAAATAGAGGAGGACTCCTGCTCTACCAGGGCCAGGAGCATAGGATCTTGGGCAAGGTCCACTGCTGAGCTGGACCATAGCCAGCTGCTGCTAGCATCCTTAAAATATATGTGGCTTGTCCTGCAATGGAGAGGGGGCCCTGCAAAATGGATACAGCTATTGTTGCCAGAGTAAAGGACTACCTGATTGATACTAATAGGAAACAAAATAGCAAGTACCAAAACCCATCTCTTTAGGCCTTCCAGTCTCCCTCTAGCACTGCCCAGGGCAAGCCCTAACAGGGCACGAGCTGGCAAAATGGAAATGTGATTTGCAGAATATCAGCTCTAGCATCACAGAGAATAGAACAGAGGTAAGTCTGAAGCTAAGAGACAACATATGATTCATGAAGGAATCATGGAAAAGTTAAAATAGAGACAATGTGTTTATGTATGCAAGAAATATTTCTAAGGCAGCTTTTATGGGGTGTGGAAATTGTGGACTCAGCACCTTTCTCCCTTGCCCCCTTCGCCTATAAAGGCTAGAAATCAAAATACTTGGTTGGCTCTCACTCTCCTTTGCAATTCCAAGATAATGAATGAGGACAATGAGGACAAAATAACATACATTAAAAAATGCAGTTTTACTTTTTGCTCTTCGTAATTTCCTTCTATCCTTTGAAATTCAGGTATAGATTTCCAGTGTCATTTAGGAACTACAGATTCACCAACTTGAGAATGAGATTTAAATGACTGGCAGAGCAGAAGATAGAGTTTGGGTCCCTGATAGTACCTTTGAGCCACTGTACTACCTAAATCCCAATTTCTTGTTTTGCCAGATAATAAACCTACATTTTATTTAAGCTGTTTTGGTCAAGTTTTTTATTATTACATACAAACCTTAAGGAACCCAAATCTTAATTAATACATTGGGAAAGGCTCCAGTAATTTAGAGGTAATTGATTTATGGTCTATTCTTGCAAACATATATTTTACATGGTACGATTTTAAGAAATTTAAGGTGGGGGAATTGTTTTGTTTTTGTTTTTTTTGTTGTTGTTGTTTTTTGCTTGTTTGTTCTAAGTCATAAATTAACGTAGCTTATCTTGGAAAAATCTAAATCTTTCTAGTCCAAAATCTCCCCATCTATAAAGTTTGATGTAAATTTTGATGAAGTCAGATTATCAATTATAGATTAAATTCAAGTTTCTTCTAGAGTAGGAAAGGATGGAATAAACAAACGCTGAGTAACAGAGCTGAGGACCATAAAGCATTGTTGAAATCCATAAAACGGCATGAAAAGTATAAAAACAACATGGAATTAAGCATATAGAAAGCACTACAATACTTGTGTGTTCGTGTCAGTGACAACCAAATTGAAAGGTCAACCCTAGAATTCTGGCTTCAGATCCAACATGTAAAGTGTTAGAAGTCCTTACTACCCACCTTGCAACAACAACAAAAAAGAAAAATCTAACTATCAGTGACTTTTCTTGGACACAACAGAGAATTGAGGTCACAGGGCAAACGGACACCTGAAATCTGGAAAAACAAGTGTTTCCATCAGAGAAAGTAACTGAGGCCTCCTGGAAAAGAAATTGCTAGAGGAACAGACAAATGATCATTTTTTTAACCTTTATTAATTTTTTTTTATAAACATATAATGTATTTTTATCCCCAGGGGTACAGGTCTGTGAATCGCCAGGTTTACACACTTCACAGCACTCACCACAACACATACATTCCTCAATGTCCATAACCCCATCCCCCTCTCCTGGCCTCCCTCACCCTGGCAACCCTCAGTTTGTATTGTGAGATTAAGAGTCACTTATGGTTTGTCTCCCTCCTGATCCCATCTTGTTTCATTTATTCTTTTCCTACCCCCCAAACCCTTCATGTTGCATCTCCACTTCCTCATTTAACTGGGTAATGGATATTAAGGAGGGCATGTGTCGTAATGAGCATGGGGTACCATATAAGACCTGTACCTCTGAAACCAATAATACATTATATGTTAACTTTAAAAATACAGTAAAAAAAATAAATGTGTTGTATTAAAAAAAAAACAGTAATTTTAATGAATTTCTGGAAACTGATTGCGGGCTTATATGAGAGTAAGTAAGAAACTCCTGGGAGAGCCACTATTTTGGGGTCCTCTACACCAACATAGTTTTTTCATCCAGAAACACCAGTTCCTCATACTGAGGATATGAGAAAGATTCCCTCATGGGCTTGGGATAAGGAGGGAAAGAGTAAACACTGTGAACAGATACAACCTTATTAAAAAAAAAAATTAAAATAAAAAAATTAAAAAACCTATGCACTGGGATGGCTGGGTGATTCAATGGTTTAAGCCTCTTCCTTTGGCTCAGGTCTTGATCTCAGGGTCCTGGGACTGAGGCCCAAATGCTCTCTGCTCAGCAGGGAGCCTGCTTTCCCACTCTCTCTCTCTGCCTGCCTCTCTGCCTACTTGTGATCTCTCTCTGTCAAATAAATAAATAAAAATCTTTAAAAAATTAATAAAATAAAATAAAATTAAATTAAATAAAAAGCTTATGATCCAGTTCAAGCCAAACCACCACTAAATTTTCAAGGAAGGAAGTGTAAAGATAACTGGTGGGAAAAAAACAAAAACAAGGACTCTAGAAGAATTTGAAGCCTCTAGAATCTATGTAGATATATATAAATTCTGGATACAAAGGCTAACAGAAAATCACAGCTGAGATCTGTTTACACAGAGTTGGGCCAGTGGCATCATAAACTGGTAGGAATGTTTAAATAGTGATTTTGTTGAATTGCTGGAGGCCGACTGTCGAGTGGTGTTAAGAATAAAAATTGGGGGGGGCCCTCAGTCTCAGGAGAGCCCTCATTTTCATGGCTTTTACCTCCAGAAACCTCACCAGGTTCTTAAGGTAAAAAGCCAAAAATGATACCTTTGGGGCTCTGGCCTGGGGAAGGGGAAAAATAACCATTGTGAAATATTCCTTAGAGCATTCTCCATAACAAAGACCAACTCTCAAGGTAAAAACACTGTACCAGAGCCTTATCCTACCTGAGGGATTACCAATCTTTTGTCCAAGGTCTCTTTAGCCTTTTCTGCCTTACCTATGGGGGAAAAATGTAAAGTAACATACCCTAGTTAAGGTCACAGCCCAGGTACACAGACCCACTATGAAACTGAGATCCAGTTGTAACATTATAGAATAACATGCCTCTCTAACACCTTACCACCACCACCAAAACTCCAGTATAATAACAGAGGATTTAAGCTGATAGAGCTCTAAGAGGCAAACTCTATTTTAAAGGGTTTTCAAGGAAGGAAGTGTAAAGATAACTGGTGGGAAAAAAACAAAAACAAGGACTCTAGAGGAATTTGAAGCCTCTAGAATCTATGTAGATATATATATATATATATATATATATATATATATATGCATATATATATATATATAAACTAAATATAGCCCAGCTTTAGCCAGGTTAACATAAAATTTTATAATAAAGTTTTATTTACTTCAATTTCTATTACCTGAGATATTATGTCTAGTTTTAAATGATTAATTTAAATAAAAAATGGCAAGAAAAAAAAACAACAGTTTTAAAGTCCAAAGAAAAGCATCAGATCTGATTCAGATACAATGAAGATTTTTGAATTATCAGTCAGGTATTTACAATAACTTTAAATTATTGTTTTAGTAGGTTTAGTGTTTAGTTAAATTAGTGTTTAGTAGGTTAGGAATGCTAATAGAAAAAGTAGACCACATGCCTGCTTGGAAGAATTCCCAATGGCCAATGCTGGAACAATTTGAGACAGAAAATTAATAATGTATAGATTATATTATGAAGTATAAAATACCCATGAGTCTAGCTTGATATAAATAAATGATTGAATAAATACATAAATGGGGAGAATAGATAAATCTGCCCTACAGGGAGCTCCAAATAATTTTATGTATGTGCTTTCCCCTCAGGGAGGTGGACCATAAGTCCCATCTCCCAAGTATGAGCTGTGAATAATGATTTTATTCAAGGAATACCACACTAATAGGGGAAAAAGAGTAACCATACAGTGGAGACACTAAAAAACATTACCTCGACCTGATGATCAAAGCTAACATCAATAATGGTAAGTAAGGCAAGTTGATAGTATGTACCTTTGATATGATATTTTGAAAATGGCATTTTACTTCTGTGGTCTTCAAAAAAAACCTCATACCCCAGTCTAATCATGAAAAGAATTTCAGAAAATCCCACTTAAAGGACATTCTACAAAATACCTGACCAATAACCTTCAACACTGTCAAGGTCATCAAAAACCATTAAAAAAAAAAAAAAAACATCAAAAACCAACCAAAAAAAGTAATGCCAACACAGATAGGCAAAGGGGACATGACAACTAATTTTAATATGGCATCCTGTAACAGAGAAAAAGACATTAGGTAAAAACTAAAAGAATGTGAATGAATTATGGCCTTCAGTTAACAATAACATACTGATATTATTTACTTCGTATGACAAATATACCACACTAAGATATTAACAATTAGGAAAACTGAGTGTGGTTGCATGGAAATTCTGTTTTCATGGGTGACTCTTTTTTTGTAAATCTAAAACTATTCTAAAATGGGAAGTTCATTTTAAAAAGTCAATCAACTTAAAGATGATCATAATCTGAAATATTCTACAGTCTATTGATAAGATTGTTAGGAGTTTTATTCCTTTAAGATTTTTGTTTGTTTAAGTAATTTGCAAAGAAATTTTCTCAGCTCTGAAGAGAAAAGGAAGATGAAAGAAGTTGATATTCCCATGAAACTAACATTTTATGTAGTGGAGGATAGTGAGGAGACGGGATCAAGTAGAAAATATATGTTAATAATGGTAATACATACTCAGACAAATGCTTCATATAAATGCAAAAACTATGTTGCACTTAAAATTCAGTGAGATGATACAGTAAGACTATCTTTTTTTTTTTTTTAAAAGATATTTGACAGACAGAGATCACAAGTAGGCAGAGAAGCAGGCAGAGAGAGAGCAGGAAGCAGGCTCCCTGCTGAGCAGAAAGCCTGATGCTGGGCTCGGTCCCAGGACCCTGGGATCATGACCTGAGCTGAAGGCAGAGGCTTTAACCCACTGAGCCACGAGGGCACCCCCGCTTTTTTTTAAATAGGTACATGCCATTTCCTCAGAGTACTATTTCTTATGTTTATTAACAAACCCAAATATATTTAGCTTTTCTATACTGTATTATTTTTGTGTTTCTTTCGTAATGGCAGCAAACATAGTGCCAAATTTTAAGAGACTAGGGGCCTCAAATGTGTATATGAGTGAAATCATATGGCATTTGTTTTTGACTTCTTTCACTTACAATACCTTCTAGGTCCATCCATAAGTCTCTGTGATGTATACCTGAAACTAATGTGAATATTCAAATTTAAATCAATCAGTCAATAAATGCTACTCCATAAACTATAATTTGAATCGTACATGTGAAAAAAAAATGTAGGGGACTAGAGTTCAAAAAGTTTGAGTACTATTGGCCTAAATAATTCCTTAAATATCTTCTAAAAGACAAATTTTGTTATCTTTCAAAACTCTGTGCTTGTTCAAGCAGCCTATTTTATTTTTAATAATTCCCAGTAGTCAAGGATGTGCTGAAACCTGTCTGTGTTCCCAAGGGGAGGATCTCAGCATGTAGATTCAGGCTGTTTGGAAGCCAAAGCCTCAGGCAGCAACTTTTAAAGGTATGCAAAGTTGGGGGTGCTTGGGTGGCTCAGTGGGTTAAGCCTCTGCCTTGGACTCAGGTCATGATCCCAGCATCCTGGGATCCAGCCCAGGCTCCTTGCTCAGCAGGGAGTCTGCTTCTCCCTCTGCCTCTGCTGGTCCCCTTGCTTGTTCTCTCTCTATGTCAAATAAATAAAATCTTAAAAAAAAAAAGCATGTAAAATCCTAAGTCCTATGAGACTGCAAGTGTAAGACCCATTGGCCTGGAGATCTGATAGTGTCCATTGGGTGGTGGTCACAAAACTCAGAGGCTCTGGATGAGTATGCAAGTGTTCTTCTGTGAGCTACCAGTGAGCTGGAGTAAGGCAGAGGGAGATGGAGGCAGAGGGAGATGGTGTTCACAGCCTAGGTTCCTTGACAGCATCTCCATAGTCTATTAATATGTGCCAAGCATGAAGCCTACCCCTCAGACCAAGGATCTAAGACAAGCCAAGAGGCCCCCTTCACAGAGAGACTGGGGGAATGCCTCAATGTACTGTCTGCAAAGTGCCCTGGGGTTGGCAATTTGTTAAGAACCATTGCTCAGTTTAGCACAGTCCTATGGGACCCAGGAATGCAGCCCTCCTGATCACCAGAGCCAGGCAATCAAGTCATGTCCCCTGTTTGGCAGTTGCAAAATTTAGACTGCCAGATGTAAACACCATGTCCCCAGCTGCATGAAAGCTCCTCTCCAAAAGACACTGTAGATTCTGGAATATTGCAGAAAGAAAGCAGAAGATACCATTCTTCCTCTCAGTCCTGTGGAAAGGGTATCATCGGCCCCTACATGTGTATTTAATTAGAAGCCTGCCTCTCATGCTACAGGGATCATGGTTAACTACTAGGCAACAGTCACAGAAAGATTGAATTGCTGGCCCTCTTGCCTCCTGATGTGCCCTGAGGATGGTAGCTGTTTCTGAGCTCTTTGTCGTTTGGTTACATCCTATGAGAACCACCAGCATAAGCTCCACCCGCGGCAGCTGCAAATATTGAGGCACCAGACAGGTGTGTGTGATCTCCTTTCTTGTTCACAATGATTATGCAGTCCCGTGGAACCAGGACCCCAAGCTTCCCCGGCCTTCAGAGCCAGGTAGTCAAGAAGAGTCTCCTGAGCAGCAGCTGCAAAGGTTGCTCAGCAGCTGCAAAAGTCAGGTCAGTAGCCGTAAAGGTCAGGGCATCAGGCACACACATAAAAGCTTCCTTCTGGAAGATACTGGTGTTCTGGAGCACGAGAGCATGGAAATGGCACCTGCCAGGCTCCATCCCTGCGAGGTGCTCCAGGAAGCTCCTACCCTTGGTGTTAGATTAAATGCCTGCCTCTCAGGCCAACGCTTTCACAAAAACTGAGGAGCCTCCTTTGCTTCAAGTCTGGGCACCATCAGCTGCCTCTGAGCGGGATCCTGGAGCAGTAAGTGCTGGCTTCAGTGCCATTTGGAGCGCCATTTTGGAGTTGTCTCCCGGGTACAGCTTGTGGGGCTTGAGACACAGGAACTTTGCTTTTCCAAGTTAGATGTTTGGGGGTCTGTTTCTCAGGGGGCAGGTCTTAAAAGTTGAGCTCCCTGATGTGGAGATCTAACCCTTCACTCCTCAGGGAGAGGTTCCAGCTTTTAAATTTTCTCTTGTTTGTGAGGTGCTGCTAGGAGTGTGGTTTAGGATGAGATTGTGTCCCAGGTTCTCCGATTTCCTTCAGTGGAATTGTTCCCTTTTGCTGGAGGTGTAGTTGTTGCTCAGCAAGACTTTAGGGTTTTCTAAGAGGAAATTATTCCGTGTGTGGCTGTAGATTCCGTGTATCTGTGTGGGAGGAGGGGAGTTACGGATCTTCCTATGTTGCCATTTTCAACCAGAACCTCTAGGTGTCTGTTTTGATAGAGTGATTGTAAAAGTTCTCTATGACACTGAACTGCTTTCAGAAAGGTTAAAAAAAAAAAAAAAAAAAAAAAAGCCAGCCTTGCAAAAATTACCATAAGGAGTAATTTCAGGTAATGGGAAGAGATACTACATGAATCCTAGGAGAAGCATGAGCTTCTGTTGTTTGAGAAAGAGTAAGAAGTATGCTGTGGTTGGAGAAACCTGGGAGAGACAGAGACTGGGAGGGAGAAGGCAACCTGGAAACCTGGAGGGAGGTGAGGAAGGTACAGGTGGAGAGAAGAAGAGAAATATGAATGAGCTCAAAGATGTGAGCCGAGCCGAAGGTATGTCTTGTTAAAGTATGAAAGTAATATCTGAATTTCATTCTTGAGTGCAACAGGTAATTTTTTAAGAATTTTAAGTGGGTGTATTAAGTAGCTCCAAGCCAGTACATTTGGGGCTGTTGTAACTTTCTTAAAAAAAAAAAAAAACTCATTATTTTTCATATTTTTTAATAGTTGTCAGTGTTTACCATGCTCTTTGTCTTTTTCACCCCTTTGGAGGCAATGAAATATCAAAGTTGACTAAAATTATATGTATGACAAGAGTAAATAGGCTTTAAATGAGCTCTTAAGTGCATGAAGTTTGATGAATTGATTCTGATACCAGTTTGGCCACTTATAAATCTGTTTTTAATTTTCTTCCTGTGTGATCTCATTGCTTTTTTTTTTTTTTAAATAAGATTCACATAGTGGGGTGCTTCCATATCAAAGTCAAGTATTGTTATTTTTAAATTGCTTCTTTGAAAAACGTGCATAATTATTTCTCCTAAGGCTGTATATATTACCCATTATTTTCCTTATTTCACTCTTGGACTATAGGAAACTGGATTTAGCCATGGAAGTTAAGGACTTTAAGCAAGATGTAAGTTACCAAAAATAGTGGTAAGATACTGCATAGGGGTCACTAGTTGAATATCATTGGGAATCAAAATTGAGGTGGAGAACCAAGGTTCCAAAATAAAAATAGGTAGTGAGATTTAGTTGGAAGAAATTAAGCAAGGCAGACCACTAGGAAAATTGGAAAAGTATAATGAATCAGATTCTTTGTTAAATGAGCCATAGTTTTTGGTATAATAATGTTATTATAATGTGATACTGTTTGGCTCTAAATGGCATATTTTTATGTGATATTAAGTGCTTGTCAGTACCATGGCAAAAGTTAGTTAGATGCTGACCTTAATATGGTAAGCCCTCCTGGGTCCCTGGAAAGACCATTTCAGAGACTCTGTTTCTTAAATGTAATTGAATCTAACTTCACTCAAGTGAGTCTTGTTTAAATGCAACCTCATAATAAAGACATCACTGTAGAAAAATGGTGTTTTCTTTGCTAAGAAATTTCCTTTACTAAAGGAAATACTTTATTTCCTTTCAGCTTTGAGCATTTAGTAAATAGGTTACAATAGTATATTCTACAGGATTGCCTTATGTTAATTTTGTCTAGTAAGTCATCATATATATAGTTTCTTCTGAAGAGTTAGGCAACATCTTCAATTCTTCTAAGGCTTCGGAACTTTACATTGTTTTCTTTTGATATCTACATTTTTTAAATCCTTAGGAAAGATGACTATGGTATGTTATTCTTTATAAGGGATAAACATTCTGCCAACTGCTTCATGATCTCTCCAATGCCCATACTGCAGTTAAATGTCTTAATATCTATCAAGAGATTCTTTCACAATAACATTATATTTGGCATAATATATGGATGTCTCTATAATATTGCTATTGCTATTGCTGATCTACCATTCTCTGGAGAGTTGCACATGAAGTCACAGACTGCTAGACTGATTGAGTCTAGTCCAGGCTGTGTAACTTATTTCTGAATCCCTCTCATAGTAGAAAACTAGTGGTAACTAAGCTACTCATGCTGCCTTTGAGTGGAACTTATTGTTAACAAATAGTACTTTCCAAATTTTCTTCTGATCTTCTAAAGCCTCATTCCCATAGGTCAGTATTTATGTTGCCATGTTGGGTGTCCTGATATTTTATTGTTTTTGTTTTTGGTTTTTTCTTTTTCTTTTCCCTAGGCTAATAATCACTTTGTTTCAATAATCCCCACTATGATATGGTATAAAGTCCTCATGCAAGTGAGAATAAATTATTTGTGCAGGAAATGTGAATGTTAAAGGTCCATACATATAATATCTCAGCAGAATGGAATTTATGGACACAGGATTTGGTTTTATACCTGAAATCATCATGAATGTTCTTTTTAGTGTAGTCTGATTTCTCTTGCTTAATACTTACATCTAGGCATTTTTTACTAATCTTTCCATTGGCTCAACTTAAATCTAGTAGCTCAGTATTATGTGTTTGTGGTTGAATTTTTGGAAAAATTTCTGTTAAGCAATTTCCTGAAACAATTTAGAGAATGTGCGGTCATCTTTCAGCACATTTGATCTCATGTGTTTAAGCTGAGCATCAGATATCTTTAATGAGTTGCATGGGAATGTTGTACTCTGGCTTAGTAACTGCCTCTGTGCTTCAGCAGCATAAATTACACTGAAAGGTAGAACAAAAGAATCCAGAAGTCAGGACTGACCAGAATTCTCTTATAAAAAGGGTAATCTTCAGTCAATTAGTCTGAATTATAAGCATGAAATACTTAGTATCTCATTTTATGAGTTTCAGCAAGACTCTGATAGTAAATTTTAAATTGATTTTGAAGATTTAGTCTAAGGAGTATAAAGTGCCTTTAGTATCACACAGTTCAAATGTTACAAAATATGATAATGTCTGTGTTCAAACAGAAATTTTTGGAAATGAATTCTATCTTTACCAAATTCTAAAGAGAGTCTATATAAGAATTGGCATTCATTAACCTTGTATGTTATGCTAGACACTGTGTTGTTCACTACGGAACATATCATCAAATACACATACACATGCAGATCCATATATGTATGTATTAACTTTTTTCTATTAATTCTCAAAACAATTTTACAGAGGAGACTTGCACCCAGACATAGTATGTTTTCTGCCCAAGGTAAAGCAATAGTTACCGTATTATTTCATGGAACTAATGCCATCTTAAGACACCAGGTATTTCCAAGCATGTACAAAGAACTTGTATTTCATCAAGTAAGTTTTTGTGTCATTACTAAGAAACACTTCATTAAAAAATGATGTACCAAAAAAAAAAAAAAATGATGTACCAAAATGGGCCACATCGTTAGCTTTTATTAGTATTTATTATAAAACCAAATGTTCATTCCAGTTGTAGTGGAGAAAAAATCTAACTTTGTCAGCTTTCCACATTTTCTCACACACTAGTATTTACATTGTGCTCTGTTTTTGTGACCAAAAATCCCCACTGCTACATATTCATTTTGGTATGTGATGGCCTTTTTTTGGTGACAGAGAAGTTATCACTGGTCTAGATAGGGTGAAATTTTGTGCTCCTTTCTTAACCAACCTCTCAGATAATATGCTGCTGAACATCAATCTAGAAAAGAGACAAGCTGTGAACTAGAATGAGGGCTGTAGTTTTCTAAAGAAAAAAAGCTGAAGCAAAGGAAGATTAGTTTTACCTTATATTTACAAAATGATAAATTATTAGATAAAAAGGACAATATGAAAAAATTCTATTTTCTCAAATATTTAAGTGTTGGAAAATAGATAATAAAACTGTTGTGCAATTAAGAGAGTTTTTATTTTTATTTTTTGGTTTGGCTATTTCTAAAAAAATATTTCTAGAAATCACACTTATTTATCTGACTTTGCACTAAATTTTCATTTTTTTTTTCAAAATGTATAAAATGATTCTAGGTAAGTGCTATCTTCCAGAACTCAATGGTGAAAATTCCTAAACAGTCAATGAAAGATACAAGAATATTGTTGTGTAAGGAGGTTCTAAAAATTAGTAAGGAGTAGTAGGCACATATTTCATGCCTTTAGGAGAAAGACACCACAATTTAAAAATGGTAGTCATAAATATAGTCTGTTAAATACTAGGTAAAGTAAAATACAAGAACATTAATATACTTAATCTTCGTGATTTCTCTTTGAGGTCATTCTTAAAAATTCTAGTAAGTGTTGAACAGATCTCAGAAGGAAGGGTCACAGTTACTCTTTTTTTTTTTTTTAAGATTTTATTTATTTATTTGACAGAGATCACAAATAGGCAGAGACACAGGCAGAGAGGAGGAAGCAGGCCCCCTGCCAAGCAGAGAGCCCAGTGTGGGGCTCGATCCCAGGACCCTGAGATCATGACCTGAGCCGAAGGCAGAGGATTAACCCACTGAGCCACCCAGGCACCCCTCACAGTTACTCTTGAAAGGCAACTTGGTGGGGAAGTGTTGTTCTTTATTCAGTTTGTTTTATTTAGATTTCTTTCTACAATTTATCTTAACACAGTCATTTGTATACTTTTCTTTAGATTAATCTATGAATTTGGGGCAGGTTTACAAACATTTAATCCCTAACAAGTCCTAATTTCTCCCTTAAATTCCAAATCTACATATCCATCTTCCTGAGTCACCTTCATGCCATCTTCATCAGCAACACTCTGGACCATTGTCGGTATAATTATTGTTCTCCCCCCTTAACTGGTCTTCCTGCCTTTGCCCCTGCAGTTTCAGCACAGCAACTGCAGTGTTCAGAGAATAAGCTTCTCCCAGAAAAATGCCTCATTTCCTCAGATCTTTACTCAGAAGTGACATTTTCTGTGGAGATTTTCCTGATCACTCCAGATTTTTAATGAACCAGTATATAATATCTCCTTCTTTTCTGTTTTTTCTCTTATGATAGATATGTGGATATAGATAGATCTCATGTCTATCTATATAGCATGCATATTATATATAAAATAATTTAACTTAGTGATTATATTTCTTATCCTCAAAAATATAACCTCAATCGTGGTATGGGTTTTTGTCTGTTTTATCAGTGTATCCTCAGTATATCAAATAGTGCCTGACATACAGTAAGCAGTCAATACATGTTTGCAAAAGATGAATGAATGGATTGATGAATAAACCAATTCATCATGGTTCATTGATGGTTTATTGATGAATAAACCAATTTTGGATTCTTTAAGGAAATGGATTTTAGGGGGGCAAGAGATCAGATTATTTTCAGTAGTCCAAGAAAGAGGTGGCTTGTTCTGAGGTGCTCATAATGGCACTGGTGAGAAGTAGAAATTTTGGATTCCATTATGGAGCCCAAGTGACATATAGAGACTAAATCTCTGATGACAAGAAGAAAAGCAAAGAATATGGATAGTCTGCAGATACTAATAGGTGAACAGTTGATTGAAGTTGATTCACATATACTTCAGTTAAGTATTAAGCAAAATTATTAGTTAAATGAAAAAAAAGTAAACTTGAGAAGAAAGGAAAAACTAAAAATTTTTTTAGAAAGTCAGAAATGAAAAAAAAAGTGAAAAATGGAAAACACTGTAGGCAGAGTAGGATTACTGGTTACTATGAGGTACATGAAAGACCTGAAAATTATTTCCTCTATCAGATGATAAATCTCTAATCCATAAGCACTGAGAAAATCTACTCAAAATTAACTTTTTATATTTTTAATTACTATTTCTTTCTTTATTCTTTTCTTTCCTTGATTATTTGAGAAGATGAAATATTTATTTGGGAATGATGTGCAACTTTAGAGATATATTTACATATTTTCCATTTAGTTTTATGGCTAAGTTCTTCTTTGGTGGTCAGAATATCATGGGTAATAAAAATTTAAAAATGCAGAATGAAAGCCCAAAATTCTTTGGCACTATATTATATTAAATGTTGTAAAAATAGGCACCTCAGAAATGAGCAGTTACACTTATCCAGCAACATTTCTGGCAAATAAATATATATATTGGAATCGGTTTTATTTAAGATGCCAATGACTGCTGCTCAGAACACTGTCAATTCATCTTCACTAACTTGATGGAATGGTGTTTCTGTACTCTTGATGTAGAATCTCACTTCCTTAAATGTTTGCATGTACATATTAATCGCTTTCTTCTTTGCAATAAAGTAATCATGTTTTTATTGTGAAGAAATTAGTGTCTTTTTGGGAAAAGACATGTAACTTGATAATAGAAGACCATGTATAATGAAACATAGTCAGGCATTAATTTAAATGATTAGCTCTGCAAAGTCTCTGAGTTCAGAAAGGGAGAAATCAGAGATGATATGGGAGATAGTTTCAGTGAGTCAGAGTGGAAATAGTATGGGGAGGAAGATTTCATTCAGGTAATGTTATAATGGCTGGTGCAGGAAAGTATTACAAGGGACCTAGTCTATAGACCAATGCTTCTACTACCCACAAGCTTGATCAAATTTGTTAAGTCTCTCTTTGCCACATTTTTGTCATCTGTATGTTGGTCTAAATAATAGCAATATCTATTTCACAGAGTCACTCAGAGGCTTATATTATATAAGTGACAGAGGTGTCTTATGTAGCATATAAGACATTGTATATACATTATTAATTTAATGTGTTTTTCTCTTTAATGAATACATTCTTCCAGAAAAAAAAAAAAAATCCAAGATTTACTTACTAAGTAGTGACTTTTTTCTAAGTAGGGACTTTCCAAGCATTTGTTCACTTATTTACTTATCTTTTTTGTTTAGTATCCACAACATTCATTCTGATCTATTTTTCAGGGCTGATTTTGTGCTCAGACACAATACCTGTTCTGAAGGAAAGACCAGGAGCCCACTGACAAAATTCAGGACACTAAGAGCAGAGGCTTTACAAAGAATCTTATAAGGTATTCCAGATGAACTTATAGAGTCATGGGCCAGCAGTTGTACATGATTATTATTGTTTTTCAAAAATCTTGAGGTAGTAGCAGAAAAAAAATGCCAGGCCAAAAAAAATTATATATATATATGTATATAAAAAATGATTATTTTTGTCAAATTATGGAGAGGGAGAAAATATTGAAATGTCAGAAATCTTTCAACCAAGAGAGAAATTGTCAAATGAGCACTTTTGTACCTTTTTGTTTTCTACATGAAATATTTTGCACAATTTCAGTAAAGACATTTGGCTGGAAAGTGAAACAGCACTGTGGGATACGTTCAGGTCTATTCTTTATTCCTCAGAAAAGTTATCATCTGGTCAAACAACTGAAAGTTGCAGATCTGTTTTGCTGTGCATCCTGCTGTTATCTTTTCATACAAGATCAATTTTATCTGTTTTGTAGAGAATAAAGAAGAAATTTTAAAAGCTATTAATGCCCCTATTTTTTTTTTCAATAATTTTACTTGGGTTGCTTCACAAACGTAGCATGAAGGAGCCTAAACTTTGAATAGAATCACCAAAAAATAATCTAGAAGTTTTTTTTTTCCACAAACTTTTATCCATTTGACCACATAAGCAGAGGTCCATAAAAACTAGACTATTATGAATGTTTATTTATGTACCATTAGGGGTGTTTTTGTAGGCTTTTTCCCAGTTAATTCCAAGACTTTATCCTACAGAGTATACTGTTAATAATATTCCAAAACTGTGTATGAGGATCCGAGTTTCAGATAAATCATTCTATGTCACACAGCCAGTAAGTAGAATAATTCAAATTTGAATCCAATATTTTACCTCCATTTCAATTTCAAATTCTTTCTACCAGGCTATGCTGTCTCTCTATAGCTTATATTTGTCATAAAGTGATTATAGTTAAGATGCTGTACTACACGCTGTGTGGGGTGCCAAAAAATATGAGCTTGACCAGTCTTCACAAAGTTTTTGATATGTACAAGAGAACACACACACAGACACACACAATATGCAATATGATATACAATATGTATAAATAAATAATAAGAAAAATCTTGCATAATGAGATATAATTATTTAGATCAAGACAAATGTATCTAAGCATGACACACACACACACACACACATATATATATATATATATATATATATATATATATTTTTTTTTTTTTTAGTCTCTGCCTTAGCTTCCCAACAAAAAGTTTCTAAAACCATTGTAATTTCCTGAATGATGATGGTGATAGGCGCATCTTAGGTAGAGCTCCTGAATTCTTTGGAATTTCCTGGCTGATAGGAATGTCTTTTATTCTAATGAGGCAGCTTTTGTTGTCCTCCTAGATGGATGCTGGTCACCAGAAATGCCAAGTCATCATTAGAAACTTGAAACCTTGGTCTCACCACTCCCCTCCCCCATCCTGTGGAGACTAATATAATCCTTCATGCTTACATGGTGAAACTTCTGTAAAAATCCCTTAACAGTGGGGTCTGGAGAGCTTTGGGGTTGATGAGCATCCAGCTGGGAAAATGGTGGACCTCAGCTCCACTGGGGACAGAGCTCCTGTGCTGAGGAGCCTTCTTAGTCTCACACTATGAACCTCTTCATTTGGTAATTTATCTGTATCCTTTATAGTAAATCAGTAAACATAAGTAAAATGTTATCCTGAATTCTGTGAGCCATTATAGCAAAGTATTGAAACTGAGGATGGGGTTTTGGGAATCTTTGATTGATAACCAAGTTAGACAGAAGTCTGAGTACCCTGAGGACTATTTGTGTTTGCATCTGAAGGGACACATAGTCTGGTAGAATTGAGTCCCTTAACTTGTAGGGTCTTTGCTAACTCTGAATAGTAAGTATCAGAATTAAATCAAATTGTAGAGCATCCTCTGGTATCCGCAGGGAATTAGAAAAATTACTTGCTGTATAAAACCCACATATTTGGTATCAAGTGATATGAGTAGAGAAACAGTTTTCTCCTAATAGAAGTCCAGGTTTGATCTGCAACTTGGAATATAGGCAGGGTTTCCATAAAAGAGAGTATAAAAATATATATACTCCTGGTCCAGATATGGGAGAACTCTAAGCATGTTTAGGTGATGACAAACTGAATGAGTATTTATTTATAGTATAGAAGAATTGAGGTAGATACATAGTGAGAGATGTGTTCTGAAAAGTAATTGCTTAAGAAAAATTTCAGGATGAGGAATTTCAGTTAAACTCTTAAAAATATAAAAAGATTTAAATACCAGTTTTATTATTTAAGATCAAAATAACAAATTAAGAAGTAAATAAATACATTTAACAATAAATTAGAAAGGCTAAATAAGAAATCGAAATGGAGTATATGTCATAGAAATTTTCCCAATTAAAATATTGAGTACTCAAATCCTTGGAGTTTCTGGAAAATGATAAAATTATTAATTTATATTAGAATTTAATAAGTCAGGAGTACATGCTCTAAGCCTTAGAATAATAACTAAAAGAATAGTTGGACAATGCAACGATAAAGTTAGTAGGAAAAATAATTGTTAAAAACTTTTAATAAAGCCAAAAGAAGAAGGGAGAAGAAACAACATTAAAGACATGGAGCAAATATAGAACAGATGGTAGCAGAGTATATCCATATATATCAGATATTATATTAAATGTAAATAAAGTAAAAGTTATAATTAAAAGACAAGATTATAAGACTAAGGGGTTTTTCTTTTTTTAAGATTTATGTATTTATTTTAGAAAGGGAGAGAGAGTGTGAGCAGGGGAAGGGGCAGAGGAAAAGAATATTCAAGCAGACTCTTGCTGAACATGGAGCCCAATGCAGAGCTATCTTACCACCCATGAGATTAGGACATTTACTACAACCAAGAATCAGAAACAGAATAGTTGAGTGTCCAACTCTTGATTTTGGCTCGGCTTCTGATCTTGGTGTTCTGGAATAGAGGCACCTGTAGGACTCTGTGCCTGGTGGGGAGCCTGCTTGAGGATTTTCTCCTTCCCTCTCCCTGTTCATGCTCTCTCTTTCAAAAAAATAAATCTTAAGAGAATAAGTTTTTTTTTTTTTTTTAAAGATTGATTTATTTATTTGACAGATCACAAGTAGGCAGAGAGGGAGGCAGAGAGAGAGGGGGAAACAAGCTCCCTGCTGAATAGAGAGCCTTATGTGGGGCTCGATCCCAGGACCCTGGGATCATGACCTGAGCCCAAGGCAGAAGCTTAACCCACTGAGCCACCCAGATGCCCCACACATGATACAGTTTTAATATAACATTAGAAAAAGATTGAAGAAAAAATATGGAAATAGATACACAGAGAATTTTTGAAAAAATTGCTGCATGTGTTATAGTAGTATCAGAAAAATAAACTTCTAAACAATAAGTTTTACTAGAGATAAGAATTTTCACAATATAAGATTTTCTTAAAAATAAAAAATATGGCAAATAATTAAATTCATAGTTACAATATATTCAAGGCAAAACGGCATAGCATAAAAGAAAAAGGGACAAATCCATAATCAAAATGGGGGATTTTAACACTGTTCTGAAATCAATGGGTAAGACAAGCAAATGAAATGTCAGGAAGAGTAAGACCTGAACAATATAATTTTCTAAATTCAGTAGATTGCACATATAAAACACTACATCGAATAAGTTGAAGAATGTACATCCTGTTTGAGTTAAATAACTTAGTTACCAAAACTGGCTCTATGCCATGCCACAAAGAAAATCTTAATTTCAGAAGATTGAAATCAAGTAAAATGTTTTTTGTCCAAAGTGAAAATAAACTAGACATCAATAGTCGAAGGTTACTAGAAAATCTCAAATTGTTTGGAAATGCACTTTTAAATGATTCATTGGTTAAACAAAAATTTGCAAAGGGAAATTTGAACTTGTTGAGGCAACTAGAACTGGGCTTAGAAATGTGTGTGTTTAATGAACATATTGGAACAGAAGAACTACCTACCTTCTAAGTATTAACATCAAATTTTAAAACAACCAGACAATTAAACTGAAGCAAAGTAAGAGAATAAAATAACAAAGATTAGAACAGAAATTAATGGAATAATAAATGTAAAATAATGATGATCAGTAAAGCCAAAATTGATTACTTGAAAAGATTAATAAATTAGATATAACCAGGATAGAATGACAGAATGAAAGAGAGATTAAATATAAATTGCCATTATCAGGAAGAAAAAAAGGACTATCATAATATGTCCTATAGGTATTAAATATATAATAGAAGGATATTATGAATAATAAATTTAAAAGTTTACATAAGATAATATTTTAAGAAAATCACAATTCACTAAATAAATGTATGAAGAAATAGAAAATCTGACTTATTCTGAATCTATGAAAGCTGTAAAATCTGGAATTTTTAATCTTCCTCCCAAAGACCCCCACATTCAAATTGCTTTATTAGTGAATTCTACCAAACATTTGAGAAAGAGATAACACTAATATTAAACTATATCAGAATAGAGAAAGAGGGGATATATTTTAAAAAGCCCAAATAAATTTGAAATAAATACCTGATGAGAGCATTATGAGAAGTAAAAATGAGAGACAATTATCTCTCATAAGTAAGGAAACTAAAATTATAAAATATTACCAAACCATGAAATGCAGCTCTGTTAATCTCTTTTTATAATTATTTAAGTATGTAAATTTGCTTTAATATAAAAATAAGTTGATGTTTATTAACAGGAAAAAAACAAATTCATTTCAATATATGCAGATAAAATTTGATACCATTAAGTATGAAATCTTTACACAAAATTGGAGTAGGAGGCACAATGTTTAATTTATAATAGGGCCTCTACACATAATCTTCAGTCATGCATATAGTAGTTTATTGATACTTTGAAGTCTAGAAAGTGACAAAGTAGTGACTTGTTACTTCTTTTTTTTTTAATTAATTTATTTATTTTCAGCATAACAGTATTCATTATTTTTTCACCACACCCCGTGCTCCATGCAATCTGTACCCTCTATAATATCCACCACCTGGTATCCACCACCTTCAAACCCCTCAGATTGTTTTTCAGAGTCCATAGTCTCTCATGATTCACATCCCCTTCCAATTTACCCCAACTCCCTTCTCCTCTCTAACACCCCTTGTCCTCCATGCTCTTTGTTATGCTCCACAAATAAGTGAAACCATATGATAATTGACTCTCTCTGCCTGACTTATTTCACTCAGCATAATCTCTTCGAGTCCCATCCATGTTGCTACAAAAGTTGGGTATTCATCCTTTCTGATGGAGGCATAATACTCCATAGTGTATATGGACCACATTTTCTTTATCCATTCGTCCGTTGAAGGGCATCTTGGTTCTTTCCATAGTTTGGCGACCGTGGCCATTGCTGCTATAAACATTGGGGAACAAAGGAGAACATAGGCAGTAACCTCTTCAATATCAGCCGCAGCAACTTCTTTCAAGATATGTCTCCAAAGGCAAAGGAAACAAAAGCAAAAATAAACTTTGGGGACTTCATCAAAATCAAAAGCTTCTGTACAGCAAAGGAAACAGTCAAAAAAACAAAGAGGCAACCCACGGAATGGGAGAAGATATTTGCAAATGACAGTACAGAAAAAGGTTGATATCCAGGATCTATAATGAACTCCTCAAACTCAACACACACAAAACAGACAATCATATCAAATAATGGGCAGAAGATATGAACAGACACTTCTCCAATGAAGACATACAAATGCCTATCAGACACATGAAAAAATGTTCATCATCACTAGCCCTCAGGGAGATTCAAATTAAAACCACATTGAGATATCACCTTACACCAGTTAGAATGGCCAAAATTAACAAGACAGGATACAACATGTGTTGGAGGGGATGTGGAAAAAGGGGAACTCTCTTCCACTGTTGGTGGGAATGCAAGTTGGTGCAGCCTCTTTGGAGAACAGTGTGGAGATTCCTCAAGAAATTAAAAATAGAATTTCCCTATGACCCTGCAATTGCACTCCTGGGTATTTACCCCAAAGATACAGATGTCGTGACTTGTTACTTCTATTCAACTTGTAATTGATGATTCTAACAATTAAGGCATGAAAAAAATAAGCAGCGTCAGGATGGAAAACAGTGATAGAACTATCATTTTGTATATACCATATATTTGTATATTTCAAAATTCAAAATAACGCATAGAGAAGGCATTATGAGATGCCTGTAACATGATGAAAGCTCAATATAATCAGCTGTAACAGGGTGCCTCGGCACAGTCAGTTGAACGTCCAACTCTTAGTTTCAGCTCAGGTTGTAATCTCAGGGTTGTGAGATGGAGCCCCATTTCAGACTCCACACGCAACACAGAGTCTGCTTGGGTTTCTCTCCCCCTCTCTATCTGCCCCTCCCTACTTCGTGCACATGTGCACACATGTGCTTGTGCACACACACAAACACACACACACACACAATCTCTCTCTCTTTCAGATAAGTGCTTTTAAAAAAATCAACTGTAGTTAATATAAATATAATACATAAAGTTAATAAATTTTAAAATTATGCAAAATGACATTCCAATATAGTTTAAGAAAACATCAAATAAATTATAATACACTATAAATATGTAATAAAATGTGTGCAAAAAGTAGACACATACACATACACACACTTAAAACATATACTAAAAAAGATAGATCTTTTTTAAAATTTTAATTCCAAGATAGTGAACATATAGTGTTATATTAGTTTAAGCATACAAAAGAGTCATTCAACAATTCTGTACATTACTGAGTGCTCATAAAAATAATTGTACTCTTAATCCCCATCACCTGTTTGACCTAACCTTACCAACCACCCTTATGGTAACCATCAGTTTGTTTTCTATAGTTAAGAGTATCATTTTGATTTTTCTTTTTTGATTTTGTTCATTTGTTTTGTTTTGCTTTGTTTTTTAAGATTACATTTTTTATTAGAGAGAGAAGGCACAAGCAGGGGTTTAGTGGCAGAGGGGGAGGGAGAAGCAGTCTCCCCTCTGAGCAGGGAGCCCTATATCAGACTCCATACCAAGACCCTGAGATCATGACCTGAGCCAAAGGCAAACAGACGCTTAATAGACTGAGGCACCCAAATGCCCCATTTGTTTTGTTTCTTAAATAATCACGTAAGTGAAATCGCACAGTATTTGTCTTTCTCTGACTGGCTTATTTTGCTTAGCATTATGCCATCTGGCTCCATCTTCATTGTTACAAATGGCAAGATTTTCTTTTTATGACTAATATTCCATTTTGTGTGTGTGTGTGTGTGTGTGTGTTGTGTATACCATATAGATGCACGTTTGTAAATATACATGTATATATACCATTTTTTCTTATCCATTCATTTGCTGATGGATACTTGGGCTTCTTCCATAATTTGGCTACTAAATAATGTAAATAATGCTGCGGTAAACACAGAGGTGCATATATCTTTTCAAATTAATGTTTTTGTATTCTGTGGGTAAACACCCACTACAGGAATTGTTGGATCATATGGTAATTCTATTTTTTATTTTTTTAGGAACCTCCATACTGTCTTCCAGAGTAGCTGCACCAGCTTGCATTCCCTCTAACAGTGCATGAAGGTTCCTTTCTCTCCACATCCTTGCCCATGCTTGTTGTTTCTTGAGTTACTGATTTTAGCAATCCTAACAGGTGTGAGGTGGTATTGCATTGTAGTTTTCATTTGCATTTTCCTGATGATGTTGAGCAACCTTTCATGTGCCTGTTCACCATCTGTACCTCTTCTTTGGAGAAGTGTCTGTATCTTCTGCCTGTTTTTAATCAGATTTTTTGTTTTTTGGTGTTGTGTGAGTTCTTTTGTATTTTGGATTCTAAACCTTTATCAGAGATGTCGTTTACAAATATCTTCTCCCTTGTAGTAGATTGTCTTAGTTTTGTTGATTATTTCTTTTGCTGTACAGAAGCTTTTTATTGTAATGTAGTCCTAGTAGTTTTTTCTTTGGTTTCTCAGTTGACCCATTCATGCTTTAGTGCATGTTATTTAACTTCCATGTATTTGTGCTCTTTCCAGATTTTTTTCCCTTGTAGTTAATTTCTAGTTTCATAGTATCGTGGTCAGAAAAGATGCATGGTAGGAGTTCAAGCTTTTTGAATTTGTTGAGACTTGTTTTGTGGCCTTATATGTGATCTATTCTGGATAATGTTCAATGTGCATTCGAAGAAAATGTGTATTCTGTTTCAGGATGGAATATCCTGAATATGTCTGTTAAACCTGTCTGGTCCAGTGTGTCATTCAAAGCCACTGTTTCCTTGTTGATTTTCTGTTTAGATGATCTGTCCACTAATATAAATGAGGTGTTAAAGTCCCCTTTATTATTGTATTATTATTGATTGATTCTTTTATTTTTGTTATTAATTGTTTTATGTATTTGGGTGCTCCCAAGTTGGGTGTATAAATATAAATGTTATATCTTGTTGGAATAATCCATTCTGATTATATAGTATCCTTCTTTGTTTCTTATTACAGTCTTTGTTTTAAAGTGTATTTTGTGTGATATATGTATTATTACCCTGACTTTTTCTTCCACTTCATTTGCATAAATGCTTCTCTTTCACTTTCAATCTGCGTGTGTCTTTAGGTCTAAAATGAATCTCTAGTAGGCAGTGTATAAATGGGTCTTGTGTTTTTAATCTGTTCTGTCACCTTTATCTTTTGTTTGGAGCATTTAGGTTTTTTGCATTCAAATTCATTATTAATAGGTATTTAATTATAACTTTATAATTTATTTATAATTTTTGCCATTTTGGTACTGTTTTATGGTTGTTTTTATGGTTATCTGTTCCTTTCTTCTCTAGTTCTCTTCTCTCATAGTTAGTTGGCTTTCCTTAGTGATATATTTGGATTCTTTTCTCTTTAGTTTGCATATCTAGGACTGTTCTTTGCTTTTTTTTTTTTTTTTTTTTTTTGAAGATTTTATTTATTTGAGAGAGAGAGCATGTACAAGAAAAATAACATGAGGTGGGAACAGAGGGAGAAGAAGACTCACCACTTGGTGGGGAGTCAGATGTGGGGCTTGATCCCAGGGTTCCGGGATCATGACCTGAGCTAAAAGCAGATGCTTAGCCAACTGAGCCTTCCATGTGGTCCTTTTGTAGTTTTTTTGTTTGTTTGTTAGATTTATTATTATTATTATTCTGTTTTTAGAGAGAGTGAATGAATGCAGGAAGGAAAAGACAGAGAGGGAGAGGGAAAGAATCTCAAGCAGACCCCCCCACTGAGCATGGAGCCAGGCACAGGGCTCCTGTGGGAAAAGACCTGGAACAGAGGTCTTGCTGGAGGGGGTGTGTCCACAGGCTACATGTATGTGGGGCATGGTTTTATTCAGTTATATGCTGAGTGTTGACACCACCTGGTTCCTGCTTGTGGTCATGCGTTTAGGCTGGGGACAGGGGAGAGGTAGGGCACCAGTCAGCTTCTTTGTCTCTGGTGAAATCCCCCAATGATCCCTATTTCTCCAGCACATGTTCTGTGATTGTAAACAAATTTTCCTTGCATATACCCCAGCTGTTTTTCAAATTGCTACTTCTACGCAGCATCCACTTAGTGCTGTTTGTTGTCTGTCTCTTTTAAGGTGAGAACTCAGTTTCCTCTCACCTTACTGGACCTCCCATTGCCAAGCCTATTGATTTTTAAAGTTCCCACTGATTTGTAGGAATTCTCAGAATTTGGCCCTTCAGCTTTTGAAAGGTAAATGTTATAGGGATTCATCTTTCCCCTGTATACTTTCTGGTTGAAAGTCTGTTTCTTTCCTCTCCCTGGATTGTGACATACCTCCCTCCCCAAAACAACCCCTCATGTCCAGTTAGCTGCTGACCAGGTCTGCACCCTTCCTGTCATCTTCAATTTGGCTTATTCTTTGCATGTAGCTGTGGAGAATATACTCTTCCTGTCTTTGGCTCATTTTCTAGGTTATTTACACAGATGTGAGTATTAACCAGTTATATCCCTGGGACAAGGTGGGCTCAGGGTCCTTATACTCTGCCATCTTCCCTGGAAGTCATGAACAAGATGGAAATCTTAACTAGATCATCTTGGTTCCAGCCGTTTTAACAAAGTGCCTTAGACTGGGTTACTTATAAATAACACAAATTAATTTCTTATAATTATGGAAGCAGAAGTCTGAGGTCAGGATACCAGCATGGGTGGGTCTTGGCAAAGGTGCTCTTCTTGGTTCCAGACTTCTCATTGTATAGTCACATGGCAGAAAAGGCAAAGAGAGGAAGCAACTATATTGACCTTTATGGCCACTGTTCCCATTCAGATGGGCTCTAGTCCATGATTTTATTTAATTTTAATTACATCCTAAAGACCCCATCTCCTAAAACTATTTTACTGTGGGGTAGGGTTTCAATATATGAATTTTGGAGGTACAAAAGCATTTAGCTCATAACATGCTCATACAGAATATTAATTAGCTTCAAATTAAAAATAATCCATATAGCCTTGAAGAGTAAAATGAGTAATAAACTGAATAAATAAATGGAATCCTATGTTGAAAAGAAATTAAACCACCAGAAAATGCAAAGATATGGATGACTCTCACTTTGAGTGGTTAAAAGTAAAAAATAAACAAAAAAAGTACTTATTATATGATTCAGTTTATTCAAAGTTTAAAAATAAGGATAATTAATCTGTTCATACTTATTTTCTTTAGGGAGAAAGGGCGGTTAGTTATTTGAAACTAACTGTTTTTTTTTTAACTAAATATTTTTACTGATTGTAAAAATATCATACAGATATGGGAGTATTTACGTGAGCATGTACTTTTGGTCAAATATCAAGCTCTACACTTAAAATTATTTTTTTTACCTTTCTATATGTATGATAGATACTTTATTTAAGAATTTGAGATCAAAGAAATGAGCCAAGTTGTCAAAATAATTCAGATAAACCAAGGAAAATCAGTCTTACTTTTGTACTTGTATAACATTTTGTGACTACTTTATAACACTTAGTTTGTTTGACTTTTTTTTTTTTTTCTAACTTGTGGTTCTGATACCTTTGAAGACTGTGTCTAATAAGTATGGGAGTCCTGTCTCAATCTTTTTATTTCTGGGGTCTAGCACAATGGCTATATATGCAGTGTGTACTTCAAATATGTACTGAAAAGATGCCCAGATTTAGAGTTGTCTTTATAATTATAATGCGTTCAAGTGTCCTTATGTACAGAATTTTCACATGTTATTTAGCTCATTTAGCAAACCCAATTAGATTTTGATAAGGTAAGGGAAATCAAACCTGAAGTGACTGATTTCCTTCTCTGAGGACTAATAAATGCTTCATAAGAAACTATCTCTTAGCAACAAGATATTAAACTTCTGTTACCTGCTGTAGCTGGTAAATTATATTTTTAGTAAGCATAGTATTATGTATATAGAATACCTAATATTATATGATAAAAATGTTTCTTAGAGCCTTCCGTATTTTATAACATATAGCTTAGCAATTTAGTTATATTAAGTATTAAACGTAAGTTGAGTTAAATTGATACCATTCATTGTTTTTGTTTAAAAGATACTTAATACATTTGTAGATAATACAAAACTGAATGACATTATTGATAAAAGTTATTGAAAGATCAAGACAGAATAAAACAATGAAAAAACTAAAAAAAAAATCTCTATAGCTATAAATCAGATTTTGTCCCCATCCTAGAATTACAGTGATGAATACAACAGTCACTCTTCTTAAATAACCTTTGAACAATGATGGGGGCATAATATTAAGCAATTAATTTCAGTTAACTCAGACTAATTGAAGTTCTGTTAATTGTATTTCCGTACCACTGTTACTTTTCCTTCATGACATCCACTATCCTTATAAATTGGCTCATTTTCTTTTCTTCAAGTTTGTATAATCTTTGGAGATCAGGACTAAATATATTTTAGTATCTTCAGAGCCTAGTAACATACAACCTAAGGCATGAATTATTAGTTGGAAATCAAAGAAGGAAAGTTTATATTACATATAAATAAAATTTCTAAGATTGGAGCTATACAAAAGTTGAAGGGACATTCTTTTCAAATGTAGAAGCCTCCACCTCTTGATATTTCTAAGTTAATGATTGAATTTCATGTCTATCTCATAACCTCTTCTAATTTGAAGTTTCCCTAGTTCCATGAACAGAGTATATTGACTGAATTTGATATATTGAGTTTAGGAAGTATTTGTAATAAAATATACTTGGATTATAGTTGTTCTGAGAATTATATTAGGTAAATGTCTGTTCAGCAAGTCACAGCTGATAAGAGTAAATAGTGGACTCAGTTGAAAAGGGATGGTAAGAGCATGGAGGTAATAAGAAAGTTCATAAGGATAGACAATTGTTCATTGTAACCCTCTAGATATTTCTAACACATTCTGTGAAGACAAATCTAACTTTGCTCAAGTAGAAGTTAAAACCAGAAAAGTTGGGATACCTGGGTGGCTCAGTGGGTTAAAGCCTCTGCCTTTGGCTCCAGTAATCTCAGGGTCCTGAGATCAAGCCCCGCATAGGGCTCTCTGCTTGGCAGGGAGCCTGCTTCCTCCTCTCTCTCTCTGCCTGCCTCTTTGCCTACTTGTGATCTCTGTCTGTCAAATAAATAAATAAAATCTTGGAAAAAACAAACAAACAAACAAACAAACAAACAGAAAGGTTTGTCCTAAATAAGCTGACATAATAGAACATATTTTTATCTGTATCTTAGTATAATCTCTGGAAGGAACTCTTCTTTAGTATGAGTGTACTAACGGACTTAAAGATAAATTGTCTCCATGATAACTATATATGTGTACATAGCATAAGGTATAGATTTGTGGAATCCAGATGTTGTAAACCTGAAAGTAATGTAGCGTTGTGTATCAACTATACTTCAGGGGAAAAGCACATTGTCTCAAATTCTGGTATTTACATACTTCATCTAAGTAAACTGCAATAAAATAATGATGATGCCCATAGTAAAGATCTGAAGATCCTGCCAAACTATCTTATGACTGAACTACCCAAATATAAAGTTCTGCTTAGTGTAATACTAATATTACAATATACATTTCTGTGCCCTTCTTTTTCTCTGTTATCAACCTGGCTCATCTAGGAACCTAAGTAATTAAATCACATTACTTATGTCTCCCAATGGGTTAAATAATGACTTTTTAAAAAGAGATCTTTTAAATGACACAAAGCTAAGTACCCTATATACATTGTCTTGAATCCTCATGTGAACCTTCACAGCAAATCTGTAAGTGAGATTTAAAGATTTATTTATTTAAGAGAGCGAGAACCTGCCTGTGCGCTTGAGCACGTGAACAAGGCAGGGCATAGATAGAGAGGCAGAGTATCTCAAACAGACTTAACCCCTCTACCTCCAAGTGCAGACAGAGCCTGCCGTGGGACTGGATCTCACAACCCTGAGATCATGACCTGAGCTGAAATCAAAAGTCAGATGCTTAACCACCTGAGCCACCCAGGCATCCTTATAATTACTCTTTTACTAGGAGATAAATAGGTAGTAGAACTAGGGGAGGTGGAAAATATGCAGAGTCAGAGAAAGAATATTTAAATAAAGGGAACATTTATTTATAAAGCACCTACAGGGGCTATGACACTTTAACCTGTGTGTATATCTTTTGTTTTCTAAAAGTACCCAAATTCCTTTCATCAATTTAGGGAAGGGTGGAGGGTATTTATAAACAAAATGTCAGATTAAGTAAGGCAATGACATTTTTGTTCAAATATCTGCTAGTAACAACTTTAAAACAATTTATAAAGCAGTAAACATTTTTAGTATAACATAAACTACCTTTAACAGCAAGTTTAAAGGAAGAGATTTAAATATTTTTTGAGTGGCGATAGTGCCATTAAAATAAGCATATATTGTTATGGATTACTTAGAAGGATTTATTTAGATGTGTGAGTCATGATTTGTTAAAAATGTCCCATTTTATAAGCACAATTTATATTTTCCCATGCCATGAATTTATATCAAATGTAGTACGGGGTTAAAAAATATGCCACTCTGACGTTACTGTGATTGACTCTATTGTATCTGTGGAACTGCATTAACTTCTTGCCTTTAATCTCATGCCCTTCTAATTCATCCTCCACACTGTCTGTGAGCAATCTTCTATATGTAAATTGAATGATTTCACTCTTTTCCTTCAAGTTACTCAGTGTTTTTCCACTGCCTTGAAGATAAACCCAAATTGCTCTGTATGTCATACAGTCTTCCAGTGTTGGTACCCACCAGGTATGTCTTGCTCCTTCATCTTCTGCGCACACTCTTTACTTTAAAATGCCAGGCTCTTTTAATATTTCCCTGAGTGTGCCAGATGCTCTCTTCTTGTTCTTTCTCTGTCTAGATTGTTCTTTCTCCAGCATCCATCTAACTCTTTCTGGTATTTGGAGCTTCAGTTTCATACATACCTTTTAGAAGAGCAATGTAGTTCTTCAGAATTTTCTCTATATTGTTGGTTTAGTGCCTCTCTGAGTGCTTTGCTGCACAAGTCCTTCATCACATCACTGGTATTATGTGTATTAAGGCTCCTTATGGTATACCTGAAATGAACTTAACACTGTAAATTAATGATACTGGAATTAAAATAAAAAAGATAAAGTCAAGCTCCTTTATGTTTTTTACCCTGGAATTTTTATGCTTCCATAAGACAAATGGCAGTATTTCTAATACCTAGATCTTTGATTAATAAGTGAATCTCTTAAAACAGAAACAAAACCAATAAAACCCAAACCAACCAACTAAATGAACAAATAAAAACACTCGTTTACCAAAATAAAAACAAATAAACAACCAGCCTCTCTGTCATAGTATTATATTCTGTATTTATGCTGTAAAATTTCCTCAGAGGAAGAAAGACTATATAAGCCATTGCATTTAACCTAATTTGGACTGTGATATAATACCACCATTACCTAGATAAGATTCAAAATGTTTTTATCTATTTCTTGGTAAATAGAATTTAAAAATGTCTCATGCCAGCAATAATCACTGGAAGATTGTAATCATAGCCAAGATGCCTGATGGCTAGTTAGTATTAATAAGAAAGAGAAGGTGATAGAAAATGGAAGAGAAAAGAAGGAAAGGACAGATAACAGAAAATCACTATTTTCTACCAACAATTTTCCAACATCATGAATCTAATTAACTTGCCTCCTTCCTTAGATACCTACAGGTATTCTACCCTCTTTTTCTCTAAGGTTCAAACTTCTTTAAACGTTCTCAACTTAAATCAGTTGACAATATTCAATTTATAAAAAAGACAAGGCTGCCCTTCTAGATGGACTACCAATATAATGGATAAATGAATCAGAACATGGTGAAAGACAATCTGGAAAGGGGCAGATAATGTCCTAGAATGGGCTGGATTCTGTTCCTCCAAAACTCATATGTTGAAGCTTTAACCCCCATACCTGAGAATGTGGCAGTGTATGGAGATGGGGTGTTTAAAGTGAGTAGTAAGTTAAAATACCTTTAAGGTGAGTCCTAATCTAACATGACTATAGTCCTTTTAAGTGGGGCATATAGACAGAAGGATGTGTACACACAGAGAAAAGTCCCAAAGGTATCCATTTGTACCCAAAGAGAGAAGGCAGCAATTTGTAAGCCAAAGAGAACCCTTAGGAAAAACCAAACCTTCTGACACCTTGATCTGAGTCTCTTAGCCTCCAGAACTGTGAGAAAATAAATTTCTGTTGTTGAAACTACTCAGTCTGGAATTTTATTAATGGCATACCTAGCAAACTAATAGTGTCCAGGTTCGGAAGAGACCCAATGGGATTCAAGGCCTGCATGAACAGGGCATCCAGAGGAGGCATTGGTTAGACTAGCTATGAATAGATGATTGATAGATAGATAGATAGATAGATAGGATATTGAGGATAATAGGGCTTAGCCTTCTTCCTCTTGAAGAGGAACAGTACAAATACAGAAAAAAAGAAAGCTGACTTGAACCATGAGGTTCAATTTATATATATTCTAACTGCCCACTGAAGGGACTGAGACCAACAGCACTCTAGTAGCAATGAACATATCTGGAACTCAGAACTTGTTTTCTAAAATTCACTCTCTACTAAAAGGAAATACAGAGGCACCTGGATGGCTCAGTCCGCTAAGCATCCAACTTGATTTTAGCTCAGGTCATGATTCTCATCATTATGGGATCGAGCCCCATGTAGGGCTCAGAGTATAGTCTGTTTGTCCCTCTTCCTCTGCTCGTCCCCCTGCCTCAATCACTCTCTCTCTCAAATAAATAAGTAAATAAAATCTTCAAACGAAACTACAAGTTCTTGTATTTATAGGAGACATTGTATAGCTGAAATGATATTGTAAAAGATTGAAATTGGAGACTTACATTTAAAAATTTTGAAATTTATTCCAAAGCAGTGAAAAACAATGTGGTTCTAGCATGGAGATACACATATCAAAAGGTTGATATCCAGGATCTATAAAGAACTTCTCAAACTCAATACACACAAAACAGATAATCATGTCAAAAACTGGGCAGAAGACATGAGCAGACACTCTCCAATGAAGACATACAAATGGCTATCAGACACATGAAAAAATGTTCATCATCACTAGCCATCAGGGAAATTCAAATTAAAACCACATTGAGATACAACCTTACACCAGTAAGAATGGCCAAAATCAACAAGACAATAAACAACAAGTGTTAGAGAGGATGTGGAGAAAGGGGAACCCTCTTACACTGTTCTGTGTATGCAAGTTGGTGCAGCCACTTTGGAAAACAGTGTGGAGATTCCTTAAGAAATTAAAAATGGAGCTTCCCTATGACCCCGCCATTGCACTTCTAGGTATTTACCCCAAAGATACAAAAGTAGTGAAAAGAAGGGCCATCTATACCCCAATGTTCATAGCAGAAATGTCCACGGTCACCAAACTATGAAAAGAACCAAGATGTCCTTTGATGGACGAATGGATAAGGAAGATGTGGTCCATATACACTATGGAGTATTATGCCTCCATCAGAAAGGATGAATACCCAACTTTTGTATCAACATGGATGGGACTGGAAGAGATTATGCTGAGTGAAACAAGTCAAGCAGAGAGAGTCAATTATCATATGGTTTCACTTATTTGTGGAGCATAACAAATAATATGGAGGACATGGGGAGACGGAGAGGAGAAGGGAGTTGAGGGAAACTGGAGGGGGAGATGAACCATGAGAGACTATGGACTCTGAAAAACAATCTGAGGGTTTTGGAGGGGCAGGGGGTGGGAGGTTTGGGGAGCCAGGTGGTGGGTTTTATGGAGGACAAGTGTTGCATGGAGCATTGGGTGTGGTGCATAAATAATGAATACTGTTACACTGAAAAGAAATTAAAAAAAAAAAAAGATACAGAATCCAGAGTCCAGGAGTAAACCCAGATATTAATGGCCGCTAGATCTCAACAAAGGTGCCATGTCCATTCAATGGGTAAAGAATAGTTTTTTACTATTGGTGCGGAAGAAACTGGATATGGTGCTTAAGAAACTGTATATCCACAAAATAAGGAAATTGGACCCATTCTTCACACTATATAAGAAATTAACAAAATAAATTGGAGGGGGAAACAAACCATGAAAGACTGTGGACTCTGAAAAACAAACTGAGGGTTTTGGAGGGTGCAGGGTTTGGTGAACTTGGTGGTGAGTATTAAGGAGGAGATTGCATGGAGCACGGGGTGTGGTGCATAAAAAATGAATCACGGAACACTGAAAAAATTAAATTAAATTAAAAAATAGATCCCTACTTCACAGCATATATAATATACATTATACAATTATATAATAATTAAGTCAAAATAGATTAATGACCTACTTATAAGAGATAAAACCATAGTACAAAGTTTTCAACTTTGATAAAGTCAAATTTATATAGTTCTTTTTTGTTGCTTAGGGAGTCTTACCTAAGGATCCATTGACATATCTAAGGTCATGAAGAATTTATTCCTATTTTTTTTCCCCAAAGTTGAAAACTTTTATTATCAAATGACATCATCAAAAAAGTTAGAAACCAACCTACAGAATAGGAGACCATATTTGTAAAACATATATCTGTTAAGGGTCTAGCTTCCAGAATATATAAACAATTCTTACAAGTCAATAACAAACAAATAAATCAATTAAAAATTATTTAACTGTAAAAGACTTCAATAGACATTTCTCAAGGAAGACAAATTACTAACAAGTGTTATGAAGATATATTCAATATTATTGATCATTAGGGAAATGTAAATTAAAATTTTACTGAGATGCTACTATATACTTTCGAAGATGGCTAAAATAAAAAAAAAAAGACAGATGGTAATGAGTTTTGACATTGATATGGAGAAATAGGAGACCTTATATATTGCTGTAAAATGTTGGAGTTACTATGGAAAGTAATTTAGTGGTTCCTAAATTTATTTCCTAAAAATAAAATTTGAATACATATATCCCAGTAATTCAGTTCCTAGATACATACCTAAAAGAATTGAACATAGAGACTGAAATACATAGTTTTACTTGAATGTGCATCGTGTATAGCAGGACTATTCACAGTATCCAAAGGGAGGAAGTAACCTAAATGTCCATCAATAGAAAAATGAATAAAATTTGTGGAATAAATAGTCAGTGAAATATTGTTAAGCAATGAAAATAAACACTGATAAATGTTACGACAGAGATACACCTTGAAAACATTATGCTAAGTGAAGGAAGGTCACACATTATTCTTTGATTCTGTTTCTGTGAAGTATCTGGAATAGGCAAATCCACAGAAACAGAAAAATCAGTGGTTGCTAAAGACTGGGAATAGGAGACAATGGACAGTAACTGACGGAGGGGAGTGGAGATTTTATATTGGGGTGAGGAAAATCTTTTGAACTAGGTAGAGGTGTTGCTTTCACAGCCTTATGAATATTTTTTCTCTTTAAAATGAATAGGTTTATGTTATGTGAATTTTACCCTCTTTTTAAAAAAATTAAAATTTTTAAAAATCCTTATTTGATAATCATCATAGTAACAACCCAGTGGTAAATGATAATGAAACTACTGGTACATGTGGAATAATGAGCAAGATTTTACATGGTCTCAAAGTATCCTCTCACAAAAGACACATTAATTTCAAAGGGTATAAAAAATGTAAACACATTGGAAAATCTCATAGGAATGAAATCATGACATTTTATCAACATGGCAGAAGCATCTTTAACAGGATACTTCCACATGTGTACCATTCAGCAGGATCCGTGAAGGACTCAGTATCACTTCTGTGATATGGAAACTTGTAATGCATGATCTCTGTCTAATCACAAAAGAACATAAATACAGAACAGCTGGTGGAATGTGTGGCACTAGATTGGATCCTTTGGCTTTAAAGAAGTTTTTGGGACATTAGGAGAAACATTAATCAGCTTGCAGCGTGAATGGCATACAGGTGTTTTCATACTTTTTTGCATCTTTCCGTGTATTTTGAATTGTTCCAAGAAATAAATAAAATAAACCACAATGCCAGTTAACACAATCACTATGTCAAGATGTAGTAGCTCTGATTCAGAAGGCAAGTGGTTGCTTTGTTTTAATGAGTATACCTGGAAATAAAAAAAGCTTTGATATTAAAAATCATCTGTAAACCATTATTATTCATACACCTACTTCAAATGGCATTGTATTAAATAAGACAATACATGTTAAGTACTCTGCAAATTTCCTGGCTTATATTAATTACTCAATAAATGTCAAGTATGATTACATTATAATAAAGGGAAATCAGGACATGATTTCAGAATAAATAATTTTATAAATCAAAATTCAGACATATGGCTAGGACAATTGAAGATTATTTTTAATTATTTTATTAAAACTATAACATACTTTTCAGTGTTCTTGGCTATACTGAATACTTTATTACTCCTTACGTATTTATTTTTAACTTCAAAACATTATGTATCTTACTGAAGAAATAATATATGCAAATGTTTAATTTTTTTGGAAAAGTACAAAGAAGTAAATGCACATCTTTCAATACTAGTATTCAATTTAAACACTAAAAAAGAAGTTGTGTTCTTATATAAATTTCTGGAATTTTTTCTTTGCAAATATATATATATATATATTCACACATAAATAAAGGCAAAGACATTTCTCTTACTACTTAAAGATAAATCCTGAGAATAATTTCACCAAACACATAAAAGATCTCTTTATTCAAAGATATATGTATTTTATTATAGGTATTCAGGGTTTTTATTAAAGTTGTAGTACAACTACTTTCCAATCAGAATGGCTATCTGACCAATGAAAACAAGTGCTGGTTTTCATTGAACACAACAGCTACAGAACAACAGAAATATTTAATGGCTTACAGTTTATATCATTTACTTCTCATTCTGGAGTTTATAGACCCACTGGTTTTGAGTTCACATAGCTTCCATGTGTCTTACTCTGCAACTTAGGCTGAAAGAGAGGATCTTCCTTGGGGAATGTTCTCACTGTAGATGGCAGGAATGCAAGAGTTTGCCTAACCACACATGCACGTTCAGAGCTTTATGCATGCTCAGAGATCACCGGCCAAGGGATATGACAGAGATATATCAATGCAAGAACAGTATGTGAAGAAACATTTGTAAACTAATGCTACTGCTCATCAAATGAAATGTTGGTCCTGTATAATAGAATTTGCATTCCCAAGCAGTTGCTTTAATTTACACATGTATCAACAATGTATGTGAATGCTTGATTTATCATGCATTGACACTTCTCTGCACTGTGTGGAAAATTATAAATTAATATTTCAGTTTGCATTTGTATAGTTTCTAGTAAGTTTGAGCAATTTTACACATCACACAACTTTTTCGTTAGTATTGTGTCTATTTCTGTTTGTTATCCATTTTTCATTGGGTTCTTGGCTTTTAAAAAATTATTTGTTCCATCATATATAAATAAGAATAGTTTACATGTATCTACAAATGAAATTCACCCTGTTTCTACATGTGTGGGTTCATGCAGAAGCTCTCCTTTATTGCAAGGCCAGGCAAAAGGGCTCAACAGTAACACCTGGAGAGCTTGAAATGTCTCTGTAGTTCTGGGATTATTGTCTCACCCTTGAAAACTCAATGATGTAAGAACCCAAGCCTTGTAGTTGCTCTGGATAAAAGAGATTTCCATACTGGGAATGGCTAATTTCTGGAGTTTGTGGTGGCCAGGAATAAATAAACATTACTGAGGGTGTGGACCATGTAATGGAGAGAGCAGAGAACAGATGAAAGGATCCTAAGTGACCAGACAAAATCCTCAAAATTATCATGAGTATAGTAGTACAAAATTATAATGGGTATCTTCATCAGTGAATAATGTCATTATATTGTATACCTGAAACTAATATAACACTATATGTTAGTTATACTTGAATAAAAAATAAGAATAAGAAACAAAAATAATTGTAAAATTATAATAAGTATAATGCAATAGTACACTGAAATGATTATAGTTAAAATCAGTAGGGTTTAGTCTAGTAATTGAAGACAATTCAATATTTTAAAGCATGTTACCATGAATGTATTATCATACTACACTTACTTTCTGAATAAAAAACTTTATTAAAATATGGATACATGGATAATTGTTCAATTATATTAAAAGTATATATATATATATATATATATACATACATATGTTTCTAGAATTATAGGTGTCTGTAATATATATTTCACATAATATAACAGAATCATGATAAATAAATAATAGCACCTCCAGTAAATTTGTAAGTAAGACATGGTACTCACGATCTTAAATAATATTTTAGATTCACTTTTCAATTTGAATAACTCAACAGGATAATGGAGTTAGAACGATAAATGTTAGGAAAGCTAAGTCATCTTTTCATTTCTAATATGATCGCATAATTAAGAAATGTAAGAGAATCAATCAGTAAAGAAAAGAAAAAGCTACTGCAAACAATAACAATAAAGTGTCTGGATACCAAACACAAAATCAAGATTCCTTAATCCACTCATACCATTTATAGCATGAATGTTTTGTATAGAAATAAAAGAACAATTAGCAATTCTAATAGACATCTCATTGTTTTTAATTTTCATTTCCTTAATAACAAGTTATGTTGAATATATTTTCATAAGTTTATTTGCCATCTGTTTATCTTCTATAGTGAAGTGTGTTCCCAAATATTTTGCCCATTTTCAATTGTGTTGTTTATTTTCTTATTATTTTTAAAAATTCTTTTGTATACTTTAAATACAAGCCCATTATCAGATATAGGTATTGAAGATATTACCTCTAGTTTATTCTTTGTCTTTTCATTATTTTTACAGTGTCATTCACAGAACAGAAGTTTCAAATTTTAATAAAGTTAAAATTATCTACTTTTTCTTTTATGTATTATGCTTTAAGTGTTATATCTAAATATTTATTTTTCATCAACCCAAAGTCACATAGGTTTTCTCCTGTTTCCTACTTAAACTTTTCAAAATTTTTAATTTGCATTTAGGTCTATGATACATTTTATGAAAAGTATAAGGTTTGTGTCAGACTTAACTAATTTTTATCTCCCTTTTTTGATTTGATGTATTGATTCTTTAACAAATAGCACACTGTTTTAATTGCTGTAAGTCAGTCTTGCAGTTGAGTACTGTGAGTACTTCAACTTTATTGTTTACAGTACTGGCCTGACTTTTCCATATACATTTTAGAATCAGTTTTTCAATTTCTATAAAATAGCTTACTAGAATTTTGATAGATACTCTTTTGAACAGATATAGTGGGAAGAACTGACATCTGAACATTATTGAGTCTTAAAATCCAAGAACAGGGTATCTTTCCATTTGTTACAATTATCTTTGATATTTTTCATGAGTATCTGTTTTCCACATACAGATCTTGTTCAGACTTTGTTAGATTTATACTTATCTGTTAGTGCTATTCTAAATGACATATATATATTTACAATACAAATTGTAATTGTTTATTGCTGATATATAAGAAAGCAGGTTTTTTTTGTTTTGTTTTGTTTTGTTTTGTTTTTTGGTATATTAATCTCAACCTGTGCCTTTGGTATATTTACTTATTAGTTCCAGTGATGCTTAAAAAAAAATTCTTTGACAGTTTTTACATAAGTAATTATGTCATCTTCAAATAAAGATAGTTTTATTTCTTCTTTCCAAATGATACATCTTTTATTACTTTGTCTTCTTGCTAGGACCTCCAGTATGATGTTGATTAGGAATGGTAAAGGAGGACTTCCTTGTTCTATTTTAGATCTTAGGGAGAAAAATGTCCATTTTTCTCTTCATTATGTATGAGAATCACTGTAGGTGTTTTAGAGATGTTCTTTATCAATTTCAGGAGTTTCCCCTTTGTTCCTTGTTTTGAATTTTTGAACATTTTTTCATGAATGAATGCTGCATGTTATCAAATGGTTTTTTCTCTATCAATTGATACGACCATTAGATTTTCTGCCTTAGCCTGTAGATATAGTGGATTTTATTAATTGATTTTCAAATGTTGAAACAGTCTTGCATATCAGGAATAAGCCCCATGCTACTGTAGTGTATAATTAGTTTAACCTTTGTTAGTTTTGATTTGCTAATATTTTGTTGAGGATTTTATTTCTTCTTTATTTAAGAAACATACTGGTCATTGAACCAGTTTTTCTTACATCTGTTTTGGTTTTAAAGCTATTAAAGCTTTTTGTCTGAAAGAATTAGGTAGAAAATATTGTCTCTGCTTCCATATTTTGTGAAATTCAGTATTGTTACCATTCGGGATAGTGCTTATATTTTTGAATTTTCTTTTTGTTATTAACTTAGTTTAATAGATACAGGTCAATTTAGATGATTTATTTCTCTTTGCATGAGTTTAAGTAAATTGTGTATTTTAAGATATTGCTCCATTTCATCTAATTATTCAAATATGTGGCATAAACTTGTTTGTGATATTCACTTATTAATTAGTCAGAAGTGATGGTTCTTTCATTTCTATTATTAGTAGTTTTTTATTGGCTAGACTGCATAAAAGCTTATTAATTTCATGACCTTTTCAAAGAACCAGTTTTTGATTATATTGATTTTTCTATTTTTCTTTTGTCATTAGTTTCTGCTCTGATCTTTTCTTTCCCTTCTTTCTCTTCTTTCTCTTCTTTCTCTTCTTTCTTTCTTTTTTTCTTTCTTTCTTTCTTTCTTTCTTTCTTTCTTTCTGCTTTTTTTATGTTTAAATTACTCTTGTCTCATTCTTAATAATAAAGATTCAGTTAGGGGTTTAGGTTTTCTTTTTTAAATATATACGTTTTTCCCCATAAATCTCTCCCAGGCACTGCTTTTCCTCTGGCCCAACAATTTTGATAAGTATGTTTCTATTTTAAAAGAAAATGTTTTAACATTTTTCTTGAGACTTTACTGAACCATATCTTATCTGGAAGTAAGTTCTTGTTTCATTTCCAAATATTTGGTGATTTCTTATCTATCTCTCTTTTATTGGTTCCTACTTGAAGTCCACCATGGCCTGAGAACATGTTTTGTCTGATTTCTCATCTTTTAAACTAGTTAATGCTATGTTTTATGGCCCAGAATTTGATCCATCTTGGTAAATGTTCTATATCCATTTGAAAGGAATATGTATTCTTTTGTTGTAAGATAGAAAACTTTATAAATATCAGTTAGATCAAACTGATTGATAGTACTGTTCAGGTCAACTATATTCTTAATGATTTGGGGGCCTGCTTGATTTATTAATCTTTGAAAAAGGGATGTTGACGTTTTCAGGTGTAAAAGTAGATTTATTTCTTCTCTAATGTTATTAGTTTTCCTTCATATAGTTTGATGTTCTGTTGCTAGACACATACACATTTAGAGTTGTTATATTTTTATGGAGAATTGGCCCCTTTGTCATATAATTCCCCTCTTTTTCTTTAATAACTTTTTTGAAGTCTGCTTTTTCTGAAATTAATATAGCTATTAAAGATTTCTTTTGATTAATGTCTGTATGATATATCCTTCTCCAATCCTTTGCCTTTAACCCATCTGGATATTTAAAGTCTTGAGATTTGTTCTTTATCCACTCTGACAATCTCTGTCTTTGAGATCAAGAGTCAGATGTTCTTCTGAATGAGCCAGCCAGCCACCCCTATGACAACCTCTCTCTTTAAACTGGTATATTTAAACTACTTCCATATAAAGTGACTGCTGATATAATTAGATTAACTTCTACCACATGCCTGTTTTCTGTTCATTGTACTTATTCTTTATTCCTCTCCTTCCCTTTCACTGATATCTCTATTTTTTTTAATTTAATGTCTTTTCATTGTAACAGAATTCATTGTTTATGTACCACACCCAATGCTCCATGCAACACTTGTCCTCCATAAAACCCACCACCTGGCTCCCCAAACCTCCCACCCCCTGCCCCTCCAAAACCCTCAGATTGTTTTTCAGAGTCCATAGTCTCTCATGGTTCATCTCCCCCTCCAGTTTCCCTCAACTCCCTTCTCCTCTCCGTCTCCCCATGTCCTCCATATTATTTGTTATGCTCCACAAATAAGTGAAACCATATGATAATTGACTCTCTCTGCTTGACTTGTTTCACTCAGCATAATCTCTTCCAGTCCCATCCATGTTGATACAAAAGTTGGGTATTCATCCTTTCTGATGGAGGCATAATACTCCATAGTGTATATGGACCACATCTTCCTTATCCATTCGTCCATCAAAGGACATCTTGGTTCTTTCCTAGTTTGGCGACTGCGGCCATTTCTGCTATGAACATTGGGGTATAGATGGCCCTTCTTTTCACTACTTCTGTAACTTTGGGGTAAATACCCAGAAGTGCAATGGCAGGGTCATAGGGAAGCTCCATTTTTAATTTCTTAAGGAATCTCCACACTGTTTTCCAAAGTGGCTGTACCAACTTGCATACCCAGAACAGTGTAAGAGGGTTCCCCTTTCTCCACATCCTCTCTAACACTTGTTGTTTATTGTCTTGTTGATTTTGGCCATTCTTACTGGTGTAAGGTTGTATCTCAATGTGGTTTTAATTTGAATTTCCCTGATGGCTAGTGATGATGAACATTTTTTCATGTGTCTGATAGCCATTTGTATGTCTTCATTGGAGAAGGGTCGGTTCATGTCTTCTGCCCTTTTTCTAATTTTTTTTTTAAGATTTTATTTATTTATTTGACAGAGATCACAAGTAGGCAGAGAGGAAGGCAGAGAGAAAGAGGAAGGCAAGCAGGTTCCCTGCTGTGCAGAGAGCCCAATGTGGGGCCTGATCCCAGAACCCCAGGATGATGATCTGAGCTGAAGGCAGAGGTTTTAACCCACTGAGACACGCAGGTGCCCCCTTCTGCCCATTTTTTGACACAATTATCTGTTTTGTATGTGTTGAGTTTGAGAAGTTCTTTATAGATCCTGGATATCAGCCTTTTGTCTGTACTGTCATTTACAAATATCTTTATTTTTTAATTGTAAATTGTATCCTCTCTTCTATGTGTTTTTAGTGGTTGCATTAAGATTTCCAATATATGCTTTTAAAAAAATATATTTTATTTATTTATATGAGAAAGAGAGAGAGAGTGCATGCACACATGCCAGGGGAGTGTCAGAGGCAGAGGGAAAGGGAGAAGCAGACTCCCAGCTGAGCAGGGAGCCTGATGGCAGGCTTGATCCCAGGAATCTGGGCTCATGACTTGAGCCAAAGGCAAATGCTTAACTAGGAGCCTTTCCAGTAAACATTCTTAAATAATTTTAATCCACCTTCAAATAACACTACACCTTTCATGTATAGTACATTTACCTTGGAGCAGAATATTATCAATTTTTCTCTCCACCTATTATTAATTTTCTTATTTACTTTGCATATCTATCAAGTATAATCATTAATGTATTATTTATAATTTTTATTTTATAAATTTATCTTTTATATTAATTTAGAATAAGAAAATAACTTATCTTACCTTCAATAATTACTTCTCCTTTATTCTTCCTTTATTTATGTAGATTCAAGCTTTTGACTTATTTCTTTCTCCTTGAAAAACTTGACATTTCTTGTAGAGCAGGTCTGGCACAAATGAATTAATCAATTCTCTCAGATTCTGTTTGCCTAATAATGTCTTTATTTTTTCTTCACTTTTAGAAGTCGGCGTTACTGAATATGGAATTCCAGGTTAGTGTTTTTTCTTTCTGTACTTTAAGAGTCTCCTGGTCTACCGGATGAGCTAGCCAGGCACTTCTTTCTGTACTTTAAAATTTCACTCCATTTAATTCATCCTTGCATGGTTTCTGATGAGAAGTCTACTGTATTTTATATTCCTACTGTTCTGTGCTCTTCTTTGGCTATTTTCAAAATTTCCATTTGTCTTTGATTTTGTACAATTTGAATATAAAATATCTAAGTGTAGTTTTTTATTTGTGTGTTTGTTTGTATTTGTTTTTCTTGTTGCTCCCTAAGTTCCTGTATCTGTCATTTGTTGCCTGACGTTAATTTTGGAAAATCCTTATCCATTATTACCTCATATCTTTCTTCTGTTTTATTGTTTCCTTCTCTGTTTGTGATATTTTAATCACACATAAATTATATTTTTTGAAATTGTCCCACAGTTTCTAAAATATTCTGTTCTTTTTTAAAATTATTTTTTCCTCTATATTTCTGTTTCTGAAGTTTCTATTGACATATATTCAAGCTTAACTTTTGTTTTTGGCTGTGTCAAGTCTGTTGATGAACACATAAATACGTTTTCCTTTCTGTTATGATGCTGTTTTATTTTGACCATTTCATTTTGATTCTTTCTTAGAGTTTCCATCACTCTGCCTACATTGTCTATCTGTCCTTGCTTTTTTTTTCTGTTTTTTTTTTCCATCCAGACTTTTAAGATATTAATAATAGTTATTTCAGATCTCTTGAAATAATCTCTCTAATATGTCATGTTTGAATCCTGAATCCGGTTATGCTGCTTCTTTGCTTCTTTGTCTCTTCAGACTGTGATTTTTTTTTTTCCTTTTGGCATATTAATTGTTTTGTTATTGTTGTTGTTGCTGTTGTTGAAAGCCAGGCACGTTGTATCACATAATAGGAACTGAAGTAAATAGACCTTCGCTGTCTATTTATGTTAATCTGGCTAATTGCTTTGTTGTAGCTGTAGATCCCAGAGGATTCAAAGTCCTCTCTCATTGATTTTTGTCCTCTAGGTTACTTTGAACTTCCCTGTGTACTCCTCCTTAAATAGAATTTGCCTTTTTAGCTCTTCCAGAGGAAATCTACTGTTATTATTTATACTAGAGCTCTATTGGAATGGTGGTAAGATTTGGGGAGAGGGAGAATTTTATAATCTTAGGATTAATTCCTATTCTTTAATCATCTTGAGACTTGGGACATTTCCTCATTGATGTAACTTTATTCTTCTACCCTCTCTTTATTGAAATTAAAGGGCTAGTGGAGTAAGTATTCTCTTCTGTTAGTTGGGATGGCTCTGGTATAAAATCTTTTCCCTTGGTAGGGAGGGTAGGTATTTGCTATGGAGTATATTCTGGGCATGTTTTACAGTGATTATTGTTTCCTATCCTCTGCCTGAATCACAAAGGGATCATTCTCATATTTCCATTGTGAGAGCCTGATATGGCTCCTGGAGATAAAACTAAACCAACACAAAATTATGAAAACCTTCCAAGAAAAAAACCCCCAGAGTTTCTCACTCTCACACTTAGCCTCCATCAATTCATCAAAATTACCATCTAGTCATTACTAGTAGTGTCTATATCTCTAGTGGTTTCTGCTCTAGGTAAATAAATTTTGATTATGACTCTCTGAATTTACTGATCTCTCCAAGTTCTGAGGTAGCACTTGTTCTGCACTCTTTGTTCTCTGATAGGACCAAGGAAGGACACTGTTGTTCAACTTGCTCATTGTGTTTCTTCTTGAAAGGATAAGATGGATGGTTTCTGATCTCCTATTAGAACTGAAACTAGAAGTCCTGCTCTGTATTTTTGAAGAGCAAAAGTTAAATTATACATAAAGTGTGAGGAGTTTCCAATACTATCCAGTGACATTTTTTTCCTTTATATTTTAAATGGACTGTTGATAAACTATTACCTCATGCATGATATTAGAGATTCTAAATTATGTAGATACTATGCATACAGGATGTACACACATTCTTTCTTATTCTCAACCTCTGTGCTTGTTCATTGGTACTGAGAAAATGTGTTTTTCAACCTTCCTAGAGAGATTTGCCTGTGTCATCAGGGAACAGTAGATACAGGTTGGCCTTCAGCAGTAATTGTTCTCTAAGTTAAGGTTATCTAATGGGGAAGACCAAGCAAGGGTTACCTTCCTCAAAGTTATTTGTCTCACTATGTTTACTAATATGCTGTCTTAGTGGCAGTTCAACATGAATGCAGTGGAGAAAATGATGGAGAGAACTGGTGATAGTTGAGAATGCCGAAATAGTTGGGGACAGATCTCAGTTGCTTTTAAATGGTATATTAAAGTGTTTAGACTTCCTATAATGACAGTGGTAAGTTATTTGAATAATTTTAAGTAAAACACTTTAACATTTGAAAAGTTTCTTTAACTTCCATATGGAGAATTGATTTAACTGGGGCAGCACCATGTGCAAGATGATCAAATAGAAAAATCATGCAGGAATTCAAGCAAATCAGAGTAGCTGGTTTTGACCCTACCTCTTTGTAGATGATATCTTTATCAGTTGAATGGTAAGGTAACTAAACATGATCCAATTTATCTTCTAGGACAGTGACTTGATTGAAAGATTGAAATATATTACAGCAGACTGAAGATATAATGAATGCTGGATTAATTTAGCTTTGATTTATGCTTAGTTTTGAGAAAGAAAAATGTTGTTGTTTTATGATAATTTGTAATTTAATTATACTGGGATTAGATGATTCCCTAAAATTAAAATACAGAAAGCACCTCATTCACATAAGCTGATGGAACTGTGTCTCTGTACCAAGGCAAAAAAGTATGGATTTCCCAGCTTCTGTTACATCTTAAGTCCACACTTGTTAAGCTCAAGACCTGGACTTGTGTGAAATGACCCACCTGTACAGTTGAGGGGTGAGTGGTATCACCCAGTGAGTAAGAATAGTTCCTGATAAAGGACTCAGATTTCCCTTTGAGTATATCTTCTTTCACCCACATAATTTTGAAAATAGGTGCTTTTTGTTGGGTGAATATTTGGCTTTAAACAGGTCAGAGCTAACCATCATAGACTGTTACAAAAGGTAAGGCACGGATAATCTTTTTCATCCTCTCCATACAAGTCAAGTAAAAGTGCAGGGAATATAAGATACTTATTCATGACTATATATAGCTGCCACACACAGGCCAGAAGCCACCATGTTTTAGTGGAACTCTAAAGAGTTTTGGCATTGTGCCTGGTTGCAAATCCCAGCCTTACCATTCACTGTGAAGGCCTTGATCCTGTTTATTAAAATCATTACATTTTCATTTTATTACTTGTTTAGTTGTGAAGATAATCATAACTATCTTCCAAGGTCAGAGATTTTATAAGAAATAATATGCATAATGTGTTTAATATCCTTCCTGGCACATAGTAGGTACCTGATATATCTAATTTGTATTAATTATTATTATTGTTACTCAGGATATGGATGGCTAGATTTAGAATGGAAATATACTGCCTAAGATAAGAGAGCATGACTTAGAGAGCTGAGAATAAGCCAAAATGATTAGAAAGTATTGAGGCTCTGCTTAGGAAACTAAGATCATTTGACAAGGGCAAGAAAAGACAAATTCAAGGGCAAAAATGGAAGGAAAAACATGATCAGATAGTCTGTGAGACTGAATGAAATTAGCAGCAAAAACGGAGTAAAATAAAGAATATCTGAGAGATAGATAAAATAGAATTGAACTGCTTGAGATATGAGGTAGACTTTCAATGGTATAGTCCAGGGTTGAACTCTGAATTTTCTGACCCCCAATGTTGAACTCCAGTTTTCTGAAATTCATGATCCCTAATATTGAACATTAAAATTTTACCAATAATGATTTTTTAATATAATTGCTGTGTCACATTGGAGGACATTCATTTCATATATACATATGTGGCAGATGAATGTCATTCCATAAATCTACTGTAATTTCAACATAAAATAAGCAATTTTTTCTCAGTAATATGATGGCCTCATCTTACACTTTACTTTATATATTCTAATAGAAAATTCAGGTACTAGAATATAGTAAAGTAAATAAGAATATATTTTATATAATTTAATAAACTTGAATGAAAAATCTTCACCTTAGTAGCAACATATGACAAGAGAAACTCTTCTGTTTTTCTTGTGTCCAGTGTCCAGTGACTCTTCTAGGAATTCTAACTCTTGGTCATTATGATTTGTCCAAATGTTCTACTAATGTTTAAATGCTTTAAACTAAGATGTTTACCTCCACTAAGTTGCATTTTAAAGTTATGCCCTTGCATTTTATTGAAAGTCACTACCAGAATGGGCCATGTATGTGCACTGTATCAAGAGCAATAGCCATAATATTACAGATAGTCCCTCAGCCAGATTCTCCCTATAAAGTCATAGATTTAAAAAAAAATCTTTTGGAATTCAGTCATGTAAAAGGTGTTCTTTCTTGAGTGAATGGAGATATTTATCCTCTGATTCACTGATTTTTCTTTGGCTATGAGGATCTCAAAAACAAAAACAAAAACAATTTGTCAGTCACTGAAATTATGTTGACCTTGTGGTGACCACATGTTGAGGCATACTTCTATTAGACCCTGCCTTTCTACTATTGTGTGTGTTTTATGTACATATCTGTTCATACATATTTGTTATTATCTCTATCTCCTTTGTGGAATCAAGATACATACATTTATATATCAAGATATGTACTGTGTCTGAAGTTTGGAAGCATAAGCTTAGTGTACCTCTGATAATGGGCAATTTGTACAGGGCTGTCACATATTTAAGTTGATTTTTTTTCTATGGAAATGACCAGATTAAATAATAAGGACAAAATGACCTCTGCTTCTACTTTTTTTAACCAAGTTAGTATTCTCAGTATGATTGGTGTCATTAGGTATTTCCAGGTGAAAGGCTATGCAGTCCCTTTAGGGAAAATTGTTAATAACTGTTCAAATAGAAGCTATTAAGAACTATTAATCATATTCACTATCATTTCAATGGTTCTACTTTCTATCTTAGGTCTCAGATAAATAAGTTAGAGTTAAGTTTTGAAAGGAGAAAAAGAAAGTAAAAAAGAGAAGGTCAGGGGTCCTGAAGAGTTTGTATGAGAGGAAGAATGAATATAAAAAAACATGAGTTTTGGAAACAGGCCAATGTGGTTTAGCAGCCAAGCTCTGCCAACTATATAAGCAGTGTGAATTTAGTATGGTTTTATAACCTTGGCAAATTTCAAATTTGCCCTTTTTTTTGCAACCTTTGTACTGGTGTATAATGTACAGACAGTGCAGTGCATCAGTCTTAAGTGTAAAGACATGAATTTTTATATATGCCTATCACGAATTAACCACAACCTAAGACAAGATTTAGAACATATACAACACCCAGGTGACTCCTCCCAGTCAATATGCTCTGTCTGCAGAGAGGTAAGTAGTATTCTGACTTTTTTGATAATGGATTCGTTTAGCTTGAATATGTGTACTACATATATTATATACTTAAAATAACAATCTATATATTGAATATATATGTTTACAAATTACATAGTATACATTTGTATGTTATAACTTAAATATTTAAATAATAAACAAAAAATAATAAACATATTTATAAAATTACATATTACATATAAATATATATTATGTTATATATATATAAATTCATAAAATACACTGTATCTGGCTTCTTTCATTGAACATTGTATTCATGAGGTCCATCCATTTTATTAAATATACGAGTGGGGTTACCTGGCTGGCTCAGTCAGTTAAGCATCTGCCATCCACTCAGCTCACGATCCTGGAGTCCTGGGACTTTCTGCAGCTAAGAGTCTGCTTCTCCCTCTGCCCTTTACCTGACCCATGCTCTCTCTCTCTCTCTCTCTCTCTCTCACTCTCTCTCAAATAAATTAAATCTATTTAAAAATATATGAATAAATAAATATGCCAGTGGCTTTTTGTTAATGCATAATATTCCATTGCATAACTATCCTGTACTTTGTTTAGCCCTTCTTTTATGTATGGACATTAATGTTGGTTCCACTTGGGGCATTTTGTGAATAAATATTCTCTGAACATTTTGTGTGCGTGGATGGTCAACTTAAAATTTCATTTCTCTTAAATATATTCCTAAATATGAGAAATGTAGGATCATGGGGTGCCTAGGTGGTGTAGAAGTAGGTTGAGCGTCTGACTCTTGGTTTCAGCTCAGGTCATGATCTTGCTCTCATGAGATTGAGCCCCACATTGGGCTCCAGGCTCAGCAGAGTCTTCTTCGGGTTCTCTTCTCCTGCCCCATGCCTTGCTCTCACTCTCTCTCTCTCTCAAATAAATATTAAAAAACAAAACAAAACAAAAAAAAACCAGAAATGTAGGATCATAGGGTAAGCATATGTTAAGTGTGAACGAGTACTGTGAAATAGGTTTCAAATAGTTGTATCATTGTACATATAATGGATGATAGTTCCATTTGATTCATATCTTTGCCCTCACTTGATAGTGTGAGTCTTTTTAATTACAGCCTTTATAAAAGTGATGTAATCATATGTCATGTTAGTTTTAGTTTGCATTTCTTTTCTTTTAAGGATTTTGTTTTTGTTTTTGAAGATTTTGTTCATTTGACAGGTGAAGCACGAGCAAGGGGAGCAGCAGGCAGAGAGAGAAGTAGAAGCAGGCTCCCTGCTGAGTAGAAAGCCCAGTGCAGGGCTCTCTATCCCAGGAGCTCCTAATTTTCATTTCTTGAACATTATGTGGTACATTTTTTCCATTCAGTAGCCCCTATATATCCTCTTTAAGAAAGGACTTCTTTCATACATTTTGCCTACTAATGACCTAGTAATTCCAGCTTCAGCAATACATCTTAAGGAAATAATAGGTGGAGGATAATGATTCCTATGTAAAGATTTTCATTGCAGTTATTTATATTAAGGGAAAAAATTGGTAATATCCCTATTATGTAAAAGTAGAAGATTATTTAAATAAACTGGAATATCCATGTAATGGAATATAATACTAGTAATAAAAATGTTATACATTAGTATTTTATGCCATGGGAAGACATTCATAATAATTTATGTGACAGTGCTGGCTACAAAATTACATGGCTACAAAATTCAAATTTTGTAGGAAGAAATTATATGTGTATATATCTATGTGTGTATGAAAGAGAGAAATGGCAGAAAAAACATTTTTAAATTATAGTGATTTTCTATGGTAACTTACACTTATGGATTTCTTCAGTATTTTCTAAATACATCCCTTCATTTATGTGTGTGTGTGTGTGTGTGTATATATATATATATATATATATATATATATATATATATATATATATACTGGTTTTCCAAACTTGTTTTTCTTTAATTCAAGTTAGTTAACATATAGTGTAATATTGGTTTCAGGAGTAGAATTTAGGGATTCATCACTTCCATATTATACCCAGTGTTCATCATAACATGTGCCCTCTTAAATACCCGCCACTCATTTAGCCCATCACCCCACCCACTTCCCCTCCAGCAGCCCTCAGTTTGTTCTATTTAAGAGTGTCCTATGGTTTGTTTCCTTCTGTTTTTTAATCTTATTTTATTTTTCCCTCCCTTTCCCTATATTCATCGCCTTTGTGTCTTAAATTCCACATATAAGTGTAATCATATGGTCCTTGTCTTTCGCTGACTGACTTATTTGCATAATATACTCTAGTTCTATCTATGTGCAAATGGCAGGATTTTATTCTTTTTGTTCACTGAGTGATATTGCATTGGGAAAAAAATATATATATATAATAAAATGTTTTGAAAAAAAGAAGTGGTATAAAAGAAGTGGTATATATATATATATACCACTTCTTTTTTGAGAGAGAGAGTAAAAGAGAGAGCACAAGTGGGGTTGAAGGGGGCAGGGAGGAGTAAAGGCAGAGGGAAAGGGAGAAGCAGGCTTCCTGCTGAGCAGGGAGCCTAATGAGGGACTCAGTGGCAGGACTCCAGGTTAATGACCTGAGCCAAAAGCAGACACTTTGACTGAGCCACCCCAGGTGGCTTTACCACATCTTCTTATCCCTTCATCAGTTAATGGACTTTGGGGCTCTTTCCGTAATTTGGCTTTCAGTTATAATGTTGCTATTAGGGATGCCTGGGTGGCTCAGTTGGTTAAGCAGCTGCCTTCGGCTCAGGTCATGATCCCAGCATCCTGGGATCGAGTCCCACATCCACATCGGGCCCCTTGCTCAGCAGGGAGTCTGCTTCTCCCTCTGCCTCTGCCTGCCATTCTGTCTGCCTGTGCTTGCTCTCTCCCCCTCTCTCTCTCTGATAAATAAATAAAATCTAAAAAAAAAAAATGTTGCTATTACACATTGGTGAGCATCTGCCTCTGAATCAGCATTTTTTTATCCTTTGGATAGGTACTTAGTAGAGCAATTGCTGGGTTGTAGGGTAGTTCTGTTTTCCTTCCTTCCTCCTTTTTTTCTTCCTTTCCATTCCTTTCCTTTCCTCTCATCCCCTCTCCTCTCCTCGCCTTTCCTTTCCTTTCCTTTCTTCCCTTCCTCTCTTCCTTCTTTCCTGTTGGCATTGTTTTTGTAGTATCTCTCTTTCCAAGGACCTGTATTTAATTAACTGTCTTGCATTTCATTAACTGAGCTCTTATTCTTTTTTATGCTGCAAATACTTGCTTTTCATACTTTGCTTCTTTATTATTTTATCTACAGTTTTCAATATATTTTTATTATAAAAGTGGTATTTGTAATCATTTCCACTAATCAGTGTTTTTGGGCCTGCCGGCTCTTTGGCAAAGGATAAGCTTTATTAATTGTGCTTCTCCAAATCCCTCATGTGATGGTCATGGGGCAAGGGAAATTTTAAGTCTCATATCCTCTGGGTATTCATGGGGAGAGTTTCCAAGGTACTGAAATAACAGACTTATTTAAAATATGCATCATGTTCAGAACCGTATTTCACTTCTAAGAACCTATTTTAAGAAAAATACCTGTGTTTAAAGTTAACAATATACCAATTGCTTTCTGGTTGTTTCACTTTTCTGTGGTCCTCCTAGGGCGACTTTGTCTGTTACCTGGTCATGTAGATATTCTTCTTTGTCTTCTACTAGAATTTTATAATTCTATGATTTCCATTTTTTGTGTCTGATTCATCTATCTTGAATTCATTTTTATACATATGAGAGAAGCATGAAATTTTTTTTTTCTGATAATTTGTTTTAACATCAATTACTGAAAATATTTTACTTTCAATTTCAATAGATTGGTGACTTTGTGGAAATTATAAATGCTTTTGTGTTCTCAATTTGGTTCCACTTTTATTTTCTAACTATTATGCAAATACAGGATCAAAATCAAGTAATGTATGTCCTACAGCTTCATCCTTTTTTCCTCATCAGTTTGTCTCTTCTAAGTCATTTGCATTTTACTGTTCATTTTAGATTTAATTTATCAATCCCTGTTAAAAATCCAGCAACAGAAGCACCTGGGTGGCTCAGTGGGTTAAACCACTGCCTTCAGCTCAGGTCATGATCTCAGGGTTCTGAATAGAGTGCCGCATTGGGCTATCTGCTCAGTGGGAGCCTGCTTCTCTCTCTCTGCCTGCCTCTCTGCCTACTTGTGATCTCTCTCTGTCAAATAAATAAATAAAATATTTAAAAAATTCAGCAATAATTATTATTGGGATTACATCAGACCCATAGATTAATAAGGAGAGGATTCTTGTATTAACAATATAGTTTTCCAGTCCATGAACTGATTATGTCTTTCCCTTTACTTAGGTCTAATTCAACTACACAATATTTTGTTTTGCTTTTTCGTTGTGATAATTTTGCCTATACTTCATTAAATATATTGCATTGTACCTTATGTATTTTGAAGTTATCTTAAAATGGAATGAAAAAATATTCTCCAACTGTTGTTTCTGGTACATAGAAATACACCTGATCTTTTAAAAGTAAACCTTTTTTTCTGAAAATTTGTAAATTTTCTTATTAATTTTAGGAATTTTTTTCATTAATTTCTTAGGACTTTCTGTATAAACAATCATGTTTGAGATAGGGATTGTTTCAACATATACTTTCTTATCTTTATACTTTTAATTACTTTCTCTCTTTCCCTTACCCTCCATGATGGTGTTACATAGAGTGGGTGAGAGAGGACTAAAACAACCCAAATGTCCATCAACAAGTAAATAGAAAAATATTTTATGCTCTATTTATACAATAGAATGAGACTCAGCAGTACAAATAGATGAACTGTTGATAAATGCAGCACTGTGCTTAAATCTCAGAAACAGGTCAGGGAAAGCGGTCAGAAAAATGAATACATGCTGTATGAATCCTGGAAAACGTAAACTCATGTTTGCCTGGTGATGGGAAGGATCTGTGGATCAGGGAGAGCAAGATATAGAGAGTACAAAAGGGCACAAGAAACTTTGCCAAGAGGGCTGAATGATAAACTTATTTTCATGATTGTGCAGATGATTTCCACAATGTCAAAAATTTATGATTTTATATTTTAAATACAGTTCAAAGTGAATTATAAGGCATTATGGGTATAAAAATGTTAGAAAAAAAATGAACCACCTGGAAATTAAAATCTTTTTAGAAAGAATTTTTGTGGTGAAAAAGGAAAATGTAAGTTTTTAACCAATACCTTTGTAATTAAAATAGGATAGAGATGCCTGCATGGCTTAGTCAGTTAAGCGTCTGCCTTTGGCTCGGGTTATGATCCCAGGGTCCTGGGATCCGAGTCCTGCATTGGACATCTTGCTCAGCAGGGAGCTTGCTTCTCCCTGCTTGTGTTCTCTCTCTTTCTCTTTCTCTGGTAGATATATAAAGTCTGAAAAATAAATAAATAAGTAAATAAATAAATAAATAAATAAATAAAGTGTAATATCAGTGCTTGATCACATAGACAGACTAATGGAATAAAATACCAAGTCCGGAAATAGATACAACCACATTTAGGAATGTGACAAACCTGATATCTCAGTCACTAAGGAGAGAATATAATTTTAATAATTGTTGGGACAACTGGATAGCTGTTGGGAAAAATATACAGTTAGATTCAATTCGTACACCATATTCAAGTATATGCTCCAAATGGATCGTGATTCTCTGGATATTCACCTAAAGTGTAACATGTATCAATAGTTCATTCATTTTTATTTTGTTTTATACACTGTGAGATAGGATACAGTTTATTAACTATTCTCCTGTGAAAGCATCTGAGCTATTTCCAACTTTTGACTATTGCAAAGAAGCGTTATTAAAAACAGTAATACAGGTTTTAGTGTGTACATAAGTCTTCATTTCTCTGGGACAAATATCCCAGAGTTTGATTACTGTGTCATATCATTGCTGCAGGTTTCATTTTTTAAGAAAATGCCAAACTGTTTTTCAGTGGTTGCAAAATTTTATATTCTTATCAGTAATGTGTGAGTGACCCAGTTTCTGTGAATTCTCACCAGCATTTGGTGTTACTATTTTTTTTTTACTTTATCCCTTCTGATAAGTGATTAGTGATATTTCATTGTTTTTATTTGCTTTTCTCTAACGACTAATGATGTCGAACATCATTTTGTGTGTGTGTGTTTTTTTTTTTTTTGCCATCTGTGTATTATCTTTGAAGAAATATCTGTTCATATCCTTTTCTCTTTTTTGGATTGTATTGTTACAGAGTTCTGAGCATATTTTTTAAATGTGTATTCTAAATGCTAGAGCTTTGCCAAATTTTTGCTTTGCAATATATTTCCCCTTTGTATAATTTACCTTTTTATCCTCTTAACAGGGTCTTCCACATAACAAAATTTTAAATTAAATGTCGATGAAATCCTGTTTATCAATATTCCTTTTATTTTTATTTTTGTAAGATTTTATTTATTTATTTATTTGACAGAGAGAGAGATTTCACAAGTAGGCAGAGAGGCAGACAGAGAGAGCAGGGAATCAGGCTCTCTGCTGAGCAGAGAGCCACATATGAGCCTCAATCCCAGTACCCTGAGACCATGACCTGAGCCGAAGGCAGAGGCTTAACCCACTGAGCCACCCAGATGCCCCTCAATATTCCTTTTATTAGTCATGCTTTTGGTATCAAGTCTAAGAAATTTTTGCTCAGCCCTAGATCATGAAGATTTTCTCATATTTTTCCCCTGAAAGTTTGATAGTTTTATATTTCATATTTAAGTGTGTTCTATTTTGAGTTAATTTTTATGTAAGTTTTGAGATGTAGGTTGAAGTCCCTTTTTTACTGCTATATGTGTCCAGTTTTTCTACGTATATCCAAATGTCTACCATTTTTGAAAAGGCTCTTTCCTCCATTGAATTGTTTTTGTATTTTTGTCAAGATCATTTGTGGATGCACAGGGAACAGAGCAGGACCGAGGATGTAAACATCTCTATATCGTGGGCCCTCTAGGATCCCCATACCCCACCCCTGCCCCCAAGAGGTAGTGACTGGAGTAAGGTCAGACACAGGAGTAGGAGCTGGAGAAACCCTCAAAAAGAGCAAGGATCCACTCAGCAAGAATCCGTAGAGCCTGACTACCAGACTTGAGTGTTAGGAGAGCACGAAGTACAGGTGTAGTTCAAGAAATATTCGGCCATATGCTCTAGGCAGTAGCCCCAGAAACAACTCCAGAGGTTGATGGGGCTGTGAGGCAGTCTGGGGAACCCAAGGGGCTCCAGCTATTGCCCAGGAGCCTCTGTCTCTGAGCAACCATTTTCACAGGGAGGGGCAAGAGAAAACCTGATTCTACAGTCCCCTCTCTGTCCAGCACATTGGGAACCTTCCCTGCAACAGAGCCCACGTCCTCAGCCAGGGCCAGGCCTGAGGAGAATGCCCAGCCCCAGTCTGTTCCTAGGACAGCTATGCCTTGGACTTCTTGCCAGTTATTTCCTGACTTCACAGGGCTCTCCTTTGGAGTCCTCCATCTTACCCATGATGCCTGGCTACCAAGAGAGGGATGGCTTTGTGGACAAAAACTAGGCCAGCTCAAGGACATCACTGAGTTTATGGGAGTGGGGAGTCTGTGCTTCCAAGCACTGGGTGGGTGCTGATGCAGTGGTTTCTCTTCAGCAGCATGAATGCACCACCATTTATTTATCCAACCAGCTGGTGGTAGGTATGTGTGTGTTTTTAACCACACAGCCAATGTAAGTTACTCTGCTGTGAATGTATACCCCCCCTTTATTTGGAACCCATGTGGGAATGTCTGTTGGTTCTCAGGAATAGGAGTGGAAATGTTGCTCATGTCCCATGTTTAGCTGTGGCAGATGCTGTCTGAGCACTTTCTAAAGGCAGTTGACTAGACTTGTTAGCCCTGAACTGCTGTTGGTACACTTTTTTTTTTTTTTTTAAGATTTTATTTATTTATTTAATAGACAGATTACAAGTAGTCAGAGAGGCAGGCAGGGAGAGAGGAGGAAGCAGGCTCCCCCCTAAGCAGAGAGCCCGATGCGGGGCCGATCCCAGGACCCCGAGAACACAACCTGAGCCGAAGGCAGAGGCTTTAACCCACTGAGCCACCCAGGCGCCCCTGTTGGTACACTTCTTCACATAAAGACATTTATGAGTGTGAGACTTTTTAGTATTTCCTGATTTGCTGTCTTGCAACTTCATTGTGGTTTTAATATTAATTTCTCAGATGCTTGTGGTATTGAGTAATTCTTACACACAATGGGGCATTAGGAAACTTCCTAAACAGTTTGTTTGTTTTGCCCATTTTTCTAGTTGATTTGATGTTTTACAAATACTTAGACTTTCTTAGCATATAACTCTTGGTAATTAATATGCTGCAAACATCTTCCATTCTGTGGCTTATCTTTTTACTCCTGGGGCGTGTTGGTGTATTGGGGGAAATTTTAATGTTATTTATTTTACCATTTTCTCTCTCTGCATACCATTAAAAAATATAGTCACTGTCAGGATGCTACTTTAAACTCAAAAATATATATATTTAAATATGTATAATTGCAAAAATACACATTTTTGCATTTTGTTAAAGTAGCAGACTACAACAGGTATGAGAAGTACAGTTTGTACATTGGTCTGAGTATTTCCGTCCTTTTTTTTTTCTCTCTGTAGTGCATTGTTTCTGCTGTCTTGCCTAAGAACTTCACATTTCTAAGGTCATGATGATCTTCTGTCATATTATCTTCTAAAACCTTTACTTGTCACATTTAGTCATTAAATGAATTCACCTGATTATTCTTTATGATGTGACCTAGGGATTCAATTTATTTTTCTTTTTCCTTATAATATCTGTCTTCTATCTGTTTAAGAGATTGTCCTTTATCCACTGCTTCTCAGTGCTACCTCTATTGTCTGTCATGGTTAATGACATGGTTAACACATGGTTAATGTACAGTGTGCTTCTGCACTAGACATTCTATACTGGTTATGCATATATCTATCCTGAGATACATGAGGTGGAAACCTAGTACCTTGCTACCATGTTGCTCAGGTTCCAAGGTATCTAGCCAATCTTCCTTCTTCTCTCTTTCAGAATCTTCATAGATATGTTTTATATAAAATGCACAGTTTTTAGCTATGCTTTAATGGGATGAATTGGGGAAAATGTGTATATCTCACCTTCTTGGATGCAGAAATCTAGCAAGTTTATTTATTTATTTCTTTGTGTGGTGATAATACATGAAACAAATTGGAAATCTGTTGGTTTTTGGGAACTAGGGTTATCACTAAGGGATATAAGGCAAAAGGGATATAAAAATATGGAATGGGGGAGATGAAAGAATGCTCTAGGGATGGATTAGAACCAGTAGTATAGGTGTAAACCCATGTTTATTTTCTTATAAATATTGCCACAGTAATGTTCATGCATGTATCTGTGTGCATGATATATATATGTACATTACATGCCTTGTTTATGTGTATGTATGTACATGCACCTGCATTTATGTGTGGATATATTTTCCAGCTTTGACTACTGTAAATGTCAAGAAGCAATTGATGTCTGTCCCTCACCTAGAAATGAACACACTTAGTGGACAGATTATTGTTTCTGACACCATTCCTCACTTCAAAAAACATAACCATAAAAACAAAAAATAAAAATAAAAACTCCACAAAGGAATTGCTGATTCCAGGGCTAGAGTTAGATATGTTGATGATGATCTTACAACATCTTATCTTTCTGGGAAGCTAAAAGATTTTTTAAATTAAAAAGTGCTAAAAAGCGGGGGGGGGGGGGGCACCTGGGTAGCTCAGTCTGTTGTGTCTGCCTTCAGCTCAGATCATGATCCCAAGGTCCTGCAATGGAGCCCCCTTGTCATCATTGGGCTCTGGGCTCAGCAAGGAGTCTGTTTCTCTCTCCCTCTACCCCCCACCCCCGCAATTGTTCTCTCTCACTCACTCTCTCTCTCAAATAAATACTATCTTTTAAAAAAGTGCTAAAAAAATGATGTCGCATGCTATAATGATATGGGAACCAACTATAAAGGGTTCCTGCTGAAAACTTTGGGAGCATTAAAAGAAATCAGTACAGTAATGAATTACAGTTAATTGGGAGAAAATAGGAATCTGTGAATCTTTTCTGATAAAGTAGAGAAAAATAAAGAGATGGCAGAGAAGGAAGTCTCTTGTTAATAGTAGAATACTTAGTGTGTTATGGATATGGAGAGTATTGGAATCAGAAAATTATTGTTTTGCAGCCATTATATTATCAATGGATGTTACTATAAGGGAAAATTTTGATGGATGCAACAAATGTGCTTGACTTTAAAGTGTTTTTTTTTTTTTTTGATTGCTCAATGGTTATGAGAGGAGCAAATAATAATGAGAGAGTATATAAACAGGGAAAAAATTAATTTTTTTTACAGAAATTTACAGGACCAGTGAGGGGCAGATGGACCTCACATGCCTTCAGATGTGGTACTCTGAGAAGTTATGCAATATTCCAACTGAGAATGCATAACCTGAATCTAATCTTAGTAAACATAAGACAAATATAATTTTGGAAATGCTCTATTAAGACAAAAGAAGTGGGAAATGCATTCTTCAAAAATTTCATAGAAACAGAAGAACAGATATGGGATTTTCCGGTTAAAGGAGGCCAAAAAGATATGACAAATAAATGCAATAGCTCACCCTAGACTGGCTATTCTCCTAGAGGGAAAAATGCTATTAAGGAGATTCTTGGTTCAAGTGACAAATTGGAAAATGGACAATAGATTAGATTAAGTTTATATTAGTGTTAGATTTACTGAAGTTGATGAGAGTACTTGGTTGTATAGAGAAGTATCACCACTCATAAAATGTACACTGATAAAAACTAGCAAGAGGTATGATATATGTATATTATCCTTAGATGGCTCAAATCTCTCTGTTGCTAGATCCAGTGATAAAGCAGATGCACTAAATGTTAATAATAATAAAAGAATCTAAGTAAAGGGCATGCAGGTGTTCTGTATTATTCTAATTCTTGCAACTTTTCTGTACGTTTACAGTTGTTCTCAAAATTTTGAAAACTAAATGCTTGTCCTAGTTACCTAGTTTAATAAAAATGAACTCTGGGAGTGCCTGGGTGGCTCAGTGGGTTAAGCCTCTGCCTTTGGCTCAGGTCATGATCTCAGGGTCCTGGGATTGAGCCCCACATCAGGCTCTCTGCTCAGCGGGAAGCCTGCCTCCCCCTCTCCCTCTTCCTGTCTCTCTGCCTACTTGTGATCTCTCTCTCTCTTTCTCTGTCAAATAAATAAAATAAAATAAAATAAAAACCTTAAAAAATGAACCCTGAATAATTGTTAGCCACTGACTTTCCTGTTCTGTGTCTTGCTGTCCTAATCTGCAAAATGGGAAAAATACTATTACCTACTTCATGATGATGTTGTTAGGATTAAAAATATTAATAAATGCAAATTGGCTAGGAAAGTGCCTGGCAAGCAGTAAGCACTTAGTAGCCATTAGTTTCCATTATGTGCTCCTGCTGTTGCTGCTGGTGGTGGTGGTCTCTACTATTATTATTATAAACAATGCCAAGGGATCACAGGACGGCATGACAGATCTCGGGCTGACATCAAGTATCTTGCATTCTCATTTCTGTTCTCTTCCTCTGTATTGCATTTTTTGTTTTGTGTTTGATCTAATATTGTTAGTGGTAGACCCTAAATTTGAGGGAAGATACTTTCAATCTTAATCTTTTAGCATTTTGCAGAGACAGGCTAGGATAAACCATATATGTTTAATGGTAAGTTCTCTTCTGGCTTTTCTGAAGGATCTACTCTGGCATCTGAAATCATAAGACATATCTCAGAGTTGAAACTCTCTAATATCACTTAGGGTATAGACCTTGAAAAGACTCCTTTGTGTCTCAGAGAGCCTTACACATTCTTTGTAACAATTAAAAAGTGAATTCTATAACTTATGGTTAACCTTTTGTACTTTACAAAGCATATTCATGTGCACTTTAAGTGTCTTACTGATAGCCCAGAGTTTTCCTCATACTTTTTAATTGGATCAATGTTTAAAAGAAATTGACGTTGTATTTCAACTCGGATTCTGCCTCTAGTCCCAAATGTTTCTGCTATAACATGGAATCCTTGGTTTTAAAGTAGTTTATCACTTTAAACCATCATAATTTGATTATTATACGTCTCCATCTGTAGATCTCTGTGGAATAAATGTTTTAAATTGACTTCTAGGTAAGATCCTGTCCTGCCCAGGGAAACAACCTGAAGAGTTTTAACTTAGGGATTCATCAATTAGACTTTGTGCTCAAGACATACGGGTTTAGAGGGGGAAAAATCCATTCTAGTTATAAAATGTTGAGTAGAGGTATCTTTTTTTCCCTTGTGCTTATGAGAGAAGCAGTTGTCTTTATCCAAGGCTGATCCCATCTCCTTTATTTGATTGATTGTTAAATCTATTGATGAGTGAGCTGCACAGCCAGAATCCCCAGCAGCAAGGTCAGCGGACTGATTCCTCAGCGGGGACGCTGGGGTCTGTGTGGAGGAACCTCCTCCCTGCGTGAGCATTTTGAGTATGCAGAACACATCGGCTGAGCCTGGAGCTGGCAGTTAGTGCACACACACACATACACGCACACACGCACACGCACACACCGGCGCTTTCCCCTCAAGTGAGGCGGCATTAGCAACTGCAGCCCCAGCTTCCTGGGCTGAGGGACCAGCGGCGCTGGCTGATTTGCTGGAGGAGCCCTGGAGCCCAGTTTCCGAGGGACCCGGGAACACGGCTATTGGCAGACAGCTACTTCTTCCCGGGCTGCTTCCCCAGCCCTAGCAAGAGGGCACGCTCTTCCAGACGCCGGTCGGCCTGGGGAGGAGGTTGCTCCGTGAGGAAGGCAAGACCCCTTCCTGGGCGCTCTCTCCCTGCGTGCCAGCTACCTCGCCGTCCACTTTCAGGTAGGCGCTTGCAAATTTCTCGGGTTAGGTTTCGCAGCATTCCCTTCAACTGACGGAGACTTTGTCCCTCTAAGGATGCAAACGGATCAGGGTTTGGTAGTTCAGCAATGATTTTTTTTTTTTTTTTTTTCCAGATTAAAGTTTCAACGCAGATGGTAACTCTACTTCTCTCTCCTCTCACCCTTATAAATATTCTGCAAATATGAAACTCAGCTCCAGTTTGTGATTCATAGGCAACTCCACATTTAGCATATGTGTGGTTCCAACCTTTCCAGTTAGTGACAATTGTTATGCAACTCTGCATGTGTAATTTGAAGACCTTTAAATATTCTCTTCTCTGGCTGGGAGAAACATACCTCGGTCTTCTAAAATAAAAGCCAAGTGATTCAAACTCTTTCTCAGCATTTAACATTCAGTGATAAATAGACAGGAGGAAAGTTGCTGAATCACAGAAGTTTAATATTCATGCAAATTGCTGTATTTGTCAGAGAAAGCCGGGAAGCAAATGTCTTTTCATTTTTTTTTTTTTTTTTTGAGCTCTTGTACATATCTGGATAATGTGGATTTGAAGAACAGAAGTTTTAGGTTGAGATAAATCTGTCTTTCGTGGTAAGGTGGGTAAACTGATTATTTAACACGGTAAACGATTAACTGGAGGGGATCTCTTCTCAAATGAGCTAGGTTCTAGGATTGTGGTTAGGGGCATTCTTACTAAAAGATTTATTTTTGTGAAACTCCAGACAAAACTGATTTATTGATTTGAGTCTCTCTGATTAGAGATGTTAGCATTTGTTATTGCCCCAACCATTTCTTGACTATAGGCACTTTTCTATCCAAAATTCTAATTAAAAAAATAATAATAATATAGAAAAATTTCAACAACTTTTTAAACATTTCCATCTCTTCATTTTAATCATTACTTGCACATTATCTCACAAGGAGTTTTATGAGAGTGATAGTCATAATTTAGCAAGTTAAGTTGAAATGAGCCTAAAAAAATATTCTTTAGAAGACGTGCATCCTATATGTAAGTCAGGTTCATGGCACTTCTGAATTACCACTGAGTTCCAAACTATGGTCTTATAGGAGTTTATAGTAAGCAGTGAATTAATCAGGCAGTGTTGGTTCTTGGGTCTTTTTGCAGATAACTCTTTATATTATGCTGCACTTGTGAAACTTGATGTCTCTTTTCATTTTCCTTCCGGAAAGTGTCTCTGAGCTATTTTGTATTGTTGGCATATGTGTCTTGATGTGGATGACCTCAGTTCTGATGTGGGAACTTGGCCCATGACTTTAGGCAAATCTAGGTTTATGCTTGAAAGCCAAGGCATCACCTGGGATTAAGAATTTTCAAGCTTGACCAGCCAGGTACCTTCCCTCTGATAACTCTAGGAACCCCTTAAGCAAAAAGACCATGTGTGTGAGGCTATTTGTTGACTCTTTGGAAGGTAAAGGAAAGAGAGAAGAGTTGCTTTCTTCCAGTCATTAATGTTTAATGCAAAAGATCCCTCTGCAGTGCTCAACAAAGTTTTAGTCCATGACAAATACTTAACATATGTTTTCTGTCGTTGCTTTTGGCTCCCATAATATCTAGGGTTTCTACATTGCCTGGTATTAAAGTCGTTTTGCAAATAGATTCTACAGTTTGCTATACAGTAACTATACCAAGCAAGCACAACTTTACTCTTTGCTACTCCACACTTCGATTCATATTCAAACTTAGAATAAGCCTACTCATATTACTTTCTCCATGGTGCTGTGGCAGCTGATGGCTTAGTCCAAGGAACTGAAACAGCCAGGGAGATAGAGGACACATAACTCTTCCCCCCAAACCCCCATGTTGGGTACATGGTGTGTACTTGGAATGGAATCTTGGAGAGGGAGAGAATACTCTTTCTTTTTGTTTTTCTTTTGTCAGTGATGGCCAATTCAGCAAGCAACACAAGACATCCCAAGATGTGATCTTAACCAAGCATTTTGTGGAGGTGAGAGGTGTTGAGCTAGCTTTCTCATTCTTCTTCCCCCTTACTCTATTTTCTCCCTAATCTAGATTTGTGAGGCAGATGAAAAGTCAGCCAATTGCTTCCACATTATGGATTGCCAATCAGAGCTGTCTTTGCTGAGAGGGAATCAATTTCATTTTATTTGAAGCCAGAGGTGATGCCTGCTCTGTCACCATGCTGGCTTGTAGTCACCAGCCTTCTTAATTTTGAAACACTTTTACTCCTCCTCTATATCTGATAGCTTTTCTTGGGTAGCTTGGTGAATTGGTGATTTAGGGGATTTTTGAAAATAAAAGCAAAAAAGGAATACTATGGGTTAAATCAAAGAAGCAGGTTAATGTTCAGTACTTTTCGATCGCAACATTTCCAGTCTTAGCCATCAGTGGGATAAGGTTGATGGTGCAATCCACAAACATTTTTACACATGCACAACAACTTTTACAGACCTCTTTTGCCCAAGGCAAAAGGAAGAGAATAAAAAAAAAAAAATAGAAGCAAAATTTATAAGCTTTCACAAAATGCCAACAGGTGCTGAATACCAAGAAAACCATGCAGTTATACTTACAAACTGATTTTCCTCAAATTGCCCTGGATTATGCACTAGCTCTAACAATGGCATATTGTATGCATCCTTCAGGGCTGCACTGAGTGATAGCTGTAAATTAGAATGAAGAGAAGAAAATGCTCTACAGTTTCAATATTGAGGAGAATTAGGATCCAGATGGTAAAGCTTTTTATAGAAATACATTGGATGGTGTTACAAGCTTCTGTGGCTACTGCCCTATTATATTCCCTCTGTTAAAACGCAGTTTGGTGGAGGAACTGATTGCTAAGAGCCATCTTTCAAATCTAGGAAAGTGAACTTCTCCCTGTTAAATTTCCCTTCTTTGCTGGTTTATTTTTATTTCCCTAATCCTTAACTTTTCTTCCATTCTAATTCCAAATCAGTCAAAAGTAGATAATGTGATTTGGTGTTGTTTGAGTGTTTAAGGTGGTGTTTTCTTTTCTCTCTCACTCCCTCCTCCACCCCACCCCCAGTATCTTTCTCACATTAGGAATGCATTGAAAGTATATGAGACTAGGCATAATTGCAGAGTGCTTGTTAGATGGGTTTCCATCTGGCTTTCTAAACGTCTCTGGTCTAAGACCAGCTCTTCCTATTATCCTGTTTCTGGAAAGACAATTCTGATGAGAACTGATGGGGAAGTAGCTCAGGTGTTCCCTTGCTTAAAACATTACATTTGCTTTGAAGTGATTTTTCTATTACCTGTACTCTACTGAGAATCTTACTGCCTACAACCTTATGGGGCCACAGTGGGGTGTCTGCTCAGGCATAGATATAGACAGTGAGCCACCTAGTGGTAATGAAGAGTAATTTTGGTATTTTTAGCTGAACCTTGAAGTTGATGGACAAACATGGCTAATTTTCTGTTATATTGCAAAGGGGTGTTGGTTTTGCGAAAGCATCTTTCCATTATGTCTCGTTCTTTCCAAATCAATTTTATAGTTGCAAGTGCAGATTTTATAACCTTATGCATCATTTTTCTAACCAGATATGACTTTCACGTCAGGTATTTTCTTATGTGTATTCATTTAAAAATACATTTACGTAATTTTTCATGAAGTTAATAAATATTTGATTCATATTTTGTACATTTAAGGTACGAATATGTGTAAAAATTCATAAAACAGTAAAATGACATGTTTCCCCAGGGTATTTATACTGTATTTGTGATATATATATATATATATATATATATATATATATATATATATCTGTGAATGCAAACATGTAAGAGAATAAAAGAAAATAGATGTAAATGTATACAAATAAAAGTATACCTTTATTCTATATCAAAATAGAGTTATTAGGTATCAATTCCTATGCCTTTTTTTTCCTTCCTATGCCTTTTTAAGACCCTATGTAATCAATTACCAAGACTACAAAAAGCCCATGCCTTATTTACTTACTTCTTTTCAGTATAGCTGTCTCTTTCTGTACTGCAAATCAACATTGGCATTGGTATAGGAAGCATATCTATTGGCTGGAAACAACTCTTTGAAATGGTTGTGGTTAAGGACACGCTTTTGGGAATGGGATTCTCTAAATATATATAGCAATTGTGAAGGTACTGTGCAAATGAAGGACATGGTTATTCCAGGTGATTATTTCCTATTTAGAAGAATTGAGAGCAGGTGGGGAGATCTAGTTAAATCTGGACTTGTTTTAATTATATTTTACTCTGATCAAAAAGAAAAACAAATTTGAGAAGTTGAATGGCAGGTAATTTATTTAATTCTTTTATTCACTGTTTTATTTTATTTTTTTATTTTTATTTTTAAAATTTTATTTATTTACTTGACAGATCACAAGTAGGCAGAGAGGCAGGCGGGGTGGGGGGGAAGCAGGCTCCCCACTGAGCAGAGAGCCCGTTGCAGGGCTCAAGCCCAGGACCCCGAGATCATTTTCTGAGCCGAAGGCAGAGGCTTAACCTACTGAGCCACCCAGGCACCCCTATTCACTATTTTATAATGGCACTATTTAGAGAACATTTTAACCAGGATCAAGTGTATAGATTTGCTTTCTAGGTCTTGAATGCAGTCTCTTAGGCAGCCCTGCTTATCCATGCTCTTCTTCGACTGTAGTCATTTATGTGGGCACACAGCCAGTATAAACTAATAATTCTCTGTGTGCATTTTTTAAAAATAGCAGAAAGACATTGTTTTGAAAGTTTTTCTTCCAAATGAGTTGAAATCTCAAAGTATGAATACAAACAGAAATTAATAATACCTGATTTAATCTCAAGAACTTATTATATAATGTTCCACTTGTATAAGACCTAAATGGTAAAAAGAAGTTTATATCTCTTATTCCTTGGCATGGAATTAGGTATAATAAAATCATTATTGATTATGGGCCAGTATTATGTGCCACTGTTTATTAAGGGTCAGCTTCTCTGTCATTGTGAGGAAACATAAAAAGCTCATTAAAATAGTTTTAATATAATAGGTTAGTAATCTTATTATTCAAACCTTTAGAAAATTCCCACTCAATGTTAGGTTTGCATGAAAATTAATAAAAAGGTTATTCATCTGTGAATTTTCATTTGAAAATTTTCCCATGTATATCAGTGATGGGGAGTACAATCTTGATTGGAATTTAGTTTGATTTTCACAAGCCAAATGTTCCTTTCCTTGTAAGTCTCTAAGCTAGAACTCGAGACATGTTACTAGATGTACACAGTACTGTAATCATTTTAATATATTTCAAGATGATGACTGGCAAGGAACACAATTTTTCACTCATAATATATAGGGAAACAAGAATAAAGAGCCCTTTCTTTTGCATTATTTTAGGATAGGAAGCATTTCAAACAAAACAACTTCCCATTTCTCTCTCTCTGTATCTCTTTCCATCCCCCCATCCTTTCTTCTTTCTTTTTTCTTTTTCCATACCAATCCAGTGTACTTACTTAACCTCCTAGTTTTCCATTTAAGGATCTAAAAATCCCCAGTTAACTTTCACTGTCTGAATTGTGATTCATTTGGTTAATTATTTTCTACAATGTCCTTTAACTGTATGTAAATTAGACTTTTGATGAACTGGAATATGTTACAGATTCTCTGCATAAATCACATCAGGTTAAAAAAGAAATCAACCTGTTTAAGAAGTAGGATATTTTTGGACCTTCCTCATTTACTTCAGAAACTGAGGACATCTCAGTGCTGCTGGCTTCCAGTATATGCCTTCAGGGTCAGGCAGCCTGTACACTTTTCAGAGCGACTTATTCCTCAGTTTATTCCAATCTTTATTTTATTTTACTTTAAAGATTTTATTTATTTATTTGACAGAGAGAGAGCACAGCTGGGGGAGCAGCAGGCAGAGGAAGAGCGAGAAGCAGGCTTCCCTGAGCAGGAAGCCCAATCTGGGGCTTGATCCCAGAACCCTGGGGTCATGATCTGAGCTGAGGGCAGATGCTTAATGACTGAGCCTCCCAGGTGCCCTTATTCCAGTCTTTAAAAGAAACTTAGTGTGAGTGAGCAGGTGTGGCAATATAAATTCTCCTATTTTCTAAGCTTGTTTTCCAAGGTAATATTTATTTGTGAATATATTTATATATTTCCTTTTATAATAACATTTGCTGTATCATCATTATTATTTAATTAGAAGCAGTACTTTAGGAAACCATCCCACTTCTCTATACAGTAATCCAAAACAAAGCATTCTTAAAGTGACTGTAAATTGGGGCACCTGGGTGGTTCAGTCCTTGGGTGTCTGCCTTCGGCTCAGGTCCTGATCCCAGAGTCCTGGGGTAGATTCCCACATGGGGCTTCCTGCTCAGCGGGAGGCCTGCTTCTCCCTCTCCCACTCCCTCTGCTTGTGTTCCCTCTCTTGCTGTGCCTCTCTCTGTCAAATAATAAATAAAATCTTAAAAAAAAAAGTGACTGTAAATTGTCTTATTGAATACTGAAATATATGATAGTGCTTGATCATTATTAAATAAAATATGTCATTTAGAACAATTCAGTTGTGGCATACTGTAGCAACAAATATTGTTAGACCATTTTTTCATGTTACTTTTCAAATACCTATCAACAGAGACTGTATCATATAGTCATGATTTTCTTTAAGTTTAAGCTGTAAGTTTCTGGTCCCTTATTCCTCATAATAACTCAAGTTTTTTTGGTTGGGTTTTGTTGTTGTTTTACCCCACTAATCTTGCTATTTTTTGTAATCCCTTACTTTTATCCTGTGTAACAACATTAAAAAAAAACAGTATTTGCTTTTAAAAAAAATAGTTTTATTTATTTGATCTAGGTTTTTATTTCAATTCTAGTTAGTTAACATATTGTGTAATATTAGTTTCAAGGATAGAATTTAGTAATTCATCATTTACATATAACACCCAGGGCTCATCACAAGTGCCCTTCGTAATCCCCGTCACCCATTTAGCCCATCTCCCTTCCCACTTCCCTCCAGCAACCCTCAGTTTGTCCTCTGTAGTTAAGAGTCTGTTTTATGGTTTGCTTCACTCTTTTCTTTTCTCTCCTATGGTCATCTGTTTTGTTTCGGATATTCCACATATGAGTGAAACCATATGGTATTTGTCTTTCTCTGACAAATACCTTATTATAATAAGGTAATTAATTCTATTATAATAAGGTAAATAATTCTCTTATTTCCCTTAACATAATATACTAGTTCCATGGGCATTGTTTTAAATGGAAAACACTCATTCTTTTTTATGGCTGAGTAATATTCCATTGTGTGTATATATACCGCATCTTCTTTGTCCATTCATCAGTCAATGGACATTTGGGCTCTTTCCATATTTTGACTATTGTGGACAATGCTGCTATAAACATTGGGGTGCCTGTGTCCCTTAAAATCAGTATTTTTGTAACCTTTGGTTAAATACCTAGTAATGCATTACTGGATTTTAGGGTAGTTCTATTTTTTACTTTTTGAGGAACCTCCATACTGTTTCTGGAGTGGCTGCACCAGTTTGTATTCCTACCAACTGTGTAAGAGGGTTCCCCTTTCTCCACATCCTTGCCACATCTTTTGTTTCCTGTGTATTAATTTTAGCCATTCTGACAAATATGAGGTGATATCTCCTTGTGGTTTTGATTTGTATTTCCTTGATGATGAGTGATGTTGAACATCGTTTCATATTTAGTCATCTGTCTTCTTTAGAAAATGTCCAGGGGCGCCTGGATGGCTCAGTGGGTTAAAGCCTTTGACTTTGGCTCAGGTCATGATCCCAGGGTCCTAGGATCGAGCCCCACATTGAGCTCTCTGCTCAGCAGGGAGCCTGCTTCCCACTCCCCTCTGCCTGCTTTTCTGTCTACTTGTGATCTCTGTCAAATAAATAAATAAATAAATAAACTTTAAAAAAAAAAAGAGAGAGAATGTCTATTCATGTCTTCTGCCCATTTCTTAACTGTATTATTTTTTGGGGGGTGTTGAGTTTGATAAGTTCTTTATAGATTTTGGATACTAACCCTTTACCAGATAAGTCATTTGCAAATATCTACTCCCATTTTGTAGGCTGCATTTTAGTTTTATTGATTATTTCTTTTGCTGTGCAAAAGCTTGTTAATCTTGATGAAGCCCCAGTCATTTATTTTTGCTTTTGTTTCCCTTCCCTCTGGAGACATACTGATAAGAAGTTGCTGCAGCTGATGTCAAAGAGGTTTCTGCCTGTGTTCTCCTCTAGGATTTTGATGGATTCCTGTCTCACATTGAGGTCTTTCATCATTCATTTTTAATTTATTTTTGTGTATGGTATAAGAAAGTGGTCCAGTTTTGTTCTTCTGCATGTGGCTATCCAGTTTTCCCAACACCATTTGTTGAAGAGACTGTCTTGTTTCTATTGGATATTCTTTCTGCTTTGTGGAATATTAGTTAACCCTGTAGTTGTGGGTTCATTTCTGGGGTCTCTATTCTGTTTCATTGATCTATGCGTCAGTTTTTGTGTCATTACCATACTGTCTTGATGATAACAGCTTTGTAATAGAGCTTGAAGTATGGAATGTATTGCCTTCAGCTTTGCTTTCCTTTTTCATGATTATTTTGACCACTCAGAATCTTTTGTGGTTCCATACACATTTTAGGATTGTTTGTTCTAGCTCTGTGAAAAATGCTGGTAAAAACAATATTTCCAATGCAAAAAGGAGAATAAAATGTCCACTGCTGTTCCATATTCTAAATATTTTGCTTTACAGTGATTGGATATAAAATACTTATCAACAGGCCAATTAACAAAAACCTAGTCACAGTCTTGATTTGGGGGGATTTTGTGTTAGCACATTTCTTAGCAGTTTATGAAGTGGCACACTAGATATTCTCTTGATTCAAAGGATCTGATGCAGGGTACCTGTGGAAGTACCAAGTCTCTAACTCAGGCTTAATAAAGAAAGGAAGTTATTCAGTTAAGGAGAACCAGAAAATACTATCCCAACTTATATACCCACCAATATTTCACGTGTCTCTATCTTAAGACTCGAGGGGAGTGTCATCTTGCCTACAGGGATGAGAATCTCACATTGTCATTTTTTTCTGATTTCACTGGCCACCTAGCCTCATTATGCACGTCCTTTTATGATCACCACAGAGTTCAGTTTTGTAGTAAATAGTGACTGATATGTTTCAGATTATTTGGATTACCCGTTTGGTAATTGCTCACTTGGGTACATCCTTCAACTACAGGTTTGGGTTGAAAAAAAAAGAAACAAGCAAGCAAACACCCAAACCCATGCAGAAGAACGCGAAAAGGACACACCCTCCTACCTAAAAAGACACATACGTCCCACTCATTTACATCTTCTTAGATACAGAGAGGAAAGAAAAGATTTAAGTAATAATTACAATCTTGCCTTTGTTAATATCCCTGAGAAAAATCACTTTTCAAATTTTAAAATCCTTTCTATATTTTTTAGAAAATATAGACTAATATAGACTAATATAGACTATGACTAAGAGGCTAATAAGAATGAGTAACTTTCTCATGCATATAGCTATTTACTATATATGAAACATTTATGAACATTTCCTGTGTTGTGTCTCCTTTCCTCTGTAAACTTGAGGTTAAGAGCGATTTCACATAGATCATTGTTACCAGAATCTTTACAATAAAAGAAATTGCCTGACATGCTTTTTTTTTTTTTTAATAATAGCTTTCCTGGCAACCTTCTTTGGAGATTATATTCAACCAGTGTTTCTAGCGTGGTACACAAAAAGTAGCATTTTAAACTAAAAATTCTTAAACATGATACAGAAAATGGAACTTTGTGTGTTTCACTATCCCTTGCACATGGTAGCACTTGAGCTTCTTAAATTAACTAAATTTCACATTTTTAGGTCGTTTGTTATTGAGATCTTTTTAAGCCTTGAATCTGTGATCTGACCTGATTAATCTCTCTATCCTCTGTCATCAGTGACTTTAATAATTGAGCCTTCTATGTCTTCTGCATTTGTATCAATGATGTTGCGCAGGACAGAGTTCACCAACTTGCCAGAAACCTCCCTCTGATTTGGCACTGAAGCAATAATTCACATTAATTGTCATCTGTGCTTGAAATACAAAGCCATGTAGCTCTGCACTCTCTATTCTACATGCTTTCATTCTATGGTAAGGATCTCATTGAGATTCCAAATCTTTACTGAAATTACTATTTCTTAAAATAACTCCTGAGCAAAGTGATCTAATTAAAAGAAAGTTTTGTAAACTTTATAAAGTTACATAGGTTTCTAATAATCACATTTTTTAAAGATCTTGATAAACTATGTATAATAATCCATTATAAAATTTTGTTGTGGGGGTGGGTGATAAACTTACAAGTTCATTTTTCCTCACCATCCGTCTTTAGGACACTTCCTATTCTCTGGAATGTTTGAATAATTACTCTCACACCTGATAAGCAGCTTTGGTCAGGTATGTATTCTGGAACTACTTTTCTTCTTCTTGTTAATTTCAATCCTTGTTGGCCTACATTTATATTACCCTTTACAGTACCAAAGGGTATTTTTGTTCTTAGAAGTAAGAATGTGTTGGATTATTTGGCTTCTCTCGGTTTTTATTAAAAACTGTATCATTGGCCCAAGGCTGTTAACCTATCTTTTCAATATTCTTGTTTTTATTGCAAACATGCTTATTTTATTTTATTATTTTCAGCATTTTAAAGGATTTCAGCTCTGTCTAGATTTTAGCATTGATGAAAAAGTGTTATAGGTAATTTTATCTTGTTTAAATGATTTTTTTTTAATTTGAAGATCTGCATTAGTGCCATCTATCATAAGTCCTTCAAGCCTTTGACCTGCTATTCAGTCAAGATCACAGGATAAATAGCTTTAGGAAATCTTGTGATTATTGCATTTGATAAATACGTTATTTTACTCAAATTTGGGTATGTCAAAGGCATGTCCCGTCCCCACACCCCAAACCAGCCTTGGTTCTTGAGTTCAGCAAAGAATGCAGACAAACTCTCAAGTAAGTAAGAGTTTAATAGCAGTTGTAACAAAAGTACATTGTCATGGTGAAAGAGCAGCCAGGCCCAGAAGTGGCAAGTGCCCAGTGGTCAGGGTTGTTTTTTTTTCACAGATGTAGGAGTTTTGGGTCATAGCTAAGGAGATGGTCTCTGACTGGGGTTACCTCCAGTCATCTAAGGATTTCCACCTCAGGTCAGGAGAGGGAGTTTTTGGCCCTATGTGGTCCTTATCAGAACTGTCATGGCACCATCCCCCTAGGAGTGTCAAAATTGTAATGTAAATGTATTATAACTAAGCTATAGGTTACTATAGGGCAGTGGTTATAGGGTATAGCATGTGTGTTTTGGTTTTTTTCCCAGCTGTTTGAAACTTGTTTTTTTGCCCTTCTTAACAATCAGGGAACAGTCCTGTTTCCTACCCATGTCTGGCTGCTGCCCCCTCTTTATCCGGGACAGTATATCTTTGCTCGAGTAGTAGCTTTGAAACTTGGCTCTTACTTACCTCTGACATTTTGCATCTGGGAATGCATTTAATAAGACATCTTGAGACATAGTCAGAATTGGACAGAAAAAATTGAAAGAATAAATCATAATTATCTATAAAAGAATAAAACTCACAGTGTATTGCCAATGGGTAAAATTAATTTTGTGAGTTTTTGTTTTTGTTTTAACTAAAATCATCTGAGTAAGAAGCACCTTATATTTGTTTGTTTGTTTGTTTGTTTTAAAGCAACTAGAAACACTAGTTATGAATTATAGGATTCTAAAAAGATAAAGATAACATATAACGAATGAATTTTATAGTCAATGTTGTATATTGGGTTGATTCTAAAAAATACATTATTGTATTCCTCCCTGTGGCTGTTTTCTGGGGGACAAGTCAGGGGATCATTTTTTTAGGTTGATGAATATTTGATTTGTTTTTAGTTGTATTTTCAGTTTGCTATGGTGTGGGGTGGGGAAGTATCAAGGGATTTTGAGCAACTCTTATTTAAACTTAGAGAGTGGATGTAAGAATGTGTAAAAACAAACCTTTTCCTCTAAATCTGTCTCTTAGTATTTTTGTCTTAAGCAACACAACTCAAAACAACATAGTAAAACTATCAGCTTAAAATTTTTCCATAAGCCATGGAAAAGTTTGGTACTTTTTAGGGAATGTTGAAAGACCACCAATATCCTGATTTTGGTGGCTTCAGACATATATGTTTCTCCTCTAATATTCTAAGAGAATCTTAATTGGGAGGCTTCTTTTAGGGACTGGAAAGCAAAAAGACACAAATGGTTCTGTATGATTCCAGCATTAAGGCCTATTGCAAATGAGCAGAGGGTGGGCATGTGAGAAAATGTCTTTTGCTTTCTTTCATTTTTATTGTCTCTAGGTTGTGCGTAATTTAAATCTTTTGCTTGGCTAAGCTTTTATAGGGGAACACATTGAATAAAATAGGTGAGAGTTAAAAAAAACAACAAAATAACAAAGCTTAGAGATTGAATCTAAGATTGTGATTTGAGAACTTAGTGCTTGAATTGTCTCTCTGCAGGAACAGAGGGAATTGAGATCAGGGTCAGGTTCAGATGTATTATGGATGGTCAGAATAAAGTGCTCACACAACATTGAGTCACAGAATGTGAAGTCCCGAGCTAATATGACATCTGAAAGACAATCTCAGAGACAATGTGGAAAGTCTACAGGTTACTCATATGACTGTCTCGCACACCTTTGATACTCAAGTTACTATTTTTTATGAAAAAAAAAATGCTTGCAAGAATATTGAGTGCAGTGTCTCACCTTCCATTTCTTTCCAGTTTACTGCATCTTTTCTTTTCTCTATCACTGTAGCTGCCAAACAGATTCCTGATGGCCAGTCAAATGTAACAGTGTTGACAGAAATCAGCAGAGGGAGGCCCAGGGTGGTTTTGTTTAGTTTTAACTTTACCTTGATGTGGCAGATTCTATGCTTAGCATTTCTTTCTTTCTTTTTAAAGATTTTATTTATCTGTTTATTTATTTAACAGCAAGAGAGAGAGCAAGAGCGAGCACACAAGCAAGAGAACAGCAGGCAGAACAGGCAGAGGGAGAAGCAGGTTCCCCACTGAGGGAGGAGCCTGTTGCAGGGCTCAATCTAGGACCCTAGGATCATGACCCAAGCCAAAGGCAGCCACCCAACCGGCTGAGCCACCCAGTCATCCCTGTGCTTACCATTTCATGAGCATTGTCTGTCTTCACCTTCAAACCAATGCTGTGAGATTGGGTCTCTCTATGCTTATTCCCCTTTCAGGAATGAGGAGATGGAGGCCCTGGGAAGTTCCAAAAAAGTCACAGAAGTCCTAAATAGAAGATATTCCTTTATCCTTCCATCTAGTTCCAGAACACTACTGCCTCATTAGTGAACTAAAGTTCCTACTATAGTCAGTGCCACTAAGTGAATGCATACTTGTGAAGTACTTCTAGAACTTTCTCCTAGGGCCTATGAGAGGTAGTTGAGGACAGTGTTTGAATTTAACTACCTGGTGTGCAGCACGCTTCTGTGCAGGAGCTGGGTGATCATAAGTAAGTTACTTAAACTTTTGTGTATGAGTTAGTTCTCTGATTTGTAAAAAGGGATAATAGTATTTTCCTTATGAAGTTGGAGTGAGGATTAAATGTATTCATATGTGTCTATAAAGCACTTAAAATAGTACTTGACATATAGAGAGCATTTTCTAAGTGTTAGGTATAATTTCTTGCTTCCATCTCAATAGTTGGGGAAAAAAACCTCATAGCTTCCAATATTTCCTTGTTTCCTATTGTGTTTCACATAATCCTTTACTCTGTAGAGCACATGACATCGACACGTGTCTTTCAGTTGTGCATGGAATTAACACAGACTATGGAGAAGACTACAGCATGGCCCCTGAACTGTGGAGCTTGGACAAGTGACTAAATACTGGAAAAGGGATCTAGCAAGTGCTATAGCAGGTGCTATAACAGAGCACTGAATACAAGATACCATAGTACTAAGTATCCATTCTGCTGGAAGAAGGCTTAATAAAGGTTACAACTGTTGACCTAGGTTTTGAAGGAGAGATTGCAAGTCCCCCCTCCAGCCAAAATTGTGTGAAAACTGTCCCAGACCCTATGACCAATACAGCATTTATAGTGATATGAGAACAAACAGATTTTTGTTTTTGAGTAGAGAATGAATACAGGGCAAATGTGGAGAAGAGCAAGGATATGATATTGCAAGAGGTGGGCAAGTGCCAGATGTGGAGAAATTCTGTCCCATACTAAGAAGCCTTAGAAAATTTTTAAGCCAGAGGACATGCTCCTCATAGATATCTCAGAGCAATAATAGATTGTGACAACATTAATTGTAAAGGTGGCAAAGGTGCCAATCTTCCAAAAGTGTATCATCTTCCTGCAATTAAAAATAATTGCATTTCTTCTTGCTGGAAAAAGGAAAATGTTATTATTCCTCTCCCTATGGGTAAAGTTGTGATTCTTATGTAAACTCGTAGGGATTCTCTATAGGGAAAGGGGCATTATGGGAAGAACAATTTTGAACTGAGAAAGAATAAAGTTCATCCAAGGGAGTGTTATAAAATTCATCATTATATTACTCAGAGCCAGTCTGTACAAGTGATAAATGATTCTATCCATACTCAATAGTAAATTGTACTAATAACAATCCAACTTTATTTATATTCTAAAAATTGATTCTCTGGATTGTGGTATAGTAGTTTCCACAGCTATCCTTCTCTCTGTGGCATGATGTTTTCAAACAAATATTTTTAAAATTAGATCAAATAACATAATATATAAAGTGTATCTTAGAAGACCTAGATGACTTGAGGCTAAAAAGGTAGTAGAATAAAAATGTATTCCACTTTTTACTTCTCTATATTGGCTCAGAATTTCTGTTTCTGGGAGACGTGGTGATGTCTAGGTTGATATATGTTTATTGGACTATCAAATTAAATAATTTGCTTACTCCCTATGTATGAAGGATTGCCTGTCTACATTCTTCCTCTCTCTTACTGTGTCTCTCTTTTTTTCTCCCTTCCTTACCATTCCTCTTTTTCTTTTGCTCTAAAAAGCAAAATGTTCTAATTGAGTAGAAAAAAACTTTCCACTCAGAATATGACCTGGCTCTGAATCCTGGATCCCTCATTGACTTGATGTGTGACTTTGAAAAGTCACGAAAGGGTTTCTGTTTCCCATTTCCATACATACAAAATACAGGTAATACTTATGTCATAAGTTTGCTCTAAAAAAGAAATGAAATACATTTTCTGTTAATATAATTAATTACCTACCTGAAATATCAGAGATATTTAACCATTTATTGGCTCTGGATCCTAACTATGGTTTGTGTAAAATATCCAGTGATTATTGAAACTATTCATGACTTAGATTACCTTAGAAATTCTCAGTTGAATTATCATGACTTGGTTACTAGAATGAATTGATGAATTCTATATGTGCTTAGGTTAAAAGAAAAAGCAGTTTCATCACAAAAAGCAGTTTCATCAAGTTATGTTTCCCTGATATCTTGAACTGTGAATTCCTTGAGACATGGATATTGTCTTACTCATCATCAGATTCTTGAGGTGTGGCACCTTGACCAGACACACAGTAAGTGCAAAATGTATGTTGGATGATTTTTTTTTTAAGTTGGTGTTCATGAGCAGAGTCTGTTTAGCCTTATTAAATCACAGAGTATCTAAGCATACTGTTCACTTCAGTGACTGAACATCAAAAAAGATGATTTATTTATAAATTATATTTTACCACCACAGCAAAGTGAGACAGGTTAACGATGTCAAATCTCTCATAATGTTTGTATGAGAAATTAAGTGGAACTGCATAGAGTAATGCTTCCTAAGTATTAGAAAACTGTGTTTTTGTTCTGTTGTGTGTGAGTGTGTGTGTGTGTGTGGTTGTTGTTTTGTTTTGTATTATTTTCAGGCATTGAGACATGACCTGCTGTCAGTTGTAGCTAAGGTTACATAAGATTCAGCTGTGTATAGAGACCTACAACCAACTTTCTGATTCATGGTATAATGAGAAATCAAGATATGATGGAATAGATTGAACATGACTCATTTCCAGATAATTTTAAGTTGAAAGCTAATCCTAGAAGTTCCAAAAATGTCTCTAGGCAGTGACATAGTAAATGGATTCCTACATGAATGTTTTAAAGCTACATCCAGATTGCTCAATGAAGTGCACAGAATCATGCACATAGAGAAACTAATTTGTCTTACCTCCACTCACAAATCTTTTTGATATAGTTCAACAAGTATTTTTAAATCACCTGCTACATGAAGATTCAGCATGTTTTTATTTTCTCACAAGCTGACTGGAGACAATTTATTTCTCTTATCTGCGTTCAGAATTTTTGTATCAACAGATAAATGGCATAAATGAATTGCGAAGATTTTTCCCAGCTCTAATGTCCCAAAATCTCAAGTCTGTGATTGACCCCATTACTTTGATAATATGTTACTTTTTATTCTAAATTTTTTTCAACTTTGAATTTTGAGGGAGACTATGTCTCTCATTTTTATGCCTCCTAATCATTGTCTAAGTCTAAAGTCTTAATAGCTTCCTCTGATATATCCAATTTCTCAATATTCTGTTCCTGACACTTTCTCAAATGTCATTGTCGTGGTTATATTATTAGCTACCTAGGTCCTGTGAGAGTACTTGAAGCTAGTTGGCCATGAGCTAAGCTATTTTAGGAAATAACTTACATAACTAGAGAATATTGATGTTAGGGACACTTTGCAGATGATCGAGTTCACTGGGTCTCAGGTTTTAGGGTGCATCATATATACATAGAAGTCTTGCTCAAATACCTATTGCTGGACCCCATTCCCAAATTTTCCACTTCATTTGGTCTAGGAGGGACCCAATGATTTGCATTTTTCACAAGTTTTCGAATGATGTTGATGATGATGATGATGGCGACGATAATGGGATGATGGTCTGGAGCCACACCTTAACAACCACTTCTCTAGGTCAACTCTTTTGCCAGGGACAGGTGGTGATGTTACACAGCAAATTAGTACTGAGTTCCAAAATAGTGTTATTACATAAGACCTAGTCCCGTGTTCTCTTCCATTAAATCGTTGTTTCTGATAGTGTGTTCTGTGGGACATTACATATATCAGACAACGTATGCATTCAGGTAAATAAGTTATTTATTTTTGTTTATTTGCGCTTGCATTTGTTCAGAATATCTTTTTCCTCACCTCTAAATATTATATGATATGATAATATGAATACAGCTTTTAGCAAGTCTTTAATCACTATTTTTAAAAAAGGTTTTATTTATTTATTTGACAGAGAGAGAGAAAGAGAGAGAGCACAAGCAGGGGGAGCAGCAGGCAGAGGAGAAAGAGAAGCAGACTCCCCGCTAAGCAGAGAGCCTGACATGGGGCTCAATCCCAGGACCCTGGGATCATGACCTGAGCCAAAGTCAGATGTTCTAGTAACTGAACCACCCCTAATCACTAATGTTTACAAATGTATCCTTCGGTAATTTTCTTTTTATTTTCATTGTTTTATAATCCATTCCATTGGTATGCTTTCAGATTGGTTTTAATTGCTCTTGTCCCTTACCAGACCTTCTCTCTTATTGTTAAAGCTGTAGTCATGAGCTGCTGAAACTCATCAGTTTCTGAGAATACTCAATTTTCAACACAATAGCATGTATTTTCCTCCAAGGTCCTAACGTCTGGTTAATATATGAAATTATTGTCCGTAGGTAGGCTTCTTTCTGGCAGAGGGAAAATCAGATTACAAATTAGTTTTTTTTCTTTTTTTTTTTTTTTTGAAGATATTCTGTATCTGGGCCTTAATACCGTCAGTCAAGAAAGATGCTATATGAATGTCAATCAAAGGACTGAGAAAATGATTAGTGTGCTCTGCCAAAAGATAAGACAATTTAAAGCAGAATTATACTAGGCCAAGTATTTTTCTATTTATCTTTTAGCAAATTAGCCCTTGTTCTAAGACAAAAAGGATAAACAAACTATTAATGCCTCAGAAATGATGGAGTAGTTCTGCTAGAATATGTAAATCTGTATGGGGAGGAGACAAATAGTTCTACATTTTTCCTAGGTATAAAGAAGAAAAGGAAGCGTGCAGAATTTGATCAAGACAGGGAGAAAGATTCTTGTGTCATTTTCACAGGCCAAGCTGGATAATGGAAAACATGCAACTTTTGCAGGCAAAGAGACCAATGCATGAATCGTTTCCCAATTTGTGTGGCTATGACCTAGGGAAAATTTTTAAAATCTCTTAGAATCTTAGTTTTCTCATCTGTAAAAAAGGATATGAATAGCACTTGTTTTGGGTAGATTACAGTGAAGATAGCTTCTCTGAATGCAAGAGGAAACCTATCTCTTGTTATTTTGGATACTCCTAACACTAGTGAGAGCAAAGAATGCAGAAAACTAAATCACTTAATCCTTCAACTTTATCCCACAGAGATAACTATATCGCCTTAAGATGGATAGCACACTAAAATGCTGATGGGTGCTTTGCTTTATGCCTTAAAAGGTATTTTATCATTTAAAAACATTGAGTCTCATAATTAACCCAAAATTATGTCACCAATTTTAGGAAAATAATGTCTACTTTATAATAATCAGATCACTTAAATATACTTTTATTTCTTCCATCTGAAGTTTGAGTTGTCTCAACTGGTAAGTAGATGATCTAACAAATAAAGAATATGTTAGATCAAAGGAAAATGTGAAACATCATAGTAGAATTTGATATCCTGATTGGATTATGTAGCTTTTCAAAAAACCACCTTTAAGGTAAGATGCTCCTTAATGTTTTTTTTTTTTTCCACTGTTCACTGTTTCTCTCTTGCCTCTTGTATTTGTTTCTCGGCCTGTGTGGCAGATCAAAACAAGTAGCGTTGATTGATTGATTTAGTCTATTACAAAACATTCAGTCTCTTTACAAAGTATGGGATCTTGACTCTACTCCTCAGGCCATGTGTGCTAGAGCTCTAGGACATCTGTGTGATGTCTGTGGCCTGCCTACACAACTACTTGACTCAAGCATATGGACATCTTTGTCGGCAACGTAGCCTCATCACACACCCACACACTTCCTCTGAACAGTACTCCAGGACTAACTCAGAAAGACTATGTGCCTATTTATTTCTAAAATGTTTCAAGTCTAAACATCGTAGGAAGAAGATATGGGAATAATGTCACACTGAGAAAAACGCAATTACTCTGAAACCTGAGAGTTTTTAGGAATCCGGAACTAGGCTGTGTGTGGAATCAACATGAGAGTTCTGTAATATAAATTGGATCGTGTGACCATTCACTTCAAATGCTTCAGTGGCATGCCACTGTGTTCAGGAGGAAGCCGAAGCTCTTCAGTGTTTATCAGTCTCTTCTGATCTGGGCTCTCTTGTCTTTCCTGTGTAATCACTTTCCCTGAACAGTTGTGTTCCAGTCATAGGAATTTGCCCACATTTTCTTACAAGTCCATGGTTTTTGGCCTTCGATCTTGTTATGGTAAATGTTCCCCCATATGCTTCAGTTTTTCCATTAAGCTTTGCTCAAATATCATCAATTCTTAGAAGTATTTTTTGGCTACATTTACCTGTATTAGGTACTCCTCTCTCCTTATTTTTTTCACAGTGCATAGTGTCACCTGTCTTTGTCTCTTTACCTGGAATCCTTTTCCACTAGTATATGACTTCCATGTCTCATTCATTTCTATGTCCCTGGAGTCTATCAAGTATCTTGCACATAGGAAGTGCTTAAAAAATGTTCGAAAGGAGCAAATGCCCCCACTCATCCAACGTGAAGAGTATTTCTTATGAGTAAAAAGCCACTCTTATCCCTTCTAATTTTTGAGATTACTCTCCCTTGCCCTCTGACATCATTACTCCAAATTCAAAGTCATAGTCATTATTAGATAATTGTATAATGAAAAGACGTAGCCACTGTTACAGTCTAGCCTTGCTATTAGATGCTGTATTACTGAATAGGTCTGCTAAGGATGAGCAACAGAATTATTCTTTTAGGAAATTATGTCTGTTATTTCAAGAAAAAAAAACAAATTAGTTATGGGAAAGGTGAAAATAGTGGTTGACTTTCTTTCATATATAGTATGATTTCATATTATTTTTTAAAAAAATGTATGTGAAGAAACATCATACTAATTTTAATGCTTGGGGCTTCTAGAGACTTAACACAACCCCAGTTTATGAGATTGAACTAATTATTCACTTTTCTGTGCCTCAGTTTGATCTTATATAAAAAATTAATATATAAAATCCAACTCTCAGGAGGTTTGTGAAAAGTGAATGAAATAAAGTATATGAACAAACATTGACCACTTGCTGGCATATATTATTAAATACTTTATAAGTGCTACCATTGATTACTGTCCAACTGAATTCTGCCTTTACTTATGAGAATTTAAGTTTTAGTCATAAAAATAAGATTGTTTTCATGTAATCTTCCATAACCACTCTGCATTCATATGTAGTGATGACCAGATGAACAAATTTATTGAAGTTGTATTTCAACACATTGATAGTGACCTTGAAGTACTATGTATAAATGTGAATGATATTTAGGTGCATATGCATATACAATAGTCATAATATTGCATTGGGATTTTCCTAAAGTAGATTTTAATCTAAGATGATTGCTTGCTTATTTTGTTCTTTTTTTTGTTTTGTTTTGTTTTGTTTTGTTTTTAGTGACATCATATAGATAATGAAGCAAACACATGGTTAAAAAATACTATCCCTCCACCCCAGGGTAGTCCAGTTCATTCCCCTTGCTTCTGAGGGTTTTCCGCTTTAAATTTAAAGGCTCGATAAATGAGAACTAAAATTTAAAAAAATAAAAAAGCATTTAAATATAAAGCTATTTTAAAAAATAGTTAATAATACCAGCCTTTAGGAATAATCAAATCATATATTGGTTTATTGCTTTTTAATTTTTTAATCTTTTCCTAAGTATTTGTGTTTAACTGATATATATAATTTAATATAATGCCCTTGTTTACTTAATTTAAACACTAGTTTCATATCTTTAAATGCTCTCATTCTTTGCTAGTCTTATTTCAATGTTCTTAGACTATTTTAGTAATAATTTCTCTGCTTTCGTAAGCTATACCCTACTTTCTCCCACTTTGCTCCTTGCTCTACAAGACTAGGTTAATTCCCCCAATCATGCAGTTCAGAGTACTTACCCCAATTTAAACTCTATATTATGCTATTTTACTGCTGTGATTATAGTGGGAGTTATTTATGTGATTATCTGTTTCTCTTTCTCACTAGACTGTAAGATCCAGAATACCTGGGACTATTAATCTGTCTTTTTTGTCATTGTGACTACAAGGTATAGGATCGTAACTTGCTACTTGCCATAGGTTCTTTATAAATGACTGTAGGCATATTTTATCATTCTAGTCATGCTTTACCCAAACTTCTGTGTAGTTTAATGAAAATATATTCTCAGGCACATTTAGAAGAGAGACAGAGTAGTCCCACCTGGCATCTATTAACAGATAGAACTGAGGGAGGGTGGCCAAAATATAATACAGTATATGCCCTCAGTTGGTCCTCCTGGCCCAGTCTCTAAAACTGGCATCTGGAATCTGAGATAAAAGCAATAATGAAAATGATAGAGCTGTTTCACTAGAATCTGGCCTGTAAGAATCTGATGGGATTGGTTCCAATAACGAACTGAGAAGAAAGGAGAGAGGTTGTTTTGTTTGTTTGATTGACAGACAGATCACAAGTAGGCAGAGAGAGGAGGAAGTAGGCTCCCTGCTGAGCAGAGAGCCGGATGAGGGGCTCAATCCCAGAACCCTGGGATCAGGGCCAGAGCTAAAGGCAGAGGCCCTAACCCACTGAGCCAACCAGGCGCCCCAAGGACAGTGGTCTTTAGGCCAGAGCCTTTCTTTGAATATCGGGGTCTTATTCCTGAGCTTTAACAGTAATTTCCACACTTGCAATATTTAACCTTGTAGGACTTATTTATTTACTCACTTTTCTGTCATGGACAACAAAGATAATTTTGTTGAATGACTAAATAGTGAAAAGAAAATTAGTTCTAGAACATGCATGAAACTCTACCCTACTGGCTATCATATGTATTTAAAAGAAATGCAGGGCCTGAAACTTCGATGAAATGAGTGAGAATTCAGGAAATGTAATTTGTGACTGCTGCTATGACATTAATTTATTTTCCTCATCCTGTGACTTATAAACTCTAAAGTATGCCAAAAACCCATAACACATCTCTTCCTTGTAAGATTGGGTGAAATCAACAGCCTCAGATATTTAAAACCAAGTACAGTGCTTGTCCTGCTCAAAGTAACACTTGCAGAGATGAGCAGAACTGGATAGCATAAGTTCTTCTACTGATTAACTCTTGGATTTGGGGAGCTTTGAAGCCCAGTTTATTCATCCATAAAGTGTATATTATCACTTTTGTGTTAGACGTTTTTGTGAAGCATAAATGAGGCACAGCTTCTTGACTGTTCAGCAGGATAAGGCTAAGAGATGACTCTTACTGGAAGCAATCACTTATTTGCACATTGATCCTGTTGCTTTATTCTTGGAGGAGCTGCAGTTAGTTTTAGTATCTACCTTCATATTAATATTAATTATAAGAGTGAAGGTAATTTGTTATTAAAATGAAATGGTTGAGGGTGCCTGGGTGGCTCAGTGGGTTAAGCTGCTGCCTTCGGCTCAGGTCATGATCTCAGGGTCCTGGGATCGAGTCCCGCGTCGGGCTCTCTGCTCAGCAGGGAGCCTGCTTCCTCCTCTTTCCCTCTCTCTCTCTGCCTGCCTCTCTGCCTACTTGTGATCTCTCTCTGTCAAATAAATAAATAAAAAATCTTAAAAAAAATGAAATGGTTGAGTTCCCTTAACCTTATGAGAAGACAAATTCATTGCTCCCATTTGACTATTTTTGTGGTATTCAAGTGTGCATACTTTCAGTGTTTGCATTGTTTTTATTTAAGTTTTATGCAGATTAAAAGAAAACTCTCCCTAAGATATATTTTTAAAGATTTTTCTTATTTATTTAGTAGGAGTGAGGGAGTGTGGGGGGGCAGAGGGGAAGGGAGAGGGACAAGCAGACTCCATGCTGAGTGCAGAGCCCAACTCTGGGCTCAACCTCAGGACCCTGAAATTAGGATCCAGACTAAAGTCAAGAGTTGGCCACTTAATGGAGTGAGCCACCCAGACATTGCTGCTTTGTCATTAGTACTCTTAGGGTAAAAATAATCTTTATAATTTTCCAATTCAGAATGTGGCTAGTTAAATTAAATTCTATTTAATTAAATTCAGTGAAACTCCTGATTGGAGTATGATGCTTCGCTTTTCCCCAAATGTGCATGAAAAGAGTGAAAGTCATAGAAATGGAATGTGTCCTCATTTATGGTCAGTAAATAATGCTACAAGGAAAGCATTTCATTTGGAGGATTTGAAGTACTTACTGGTCATCAGTTCACTGGTCTGTCACAATCCCTTTTGCAGGCACTTTGGTTTATGTTGCTTTTGTTCCACATCTTGTCTGTGGGTCCTTCTTCTCTGGAGCTCAAGAAAAGAAACAGTTGTTTTGTGGATGAGTTGGTATTCATCCTTGCCCCATCTACTTCTGTAGTGTTTTTTAGAGAGCAAATCCTAGTGAGAGCATCACAGTGCTGGGGTTAGGGAGCCTATTTATCTCTGGTTCATGGCCTCAGTTGCTCACTGGCTTGTCTGTCTTACTAAAATTTTCATTCTTTTAGTTTGTATGTAACACTAATGTTTTTAACTCTGAAATACTCATATAGGACTATGACAGGACCCGTGAATTCTTTCATACAACCATCTACCGCTTAAGTCAGCCCAGAGCTGAATGTCTAACCTTGATGCAAAAGGTCAAGGATTCATTATACTTCATAATCATCAGGGCAATAAAAGAAGCAAATTTCCAAATTTTAAGCTCTCAGATGAAGATACCTTGTTTTGAAGAATTGAGGTATCTCAATGATTCAAATCATTGCAAGTGCTGGATTTGCTTATTGGATAGACATTTGTTCAGACCTAGTGTGGGGCTTACTCCAGATTGACTGTAGAAGGCAATGCTTGATTCAGAGCCTCCCTATTCTTATTTTTTAGTTATAGTAGTTGAAGGCATTTTAGGTTATCTATCTTATATTCCATATGCCATGTGCTCCAATAACTTAGCGACATATCTTATTCTGAAAAACATCATGCTCTGAACTTTTCCTTCATCAAAGCCATTGTTGCTATTGATCCTTTAGCTTGGATTTCCAAATATTCTGTACTTTCTATTATGGCTCTAATCACCTGCACACACCAAGCACTTGTACATGTGTACACACACACACAGGCAGGCACACATGTATATATATATACATATATGCATACATATATACATATATATACATATATACATACATATATATATATATATATATATATATATATATATATATATATTCTTTCTGTAAGCAGAGAATATTGTATGTTCAAGGGTCAGCTTAGTTAGACCTTCTCCATTTAGCTTCCCTTGATTCTGTGGACTTGTAAGGATCAAATGCTGTATTTATAGACCTTTATATAAGTATTTACTCATTCATTTTTGTGTATTTTAAAAAGCATTTTGTGGTATTTTGGAAAGCATATTGTAGTATTATAAGATACTTGATAATTTATTATAATTGTATTGTATTATAATATATTGTAATATCATAAGATACTTGATAATTATTTTCTGATTTTCTTTCAGGAGAAGTAGAAATAAAATGACCCTAATGAATATGGTAGTGATGCATAGCTCTAATGTTGATTACATTTCATTATAATATGGATATAAGTGATAATACCAATTTTGAATTCTGCTTGATGTTTTTGATGGAGATATATATCTCCATCATAGTGGACATAAAAATGATAACCCACATTACCCACCCCAGTAAAATCCCCAATGAAACAAAAAGTATAAACAAATAAAAGGCAATGGCATTTCCAGTGACATATTCTGGTCTGAGTCTTGAAAACCCAGGATAGACCAATAGGTGGTCAGAAGTTCTTCTTGAGTTAAAGCCACCTTATGGTGTAATTTTTCCTTTTTGGGTGGTATTCAAAATTATCAGAGAAATTGTAGGTACATCAAATCCTCCAAATGCTTTCTTGTAGAAACCTAGCCTCTCATATTTACATGTGGGTTTTGCATTGGCCATAAAAAAAAAAATCCTGAAAAGAAGATCCAAAACCAACTTGGAATCACTATTAACTTGAACTAAATAAAAAGAGACAATATTTACTAAACTATCTGGTTTCCTTTTCAATCAAATATATCATTTAACTTAGACTATTAATTGTAAGGAGTCCCAGATTACTTGATAGTTGGTCACAGTACAAAAACAAACTGAGTTGTGAATTATCACATGCAAGAGAAATTGGGGTTGACCTGAATTAGACCTGAAAATATAGGAGAAGGAGTTTATAGATAGAAGAATGTCTACTGTTTTTCAGATATAATGTTTGGTGTCTTAACCTGTACCATCTTTAAATAGTTTTTGATAATTCCTTGAGATTTTGAAAGTATCTTTACCTTAAAGATGCCTCTGGAACTCCATGGTTTTGGGAATCAGTCTCTCCCCAGAGAGACAGAGCTTGGGAGGGATATTCATGGCCCACTAAAGATAGAAAGAATTGAGAAAATAAATGGCCTGGTCAAATAAAACAAATATTTAATAATTAGCAGTCATTTTCCAGAATGGAAATTAAGAAGATGAATATAAAACTGGTTTTCTGTACCCTCATCCCCTTGCGGTATGGGTTAACTAACATTAGAAGCATTGCTCTTTTAAATCCAAAGACTATTACAAAGAACAATGAAAATCTACCATATGCACCAACGAACATATTACGTGCATTGGGAGAAATGTGACGCACTTGCAAATCACCTGCAAATCATTTAACAGGAGAGATAATTAAAACTATCCCCACCTTAATTCCACACATAGTCATTCTCTGGATTCCAATTTCACCCATCATCACATTTTTAACAGGAATCATTACAAAACCAATTATTCATCTTCAAAAACTTATTTGTTGTTTGTCACATGCTCACATTCATCCTCAAGCATAAGGGCAACTGGATTCTAGTCTAGTCATGTTCAAATTGTAAGATCATGGCCAAACTGAACCGGTCAGATTCAGTGATGGGATGGTTTTATCTAATTGGTGTCAGTTGTCTGTTGTAGCTCTAAGACGTTACGATTTGATCTACTCTTCTCCCCCCTTTTATCCTTTCTCTTCTCCCTTTTCCTGTTCTCTCTCTATCCCACCCCCTCCCTCTTACTGCACACCCCTCTCTTTTATCCTTACTGCAATTCCTAAGATCTGGACTACTTGTCTCATGACTCTGGAATTTACTGCTCTGGATCTCACTTTCTCCAGGTTAAGCTCCATGGTGTCTGACCACCTTATGCTCATAACGTGAGGCTAGACACCTTTGTCCATCTGTGAGTCACCATTAGAGGTGCAGGAGTGAGGTGATTAAAGTATTGGGTTTGAGTTCAGTATTGGGTTTGAGCTCCTCCTCTAGCTTTGGGATATTATTAGCCCCTTCCCTTATCTCTACTCCATTCTTCTTCAACTGGCCAAATTTCTTGATTACTACTTCATTTCCTTTTCCTGTTTTGAAATGTCATTTTGTCCAGTATTCTTCTATTGTTCAAACTGACGTAGCCACCCTGGATATGTTTAATTTTTAAAAACACCAAAATCTCTTCCATGTCAAAACTTTTATCCTTCGTCCCCTTGGCTTGGATGCATCTGCTACTAGCTCTTGGGAGGAGATAGTGCTCATGCTTCAGATTTATGTTAAAATCTTTTCTAGGGGCACCTGGGTGGCTCAGTGGGTTAAGGCCTGTGCCTTCAGCTCAGGTCATGATCTTGGGGTCTTGAGATCGAGCCCTGCATCGGGCTCTTTGCTTAGCAGGGAGCCTGCTTCCTCCTCTCTCTCCCTCTGCCTGCCTCTCTGCCTACTTGTGATCTCTGTCTGCCAAATAAATAAAAAAATAAATAAAAATTAAAAAAAAATCTTTTCTTGACACTCATACATAGTTTTCCATCCACAGTCCTGCTTTTCCTCTTTAATAGCAATGTGTTACTTTATAGCATTTTTATCAAATAAAAATCATAAATATGTGTGTTTACTTCTTTATCTTTAATATTGTAAGCTCCACAAGGAAAGAATTTCTGTCTACTTGATTTACCATTCTTACCAATACCTAATGCTATTCTTGACACCCATTGGAGATGAAATGTCTATCGAATGAATGAATGGATATGTGACCTTTGTCTTCCCCATCTGTAAGATGGGGAAAATAACCCTGACCTCACATTAATTTATTTATCTGGAATTAAAATTTGGTAGGCTCTCAAAGAATGGTGCTTGTTATTTGACTGATAAGAACTAACTGATGAGATCAGAATGTTGGACCTAATAGGTGTAGAAATGTGGAAGACATACCAATGGGCAGGGATCCCTGAGAAGTTTCTCTTTTTACACCTGACATATTATTGTTCATACAACCGCATGTTTCCTTAGCTCAGGCCTCTGAGCTGAACTCCAATAGCAGCTCACAGAGTTCAAACAGGATCTTGGTCAGCTGTTCTGAGGCTTGTCTAGATAAGCGGAAGGCAGCTGCTGTATCTCACGTGGAAGCCAGTTTCTCTGCATTGCTCCCTTTGGCAGTTAATTGGTCATATCATCTCTTTCTCATAATATTATACTCCTCCCCTGTAACTTTATTTGTAATCTTGAGCAAATGCTGTTGCCTTCTGAGCCTAGGTTTTCTAATCTATAAGGCTGGAATTGTAATAGCATTCTCACTTTTTGTGTAAGATTGATGAGAAATGAAAACCGTTTCTGTCGTGTATTGTTAATGTGATCTCAGGTAGTGTTTTAGCTACGCAAAGCTTCAATTTCCACACGTGTATGGTGGGATAACAATAATCAGTTCCTCTGTGTAGTAAAAACAAATTAATACAGAGTCTGTGAAGTCAAAGTGGAATCTATTAAATATTTTTCCCACCATGTATATAATATAGCTGTGTTTCTAAAGCCTGCTGACCATTCTCTCTGTCCTTCTAAAGACTGGTTTGGAAAAATAAAAAATGCATGTATTTCATAATTAAATAACACTTGCAAATTGATGGAAGCAATATAACAGAGGAGTTACTGGAGAAGGCAGATATTCATGTGAGTTGGAACACAAGGGATAGCTTCATGGACAGAATTCCATAGATCTGAATAAGGAAAAGTGGGACACAAAAATAAGACCTCAATTGGGAAACAACAATAGATGCAATTTAGTTCAGGGGGTCATTAACCATTTCAGTCTTTCTTGCTTTTGTCTATCCTTCCTAGTTCTTTGGCACAGAATGTGACCTTGATAGACTGAGTTATTTAACTAGAACTTTCCTGTTGCTGAATTAGCATAGAGTACCCTAGTTTTTAATCCATCTCTCTTTTGAGAATTGGTTAATTAATGTTTTCATCTTAGCTAATTAATATTACTAATTTTTTTTTCCCTTCAAGACTCTACAAAGTATAAAGGAATTTTCTGGATAAAACACATTGGTCACACTAGGTAAAGATGAGGGTACAAGAGACAGCTCCCTACAAGAACTCAAAATTGGTCATGGGCAGTGTGTTTTTCTCCAAACAAGACCTAGCATGAAGAACATTGGAGTGGCTGGTGTTGGATTAACGAAGACCACTTTTGTCCCTCTCTGGGACAAACATAGCCAGTTCTTCTATAGCTGAAAATGTCTTCTCACTGACTATTAGGCCTGGATGCTAAAAGAGGCTCTCCAATTGACAAACTCTGATAGAAACAGGAAGGGCTTCGATTCCATGTTGCTGAGAATAACACTTTGTGTACTGAGATGTGCGCTTTCAGCATTATCATTTATTTTAAAGATAGCCATGTAAACATGCTGAAAGCTGTAGTTTGTTTTCTCCTGCCAGGTGTCCAGAGTACACATGGGACTAGAGGCTGTCCTAGGTCAGCTAATACATGCAGTGTTCATATTAATACACCCCCCAAATCCAACCACTATAAATGATCAGTTTCTCATTAATATCCTCATCGAATAGACTTCCCACTTTCTATCAGAAAACAGTCTTTTAATCTTAATAAATTGAACTTCAGTGCCTTTCTTTGGAAAAGAGTGCTGTGAAGTGTGTAAACCTGGTAATTCACAGACCTGTACCCCTGGGGATTAAAATATATGTTTATAAAAAATAAAAAGTTAAAAAAAAAAAAAAGAAAACAGCTTTAATGATCATATTGAAAGGAAAATAGGGCCAATGATATTTACCTCTTGACTTGTGAGGATGAAAGACTGTGGGTACACAAATAGACTAGCACATAGAAGAGTGACCGCAAATGAGAATGTGTGTCATTTCCCTTTTCCTTGCAACTAGTATAAGGTAAACACACAGTAGACCCTCAGTGACTGCTTATTGAGTGAGTGGCTCATCCAACCCTTGCATAGGTAGTCAAACTTGTACAGTGCTACATTTGAATCCATTTCTGAAAATGAGATTACTATATTTGTGCAACTTTTTTCAGAAGACCACTATTTTTGAGTGTATAATTTGGGGGAAAGTAGAACTAAGCCACATTTTCTTAGCTTTTAGAATCCCAATACCCAATATTCATTTATAGCCTTTTATTTTCAAAACAACAAGTATACAGATTTTTTTTTTAAAAAGTAGAGCTATTTTCTTTTAAGAACCCAAAGTATAATATAGGAGATAATTCCTTAATATACAAAACCCATTTGTTATATAGTTGAAAAAGCAAATGTATTATACAGCTACAGAAAAGTCAGATATTTTCTTAGGATTTCAGCAAGAAAAGAAGCAGAAGATACCAAACAGGCTCACATATGTTCACTGATTTGCTTTATATTCAGAGAAATCCAATCTCTTTATGCCAGTGTCAGAACTGACTACATTATTTACAGTGCCCAGTGCAAAATGAAAATGTGAGAACTGACCTTTATTCAAAAATATAAAATTTTTCCTTTCTTCTGGGGACTCTTTCTCAACCTGTCATAGTGTTTTTTATTTGCTTTTAATGTCACACTCCTTTAGGCAACGGATACTCCTGGGACACACGCAGACCTTCATGGCATCCCAGGCTCCACCGTGCAAATCAGGGTGTATATATGACCCACCAGCTGGCAGATCCCTCCTCCCCCTCCCAACCAGCTGTTCCCCGTCAGAGTGAGAAGTAGATCCAGGCATCTTCCCCTCCCATATGTCTGCTGATCCCCTTACCCATGGGGATGGGCCATGGGACAAGTGGAGTCTTTGTCCTGGGCACACACCTGGCTGAGGGGTGTACCAAAGGTCATCCATTAAACTGTGTGGTCAGCTTAAGGCAGGGAAGGATGCTGCCAGGTCCCAGCCTGAGACCCTGCTGGGCTGACATATTTCACCTTGATTCTCCCTATATCCATACCCAGACCCATGCAGGGGGTGCAGAGCTACAGTGGTTGCTGGGTGGCATGGAGGACGGCAGGTTGAATGGACCTAAAATACCTGGGAACAGAGAATCAGGCCCTGCGAAATCCATGTCAAGGGAGGTAGGTAGAAGGTAGGTAGACATCCAGGGAGGACATGACTTTGAGCCAAGTATTCAAGTCCTCAGAGCATTCTTCATTGTCCTCTTGGAATTCGTTTTCAAAACACAAATGCAATGATGACTTTCTAAGAATTTCAAGATAACTTACTAAGAACTTCAAGAATTTAATGCAGAGCATTAAACCCAAATGCAAGACCCTCTGGGCATGGGCATGGAGGCCTATGGGACTTCTCTGCTTGGGTACTTGGCCAGTATTCTACTCAGGCAAAATATGAGAGAACAGGTATTACATCTTACTGATGGCACGGTTTATTCCCAGAGCTAAATGGCTTTTAGGAAAGTGTGAAGCTAGGGGTTGGGGTGGACTGCAGAGCTAATCAAAATTTCTAATCTCGAAAGTTGCAACCTTAACCATTTCAGGATGGAAGAGCTCTTACTCAAGGGCTGCAGTGGGAAGGTGGTAGGACTGAGGAAACTCCCAGCTGAGTGTGTTGGTTTGGTCACTGCTCTGTTACCTACAGGTCTCAACATTCATTGGGATTGGCCTTCACATACACTCAAAATGAAAAGGAATACTTTGGAGTTAATGTCCTATAAGGATTGATGATGGCTTTTCAGATAAGGTGCAGCTGAGTCCTGCTTCTGTTTTTGTGACTGTCTGATCATGGCAAGTTATTCTGTTACCTCTGACCTTTAGTCTCCTTATTTGTAATGTAGGGATAGTACCTCCCTTGCAGAGTTCTTGGGAAGTTAAACGGACTGAAATCTATTGAAAAATGTCATCTAACTTTAAGAAACTAATGTTTACTTGCTAGTAGTTGTTAGCTTTTCTTCCTTTCTTTCTCTCTCTCTCTCTCCCTTCCTTCCTTCCTTCCTTCCTTCCTCTGTCTCTATTTATTTTTTTCTCTCTCTCTCCCTCCTCCTTCCTCTCCCCCTTCTTTTTTTTTCTTTCCTTCTTTCTTTCTTCCTTTTTTTCCTTTTCTTCTGAAGAAGATGTAAGTTTATTGACTAGACCTACAAGGCAGAGCAGCAGAGATGAAACTATCTGACCACCTTTCTTCCTGTCCGTCTTTCTGTCCTACTTCCCTCCTTCCTTCTCCCCTTCCCTTTCCCTTCCTTTTCCCTTTTTTTTTTTTTTTCTCTTTCCTTTCCCTTCTCTTTCCCCCTCCTTTCCCTTCCCTTCATCCTCAGGATATCTCTCAACTTAGTGCTGTAATTGTTTAAGAAATCATTAGGAGGGAGATTCGGATGACTGAGAGAATCTATAGCAACATACTTTATGTAATCAGTGATGTCTCAACAAAATGTTTGAAATGAGAAGACTATAGCACATGATCTGTTGCATGAAGCAGAAGTCAGATCCCACATGAATTTCTCTAAATCTGGAAACTTCTTCTCTAGTACAGGCAAAGCAGATGTATACAGAGGAATGCTGTTGGCTCAGGGGCAGAAGTTCTTTAGGAGAGAAGTTGGAGAGCATCCTTGGTTTGGAATGAGTATCAGACGTTTAAGGTAATAACACAGGGCTAGAGATGAGGTATCTATCTAGGGTGTTTCTCTGGTCTTGCCCTTGACTTTGAGGAAGTTTCTTAACATGTATGAGCTTCCATGATTTTTTATCTAGGAATAGCAGGGATGAGCTTGGAAGAGGTCAGTGAGGAATGTGTAACTGTATATGTATAATTTTAACTTTTGTTTTCAGAGCAGAGGCAGCTCCCAGGAAACTGTTAACATACCAGAGTGAGATGAATCTAATGTCTGTTGTGGAAACACAACTTTGTCACTGGAATAAATGCCCCTTTACCTTTCACTAGCTCCTGTGTATCCAGTTTAATTTTGGGGGAAAAAAGATTTGGATAAACCAAACCAGATTTCAAAATACCAGTTATGGACTTAATGTTTTGCATCCTTTCAAAATTCATATGTTGAAATCTTAATTCCCAGTATGGTGGTATTTGGATGGCACATTTGGAAGGTTTGTGAGGGCTGATAAGGAGAAAATGAAAACAGGGCGATCATGATGGGATTAGTTTCTTTATAAAAAAAGGAAAAATGCCCCTCTGTTTCTCACTCTCTTTACTATGTTAGCATACAGGGAGAAAGTGACGTCTGTAAGCCCAGAAGTTTTCCTTTACCAGGAATCTTATCTGTTAGCACCTAGATTTTGGACTTCCAGTCTCAAGAGCTGTGAAAAAAAAAAAAAATGTCTCTTATTTAAGCCACCCAGTCTCTGAATTTTTTTTATAGAATCCAAAGCTGACTAAGACAGTTCCCTAAAACTTTTTGAAAGGAGGTTGGGTTTTGATTTTAAAAAACTTTCTGAACTGAGTTTTGTGCTCAGATGGATTCTGATGATGTGGTCATTTATTGCTCTAGACTCAAGGAAAGTTTCTGTATTTTGATGAACTATTTATTATTGGAGCCCACAATTGTCCTCTGTATTAAACATAAAACAAATATATAGACTATGAAACTTAAATCATAGTTTCCTGTCTTAAAACATACTTTCCAAACTATGTCGACCATATAAATTATTTATTTATTTCTAAAAGATTATTTATTTATTCACTTATTTATTTATTTTAGAGAGTGAGCACAAGCAGGGGGAGGGGCAGAGTAGAAGAGAGAGCAAATTCTCAAGCAGACTCCCCGTTGAGTGTGAATTCTGATGTGGGACTCTATCCCAGTACGTTGAGATCATCATTATCTGAGCCGAAATCAAGAGTTGGCTGCTTAACTTACTGAGCCTTTTAGGTTCCCCCATATAAATTATATTGATAAGATTTGTCTATTTGGATTAGTCTGATGGCTGAACTTATCATTAGTGTAGGTAATTGAAAAACTTTAAGGTTGATGCTTTTGCATATATATTCTCAAACTCAGGTATTAGTTTTACTAAAATAATCTGTGTTATATCCAGATGGATTTTTAGTCACTAGCAATTATTTGTGTTTTTCTGTTTTGTTTTAGCTATTTAATATCAGGAAGGGATTTAATAAATGTATTCATCATTTAAGAAGTAGAATTTAAGTTTTTTTTAAAGTATTGCTTAAGATGGAAGTGTTACTCAGAAGTACAATTCATTTATTTAGTATTATTTTTATCTCAAATATGGACATTAGCTGGCAATTTGATCCTTAATTTCCATATAATCTGATACAAGGGTACACATGACTAATTTAGAAATTATATTAACTTGGAAAAAGGGGTCTGGATACTCCCAAAAAACAGTGTAAGAAACAGTGGACTCTTCACATTGGCATTAACACAGGATTGAGTTACTCAGGCAATTAGAAAAACAGAATGATTTAATGAAGATAACATATCACATAGGACATGTTATTAAAATAAGGCAGAGAAAGTTTACTTATTTGACTTTAAAACTCATTGAAATCCATTATATTGGATTTAGATCAAGGACCAAGAGATGAAATTGCACCTTCCTCAAGATGCTGAGAAGATTAGGCAATGACCTGGTACTGCAGTTTGCAGATATATCCTTGATGAATGTTTATTCTTCCTTAATGAGCACAGTATTTCCCTCTGAGTGCTAATAGCAAAAATACCAAGATATGTTACTCACAAAACATCTGCTGCAGCGCTGTACCTTATATATTTAAGATCCAAAGTAGATAATTTTTTGACATATTTATTTTTAGGGATACTCATGTAGTGAAGTTAATAATGATAACAGACAGAAAAGAAACATAGTGAAAATTTCCTTTTATTGAAATATTTACATATAATTCCACAAAAGTAAACAAATTAAATGTTACAATTTAAAGTAAGGGAAAATTGAATTGTACTTTTAAACTAATATTTTTATTTTGTATTATTTTTTTAAAAAGATTTTATATATGTATTTGAGAGATAGAGTGCACATGAGCACAGTCTGGGTGGGGGATAGGGGCAGAAGGGGAGGGAGAAGCAGTCTCCCTGCTGAGTGGGAAGCCAAATGCTGGCTCCATCTCAGGACCCTGGGATCATGACCTGAGGCAAAGGCAGATGCTTAACTGACTAAACCACACAGGTACTACAGAAATTATTATTATTAATTATTATTATTATTATTATTTTAGTGATATATAATGTATTATTTGTTTCAGGGGTACCGGTCTGTGACTTATCAGTCTTACACATTTACAGAGCTCACCATAGCACATATCCTCTCCAATACCTATCACCCTTTTTAAAAAGGAAAAAAGTTATACCTACATATTACTAGCATAGTAATAAATTACATTGACTGTTTTAAGTCCTGACTTCTGCAAATTTGTCAATGAGTGCATAAAAATTGATCTTCTCTAATATTTATGATCAGTAGCCAGTATCACTAGATAATATCAATCTACCTCTGCTTATAGTTGATTAGAAGATACTTTTTATATTTTTGAAGTTTCATTTACATATATATTTACATATGCATTTACATATATCATATACTATACATTTTATATATATGTACAATACACATTTATATATCTATATGTTTCATATATAACATTCAGAGAGTGAAAAAGAGAGAGAGAGAATGCAAGTCTGGCAGAAATTCACAAGAAATCCCCATTTCAAATATCTTCCAGAAATTTTAGTACTCTGTGTTTATTTCTTTGCAGTAGGTTTCGAACACTTGTAACATCTTTACCATTTAAAGAATTTAAACAGGAATAGCACCTGAGTGGCTCGGTGGGTTAAAGCCTCTGCCTTTGGCTCAGAACATGATTCCAGGGTTTTGGGATCCAGCCCCACATGGCGGCGGGGGGGGGGGGGTGTCTCTGCTCAGCAGGGAGTCTACTTCCTCCTCTCTCTCTGCCTGCCTCTCTGCCTACTTGTGATCTCTGTCTGTTAAATAAATAAATAAAATCTTTAAAAAAAATAGAATTTAAATAGGAATATAAGTTCCAAGTACTCACATGCAGCAATCCATAGTCCTAAAGTGACTTACGTTGCATTTGATTGCCTTTATGTAACTGCTGTGCTATCATTGCTTATTTTGAATTGATAGTTTCATGTAGGAATATAAAATATTAGTAGTACTCTTTGGTATCTTTTAATTTTTTCTTCGAATTTCTAGTATATCCATAATAATAATGAGTCTAACCACCAAGAAGAAATTCTGTGAAGATAGAATGAGAGGTGAAATGCCAAAATTCCTTGAATAAAATAATAGCTCTAGACACATTTTAGGTATGACTATTGTTAATGCTATTTTATATTAACTGTTGAAGGAGAAAAATAAGTTGTATCTAGTTGTATCTTTATTATGGATAATATTGAAATACAAATGTTACCTTCCTGCAACAAGCTTTTTTTTTTTTTGGCTGATTGCATGGGAAATTTAACTTTTTAAAAAAAATAAAATTTGTATATTTATAAAAGAAATGTAGTCGGTGGGGACTAAAATATAGACTAGTACATGTAATAGAGAAAGAAGAGTGGCACCTTAGTGGCTCAGTCGGTTAAGTGTCTGCCTTCGGCTCAGGTCATGTTCTCAGTGTCCTGGGAAAGAGCCCCACATTAGGCTCTCTGTTCAATGGGGAGTCTGCTTCCCCCTCTCTCTCTGCCTGCCTCTTTGCCTACTTGTGATCTCAGTCTGTTAAATAAATAAAATCTCTTTAAAAATTTTAAAAAAATAGAGAAAGAAGAAAATGGTCATCCATAACTTTTCTTCTTCCATTCCCAGAGAAAACTGTTATTAAGATTTTGATGTAGGGGAAGCTTTTCTGAAAAATATTAGGCTCAAGGAATCAAAGCACAGACTCAGGATGATTCTTTTCTTAGAAAGGAGTATATTCTGGTTGTTCCTACTCACATCTGAAGTTCAGAGTATGATTTTCAATTCTGCAGTATTTAAGAAATACCGGTGTGATAGAGTGAAATTTGCCCACCAAACAGTACTCATGGGAGAATAATGCCTTGTGTATTCTCTGCAAATTGTATTAGAGAATCTCTCCACAATACACTATGGGAAGTGCCTCAGCTGAATGACATCAGTGTCCAGTGGAAAGGGCAGCAGAAGAAAATTTCAGGGGATTGGTGTGCTATCTGACATTACCCATTGCGTTGGGGAGTGGTAAATTTGGAAAAGCCTATCCCAGCGGAACTTATATTCTCAATATACAGAAGAGAAAACTAAGGTTCAAAAAAAAAAGGAAGGGCTTTCCTACACTTTAAAAGACTAGACTCTAACACCTAGAAAATTTAATAATCTGGTTTGCTTAGCTCTTCTTTCTGTTTAAAGAGCTGGGGATAAAGGTGATTGGAAGAAAGTGGGAGAGTCTGGCCGTGGTCAGCAGAATGGGTGGCTGGAAGAAAGGACTGAGCTGTTCACCGTATGTACTTAGTTTTGCCTGGAGAAGAGAGCAAGTAGGAGACTTTCAGTGTAAATCCAGTATGAACTGTGAGGGCATCTTCAGAGACTGAATAAATTGATAGAATTTGTGGTAAACCTATGATACTTATTGGAGCTATTATAAATATCTTATTAAATGGTAGCATTTTTTACATGATAATGTCCAAATAAAAATCTTTTGCCTTCATCTCTGAGATGATTTTGAGGCTTTTCCCATTTCTTATTTAAAATAGTGAGGGGCGCCTGGGTGGCTCAGTGGGTTAAGCTGCTGCCTTCGGCTCAGGTCATGATCTCAGGGTCCTGGGATCGAGTCCCGCATCAGGCTCTCTGCTCAGCAGGGAGCCTGCTTCCCTCTCTCTCTCTCTCTTTCTCTCTCTCTCTGCCTGCCTCTCCATCTACTTGTGATTTCTCTCTGTCAAATAAATAAATAAAATCTTTAAAAAAAAATAAAATAAAATAGTGTACGTGGGTCTTGTCTAGGTCTAGAATAAACAGGTATTGACAATTTACCTTCCTATGGTATAGAAGTTAATATTGTTGGTTACTTCAGAGTCAGCCCTAAATAAATAAATTACACACACACACACACACACATACACACATACATGCATACATATATTCAACATCTTACTTTCTCTAAAATTTCCCTAAAGGAACAACTATCAAAGAATACTAGACAGTTTATTTGTCTTTCTATTTTCTTTAGGAGGAACTAGGAAACTAAAAATGAATAGGAGAAAAATTTTCTTTTAATTAAAGCATTGGAGTTATTTGTAGAGTATTTGTAGTATCTAAATCATACTGAAATATTGATTTTAATGCTTTCATTTTAAAATAATTTTAATTACCTGCTTTTTAAAAAAGGCAATGAATATGAAGTAAAATTTTAGATAAAATAAATCCCAAAATAAGACAGATATCAAAAACAAATAGGCAGGGATACCCGGGTGGCTTCATTGGTTAAGCGTTTGCCTTCGGCTTAGATCATGATCCTATAGTCCTGGGATCCAGATCCACAATGGGCTCCTTGTTGAGCAGGGAGTCTGCTTCTCCAGCTCCTGCCACTCCCCGCTTGTGCTCTCTCTCTCTCACACACACATATATATATATATAATCTTCTAAAAAATAGGCAAAGAAAAGTTAAAAGAAAAATCAGGTCTCAGAAACGTGGGTAGATATACTTAAAAAAATATCCTGGAAAACTAAAAGGTATAAATCAAAGGATACTCACAGAACTAGCGAAAGGCGTACATTAAGCCTTAACTATGTTTAGCACATATGTATAGTATTAAATGTGAGGATTGGTAGAACAGACTTTATCATCATTGCGAATATTTCTAGACTTTTAATAGAAGATTTATATTGCAGCTTCACAACCTTTGTCTCATAAACATAAGGTTTTATTTCCAATACTCGAGACTGATGGAATCAATTTGAGTTTTAATTCCACCTAACATACCAGACCTTCAACTCATTAAAAGTCAGCAGCTTATAAATGCAGTGTTGATCCTTATGATTAATTTAAAGTCTTATCCAATATCCAATAATATTAATGATTCCACTTGCTGAATTTAGTGCTCAAGTGTTCTAGTGAAAGTGAAAGTACATTTCCTAAGTAGTTTTGTATTTACGTTTACTACTGTTGGTTTTACAAGACTTTTGGTTGTTGAAACTTAACATTAAATATTGCATTTACTCATTACAGACCTCAAAACATTGATTGTTGAAATTTCTTGCAATAAAGTATTGAAACCTCAAGTAAGTATGAATAAAAGACATTAAACTTTTAGCAATCAATGTAGCTTACAGCTAAAATTTGCTTGTCATTTCATGTACCTTGCGTAACTTTCAGAGTCTTCTGATATCTTTAAAATCTCTCTTCCCTTCTCTATGTCTCATGTTCTGCATATCATAATATTATTCAAACTTTCTGTTCAAGTATACAAATATAATAATTTTCTCTCTGATAATATTTAGCAGATGATGAGCTAGCTTTGAGTGCATGCTTCACATAGAAGCCCCTTATTTCCTGACTTACTCCTCATTATTAATCATCTATACCATTTTATTATTTTTTCCATTGATCTTATTCAGTATCTGGAGGTATGTGGAAAAAGGAAATTAGTCTACTGTTAATGGTACTACTATAGTTCCTGTCTGTATCCTCGTTTCTTAGCTAAGTTCTTAATCATGGCAGGGATGTAAATTGCTGGCTGGCAAATGAATGAATGAATGAGTGAATGAGTGGGGGAAAGCTATTTTCCTATAAAAAGATACCAATCAAATGGAAAACTCTGATTTAAAATCATAGCATCTGGGAATTCGTGAGTATTACCAATCTCATTTCACAGAAGAAAAAACAAGTTTCAACAAGTTTGTATGATTTGTCAAGGCTTTGAAATAATAAATCCACTTCTATAATCCAAGTGAACGACTAATCCGTAGCCTAATTTGAAACAGTGTATTTTTATTCTAGAAGTGTCAGATAATTTTAATGTTCTGCTTTTCCATCTGTCATATTTAGTAGAAGGTCATAATTCAGTCAAATGGCATATGTTATTTTTCTACACTACTGAAAATAATAAATTCACTGGATAACTAAAATTAAATTGAAAGAGGTGGTAGGAATTAATGCCTGCTATCACTCTGTGTGCTTAGTCTTAGTCTCACCTCTATCTCTTTCATAGTGGTCATCTAATCATGCGTGGGGGCAGCCCTGTTATGTCCTGAATTCAGTTAAGTATTCATAAATAGAAGGTGCTTTTTAAAAGTCATTTGGTTTTGCTTATTTCAATAGTAATTTTTAATTTTAAAAAAAAATTTTTTTATTTTAAAGAATTTTTATTCAGTGTTCCAAGATTCATTGTTTATGCACCACACCCAGTGTTCCATGCAATACGGGCCCTCTTTAATACCCACCACCAGGCTTACCCATTCCCCACCACCCTCCCCTCCAAAACCCTCAGTTTGTTTCTCGGGAGTCCACAGTCTCTCATGCTTCATCTCCCCCTCCGATTTACCCCAATTCACTCTTCCTTTCATTCTCCTAATGTCCACCATATTATTCCTTATATTCCACAAGTAAGTGAAACCATATGATAATTGACTTTCTCTGCTTGACTTAATTTCATTCAGCATAATCTCCTCCAGTTCTGTCCATGTTAATACAAAAGTTGGGTATTCATTTTTTTTTCTGATGGAAGCATAATATTCCATTGTATATATGGACCACATCTTCTTTATCCATTCGTCTGTTAAAGGGCATCTTGGCTCTTTCCACAGTTTGACAGTTGTGGCCATCGTTTCTATGAACACTGGGGTACATACGACCCTTTTCACTGCATCTGTGTCTTTGGGTTAAATACACCATTAATCAATTTGGTTCAGACATAGTATACTATACATTTTAGGGTAAGGACTGGAACATATACAGGGCAACATGATCCACGTAGCTCAGAAAGATTTGGGATGGACATATTCTATTTCACCCTATTTGGGGAAGACAATCTGCAGTCTGTGTCAATCACATTTACACATTTGTATCAAATGCATACTATATGCTTCACATGGTGTCAAGTAATAAGACAAGTTAAGTTTATGTCTTCATATGCCTCTTTCTGCAAATATGTATAGACTTCTCAAGACTTTTTCTTTCCTGCATCTTTGATTCCAATGAGGTATTTTTCTGTCTTTCAGAAAGTCAGAGAAGATCTGCATTTCTACCCTACTGCCACCTAATATCATTAGTGGTCATGGGTAAAACTTCTGGAGAAGAGGTGCCTGAATTCAAATCCTGTTTTCACTTCTTAGAAAATCTTGGGCAAGCTATTCAACTGTTCTGGGCCTCAGTTTCCTGAAATCTAAAATAAGGATAAAATGATGCCTACTCTATGCTTTTATTGGTTTGTGTGACACATGGTACATACCACGACAGTGCTACCATTGTCGTTATCATTTTCATCTCTCTTTTCTACAACTGGCCATTTTATTTATTTTAGATGAGTTTATAAAGACTAATGTACCTACAGTATATAGAGTCTATCCCAGAAGTCTAGAAAGACCCATGCTGAAACTCCCATTGGGCATTTTTTAGTAATGAAAATTTGAAACAAAAAATGCAATTAGAGAGAAAATAAATGCAAAACACCCCTATATCTATTATTCAAAATTAACAAGCATTAGCATTTTCCATTCCAGTTCCTGTTGTTTGTTTTCATTTTATTAATAAAGAAGAACAGTTAAGACAAAGTTGGTATCTCCTTTTTGCCCTTTCAGAATATATTGTTCTCTCACTTTAAGAAGAAAATATTTTACTGGATTTGGATTTTTAATCCATCTTAAAGTATGGTTTTATTTAGTCATAAAACATATTTTTAAAGTTTTCTTAAAAAAGAGTAGGAAAAAAATCATTTTTTTCTGGAAATGTGAAGTACAAGGCTGTTGGTAGATCAGGCCTGATAGCAGAAGATGCCTGCCTGACAACAGGCCAAACAGAAGCAAGCACATGGCTCTGGGAGAGAAAGAATGAGAATTCTGATTATATTATTTGAGCCTCTGGATCCATTGATGCCGAAAGCTAGTTCTGTTTTTGTTGTTGTTGTTGTTGTTGTTGTTGTTGTTTGTTTTTTTGACTCTGGTTATATAGGTCACAATTTCATTTTTGTATTAAGGTATTTTGGATTTTTGTCCCTTTGAAGTAAAGGAATTCTGCTTGGTATAGTAAGTATTGTTGAGTGATCACCTTATTGTAGTTCAAACTTTATGTATAGTAACAAATTTAATCCTCACTAAATGCCACTATTTATATTATCATTTTGAATTATGAATGAGAAAATTTAGATGAAAGAAGCTAAATGGGTAGCTCAAGTTCACGCAATTGGTGCCAAGATCCAATTCTTTGAAATCTTTTTTTTCTGATTCAGAAGCCTGTTTTCCTAATCATCATATCAACAGTGCAAACTGACTTCACACATGACCATGTGTCAGCAAAGTCTCAACTGCCTTAGCCTTTGAGATGATTCAGGGAGAGATCTACAACTTCTTGGAGGTCAGACTTTAAAGTATCTCCATGAATCAATTATTTGCCTGAAATTTACTAATGGGCTAATATATAGAACACACTGATGGTTTTCACTCCATAAGGAGATCTGATTGTATAGTTTAGTATTCACAGGTAGCATTATTGATAGGAAAAAAATGAAAAAATATTCTTTTTGGACCCCTGATTCTGAATTAAATCAGATCCACTAAATACATGTATGATCTTTGTAAATTATTTGAGCTCTTAAATAATCCTTTATTTTCTCCCAGTCATGAATATCTTTTTAAGTAAAAAATTAGATAAAGACCTAGAACACTGTAGCTTCCAAACAAACATCAGTTTTTATTTCATGAGATCTCTATACCCTTTACAAGGATAATTTTGTTATATCAGTTATTTCATACATTGTCTGCCAATGAAATATTCCCTGGTAATTGATCGTCCATGAGATAAGAAAACAAAACACAATGAAAAGTTAAACTGGGTAAACAAACAAACAAACAAACTAAAAAGCCCATGACCTAAATTCAGTATTATTTGTATATGCTTGGGATATTGTTACATAGCCTTAGTAGTCCATATCTACCTCTCTATAATGGTGATGTTATTATCTCAGAGGAGACGATTTAATAAGCTGTTTTCAGCCAGGAAAAAAAATGGAATGAAACCTCAAAGACTGTTTCTAAGGATCTCTAAAGGTCAATGCAATAGCAAACAGAGAACACCTAGATGCCAGGCACAAGATTGCCCTTTAGAAACAAAGAATATAGCCAATTAAATTGCTGCTGGATGTCAACTAAACTTGCATATGGTGACATCAATTGGATTTGAGTAACTTCGAAAGAAGGACTACAGTTTTCTCCTGGGTTAATTCCAATGGCAGAATCTACAAAGGCATATTTTAAGACAATAGTTTATCTTTAATTGATTTTACATTTCTCATGTCTAGAATATTTAAGTTCCTTATGCTGTGAATTTTAGTGCAAAGGCTTTAGTCTCTATTGTCCAATTTATGTACGTTGGCTAAATGACGTACTATTGAGTACATGAGAAGACATATTTTTTTATTCCTTTCATTTTCTATATATAATGCCAAAAAATGTTAACCCACCATATGCACTGTAATTTGGGATGCCTCTCCACATGACACATCAAGCTCCATCCTTTATCGCAATTCATTATTAAAATATAAAATTAAAGTTTACTTCAGCAGGGAAAAAAGAGTGTGAATCAATTGTTTCCCCATTTTATATTATATTGTCTGCTAAGTAGGACATGGTATGGTCATGTTTTACTTAATATATATGTTTTTTTTTTTTTTTTTTAAGATTTTATTTTTATTTATTTGACAGAGAGAGATCACAAGTAGGCAGAGAGGCAGGCAGAGAGAGAGAGAGGAGGAAGCAGGCTCCCCGTTGAGCAGAGAGCCGGATGCGGGACTCGATCCCAGGACCCCGAGATCATGACCTGAGCCGAAGGCAGCGGCTTAACCCACTGAGCCACCCAGGCGTCCCACTTAATATATATGTTAATGAACAATGCAAAGCTTTGTCCCTAAATCATAGGTACAAAGATATTGAATAACAAACTCTAGTAAATGTTATTATACTATATATGTTAAGTTGAATTGACTAATGCATTTATAAACTAGTTTATTTACCCAATAAAAAATTTTATGAAACCCACAAGTCCTTTTCTAAGAAATCACAAACATATATTTTTCCCAGAACATTTGCAAAAAGTTTCAAGGGAGATACAAATTCTCTATGGGTCCATATACACAAGTAATTTTTAAAGGATCAAAAAAAAGTTTAAAGACCATCATACAACGTCAGTCAATCCTCATAAAAATGTCTGCTTTTGAATAAATAAAATGTTAGGTATATGACAAAGGTCATAAACATTTGTTATATATTTATGGCTATAGATCATTTACAATTTCTAATGCTAGGGTATTTGGGGCTCCTGGGTGACTCAATTGGTTAAGCATCTGCCTTTAGCTCAGATCATGATCCCAGGGTTCACGTCTGGCTCTCTGCTCAGATGGAAGCCTGCTTCTCCCTCTTCCTCTGCCTGATACTCCCCCTGCTTATTCTCTCTCTCCCTGTCAAATAAATAGATAAAATCTTTAAAAAAAAATGTACTACTCTGGTGTTTGAAAATTAGGGTAGGTGATTTTGTAAAATTTGTAAAACATTAATTGGATGCTAAGAAATTGAGAAGTCTATATCTAGCAAAATACATTTTATTTACTTCTTTTTTTCTTTATTAAAATGTTTGCTCTTTCTGTCCTTGCCTCTATAAATGTGGACATTGATGTTCAATTCCTTTATTATTAAGATCAGGTATCTGAGGTTCAGTTTATATTATCATGTTCTATTTTATGGTGCTATAGTGAAAAGGGCAAAATGATTAAAAACCATCCAATTAAAGCTGTTATTTGGCATTATTTGTTTTAGTAACATTTTATAAGAATTTCATAGTTAATTATTCACTAAAAGTGGGTTCTGAAAATTAATGTAAACTGTGGACTCTGGGTGATTTTATTTATGTGGGTTCCTCCATTGTAACAAATGTACCATTCTGGTAGAGGATGCTGGTAATGGGAGAAGCTGTGCCTGAGTAGGGGCAAGAGGTTACCGGAAAATCTCTGTACCTCCCTCTTAAGTTTTCTGTGAACCTGAAATTTCCTTTAAAAACGACATTCTTTATTTTTTTAAAATATTTTAGTTATTTTATTTAACAGAGGGAGGGATCACAAGTATGCAGAGAGGCAGGCAGAGAGGCGGGGTGGGGGGGGAGGCAAACTCCCTGCTGAGCAGAGAGCCTGATGTGGGACTTGATCCCAGGACCCTGAGATCATGACCTGAGCTAAAGTCAGAGGCCTAACCCACTGAACCACCAAGGCACCCCAAAACTAAAGTCTTTAAACAAAACAAAACAAACAAAAACCAAACATGAATATTTGAGAACACTTTTTTTTTGAAGAGGAACCAAGGAAGACTGGGGCAGAAACAGCTTTGGAATCCAGTGCAAAGGTACTGAAGGGGGCAGCCCTTCCCTCATGGAAATGTAGATTTACTCAAATTAAAATGAAATCAGTATGAATTGCTTCATAGTTACAGTTGACATGGTTCTGGATTCTATTTACAAAATGGTGATTCCAAGCTTAAACTTAGGACTAAGTTTAAACTTAAACTTAAATAGGACTAGGTTTCATTTTTATCTCACCCTAGAAATAACTAGTAATAATTGAATAACTATTGTGCCAGGCACTGAAAAAAAAAGTCTTGTAAATTTTAACTTAATCTTCACAAAAATGTGGGGTGGTATAAACACAGGTAAAGAAATTGAGAGGATGATTTATGTACCCATCTTTCACGAAGCTGGAAAATAGCAGAGTTAGGATTTGAACTCAGGTTACACCATAGTGCATAGCCCATGTTCCATTTCTTGGTCAGTCTTAGCTTGGCACTTTGAACACTCATTTAACGCTTTTGCTAAATTCCATGAGTCATTCATTTCTGGGTGTCCCTAGTGTCTTTGAAGAAACAGGATGAGAAATTCCAGCATTTTTCGACTTCTATTATTATATCGTTACATATGCACATCACTGAGACTGAAATTTTGGCTTGTTCTGGACCTAGAAGAGGAAGAGGTTTGGAAGTGGTGGTGGTGAGGGGGGCGATGTAGGTGCGAAGCATTGACATCAATTCAAATCACAACCTAGATTTGATGTCCTTTTTCAACCTCACACCTAAATTGCTTTACTCTTTAATTTTTTTCCACTTCAGTTATTTTCATAAGTGGTATATTTTTATTGTCCTGCCACAGTATTTTTACCCTGCATTCCTCCACTTTTTTTTTTCTTTCATTTTGCCCCTAAGGATTAGTTTTGGAGCTGTCACAGAAGAAATCAAATATGTCCTACAAACCTATTTTGATAAAATGTGTTTTCATGGTCCCCATCGTCCGAAGGCCTGCAGAGAACAAAACGTCCTTCCTGAGATGCATACAGTTTGAACACATAAAGTTTTTTCATAGCAGCGTACAGCAGGCTGAACTCTATTTCACAGAGAGAGTGGCATTTCCAATGACCTTTTATGGGATAATTAAAGCCATCTTCATCTCTCAGGCCTCCACGGGGCTTTTTTGGTCTCCTCTTTCAGTGCCTTTGTCTCTCAGGCCTTTGCCTCTCTCCCTCTCACCGGGTGAGGCTGGGGCTTATCTTTGCTTGCAGGGTGCCGTTCTCTTCTTGGACTGCCTTGTTCTGGCCGCTTGCAGGCCAGGCGATTCTCTAGCCCACTCTGGCTGATGAATGCTCATCTGCCTATTCTAACCTTTCATTTCTTTCTCATCATGTCAGTTGTCTTCAGAGCCCTGGGACGCTGTCTGGTTAATGCACATTCCCTGAGTTTCTTAAGCATCCACATCCACAAACTTCTGACACATCCTAATTGTTGACCAACTGTGTTCTTCATGATGCTCATGCTAGACTTCGGTGTTCGTCACATCCGCTCTTCTGTTTTCATCAGACCCTGTTTTTGTTAGGTAAGCTTATAGCATTTTCACTTGGTATAAATAGAGGTGGAGACAGATGATGAAGTGTGAGATCAGACACCAGTTTCCTGGACTTGAATCACAATTCCAACACTCATTAGCTTTGTGAATTTGAGGGTGGTGTTCTTTGGTCCTCTGTTACTCACATCTGTAAAGTGAGAATAATAATAGTATCTACCCCCTTGGGCTTATTTTGAGAACAAATGAGATCAGGTATGTGAAACACTTTGACAGCATGGAGTAGGTTGTTTTAGTAACTACCCTGTTTATCCAAGGATGTGAGTTTTACCCTGTAATGAGGATTTTCACATCCTTTGTCATAGTTATGAATTACAATAATCCTGTGCATTTGATAGATTAAGAATTCTTCTTTTTTAAAGATTTTATTTATTTATTTGACAGAGAAACTGAGAGAGCACAAGCAGGCAGAGCAGCAGAGGGAGAAGGAGAAACAGGCTCCCTGCTAAGCATGGAACCTGATACGGTGCTCAATCCCAGAACCCTGGGATCATAACCTGAGCCGAAGGCAGTAGCTTAACCAACTGAGCCACCCAGGTGCCCTTAGATCAAGAATTCTTATTCTTGGTATAAAAAGAAGAAGGCTTAGAAAGTAAAGTAACTTATTCATAATCCTGTAACCAATGTCGCTGATTGTGTGACCAAGCTGTAACTGAAATCTTGCTGGGTTTTTTAATTTTTATTTTTTATTACCAGTTTAATATTTGAAATATTGAATGTTTCCTTTTCAGACTGACTTTAGCAGTCAACCTTCCTTGTCCTTTTCAGTTTCCATGATCTGTTCTAAGGCTTTGCAGAGTACCTTACACGTAGTGGTTATCAGTATATATTTCTTAATTAAATGTACTGAATTTCTTCTAAAGGAAGAAATATTCCAACTATGTTTAAAATGCATTTCTAGATATATTTCAGATCATTTTGACAATATTTCATCTCAATAATATTTATTAATTGTCTTCTTAATATAAGCATAAGGTGTGGCATATAAAGGATAAAAGAGGAAAATAATGGATAAGCTTATTTTATTTTAGCTGACCTAAAATGCTCTCAGAGATTTGGAGGTTTGTCTTTCTTCTGTATTCATTGCCTGATACTTTTTGCCTTATACTTCATAGTCTGAAAATTTAAATTATTTCTCTTCCCTATATATACCCCATCACTTTTATATTCATGTTTTTCCCTTTTCCAGTAATTCTTATTTTTTGGAAATAACCATCTGTTTAATCATAGTTTCCTCAAGGAAAGAGGCTGAATTTTTTTTGTCTCTGGACTTCAGTGATCAGCCTAGACCTTGGTATAGCAGCCACTCAATAATTTATTTCTATTACACATTTTAATCATTTATTTACAGTACATGTTGATTGCTGGACTGTGTTATATGGATGCCATATGCTGTTTCTATAATGTTCTCTTAAAATCTTCATAGTAGTTATACCATACACAGCAGTATTTATGCCCATTTGACAGACGGGGTTATAAGCTCAGAAGGGATGCTTAGTTTGTCCAAATTAATATGGATTGCTGAAGACAGAGCTAGGAATGGGCTCTATTACTCAGTTATGTTTATGTCAGACTGTATAGGGACGATGTTTGTTTTAATATCGTTTACTTTGCCTTGCACATTCAAGTGCTGATGTCTGTTACTGAGTATGATCTCTTTGCATGGGCATAACTATTTGTCATGTTTGTGATGCCCATGATGCAAGTACAAATATGAGACTTTGGCCAGAAGTACCAGAGGAGATCTGTGCTGTAACTGGTTTCTTAAACTTCTGATTGGGACAAGAGTGTCTTGACATGTTTCTTTTCTAATTTTTATGTTACTTGTCAGCTATCTTCAGTATGCAAACATGGATCACAGACTGTCTGGCAGCTGCTCTAGTCTTTCTACAACACCCTTTGGTTAAGGAATATTGCTTATCTTCTATTCTATGGATAATATATGCTATACATATGCTGCAGAAAGCTGTTGTACCCATTCCAATTCTCAAGGTCTTCATATATATGGCCAGGGAGTCCTTGTAGCCCAGGGATTATACTGAAGAGCTCAGCTTGGTTACTTTTTACTCCTAAAGTTAGTAAGAAAGCCCAACATTTATAAGTGAAACAAAAACATGAGAAGGACTTTACCAAGCTCTTGAAAGACACAAAGATACTAATAGCCTTTTGAGTTTGAAGCTAACTTTGGGCTGGCTAGTCTGGGCCAGTGGCTTAAATTATGAGACTACAAGTTAAAAAAAAAAAATAGTTCTCATCTATAATGGTAATAGTTGGTCCAGTTACTGACAATCTGGGAAGCATGGATAGAATAGAAAATTTGGAATAACAATCACAATATAATAATGATGTTTTGTGTGTGTGTTTTTTTTTTTAAGATTTTATTTATTTGTCAGAGACAGAGGGAGAGAGCGAGCACAGGCAGACAGAGAGGCAGGCAGAGGCAGAGGGAGAAGCAGGCTCTCTGCCGAGCAAGGAGCCTGATGTGGGACTCGATCCCAGGACCCTGGGATCATGACCTGAGCCGAAGACAGCTGCTTAACCAACTGAGCCACCCAGGCGTCCCGTGATGTTTTGTGTTTTTAAAGACTATTTCTGGTTTTTATTCATTTCAGATCAAGAACCTGTTTTATTATTTTGTTTTGTTTTGGTTTTGTTTTTATTTTTCAAGATTGTATTTATTTATATATTTAAGAGAGGGGGAGGAGAAAGAGAGAGATTGAGACCACACAAAGGGAGAGGTAGAGGGAGGAGAGATTCCCTGCTGTGCAGGAAGCACCATGTGCAGCTTGATCCCAGAACCGAGATCATGACCTGAGCTGAAGGCAGATGTTTAACTGAGCCGCCCAGGTGCCCCTCAATAACGTATTTTAATGACAGTGTCCCAAGTGCATTAATTACCTTGCAAATACAATTCATTGGAGATGAGATGAGTCTTTTCTAAGCAAAATTGTGTGAAAGCATATTAAAAATACTATTTGTTTGTTCATGTTAAATTCATGAAGAAAAAAAAAAAGAAAACAGAATGACATTCACTTGGATGCCTGGGTGACTCAGTTGGTTAAGTGTCTGCCTTTGGCTCAGGTCATGATCCCAGGGTGGTAGGATCAAGTCCTGCATTGGACTCCCTGCTCAGCTGAGAGTCTGCTTCTCCCTCTGCCTGCTCCTCCCCCTGCTTGTGCTCTCTCTCTTTCTCTCTCTCTCTCACAGATAAATAACTACAATCTTAAAAACAAAACAAAACAAAAAATAATGACATTCACTTAAAAGACAAATTATTAAATAATAAAGGTTTAAAAGATTGTACATCAAAGGTGACCTTAGGATGTATACTAAAAAGAACTTTAAATGGTTGCCTTATTCTAGGTCACTGAATATTGATTAGCATTCAAATCTAAACTCTTACAAAAGTATAACTCTGATCTATTTATAAGAATATAAATTAAATTGGATTCCCTTTGAGAAAATTAATTTACAGTTATCTGGCCAGATTTGTTTTGATCCATTTAAGACATGGACATCTTATTTTCTTTTCTGGTGGAGAATCTTGGCATTAAGCCATTCCTGAGAATAGATGTTGACATTTATGAAAATCACAGGAGTCAGTTTGACTCAGCAATCTCCTATTAAAATGTTTCCAAGACTTCAGATATATAATATAAATAAATGAATGAAGAAGTAATGCCCTGTTTTCCAATAAATATTATTGATAATGGTAACGGTTCCCAGCAGACTTCAGATAGATTAGTCAGTATGGTCTTAAGACCAAACCAGAGTTTAAGGAATCTAGGACTTATTTTTAACTGACTTCAATTAGTCACCTTGATCAAATTATCTAAATCTACCAATTGGACTTAGAGACAACAAACTCCCTCTACCAGTTGGACTTAATGACAACACACGCCAATAAATAACACCAGTGTTTTGTGATCTAAAACTTTAGTGTACACATAATAATATAAGGTCTCAAAGAAAGCTATTTCTAATATAGAAAATATATTTTCAAGACAATAATTTTTGTGTACCAATTATTTATCAGGTGTGGAGTGAGCACAAGGAGTAAAAACAATAGTGAATAATCACAATGCCTTTGAAGAATCCCCTGCCTAATGGATGAAGTGCTTTAAATGAACAACAGACTGGCTAAATTCAAATCTCTTGTTAGATGAATATTTGTCATTTTATGAACAAAGCACCATTTACCTTATATTATCTAATACAGATTTTTTAAAGCTAATTGATATTGAGAGTATATTTCACTTACCTCAAAGAATATTAAGTACCCATTTACAAATAAAAAGTAAATCCATAGATCATATTATAAAATAAGTGTTCAAAATATTCAGAGTGATAGTTTTGAAAGTGATGTTTGTGTTAAATAAGTTAAATACTCTCCTTTTATAGAAGCTATACCTATAGAAATTATTTATGTGTCTTCTTCAAGGATTCAGAATTTTTGTTAGTGGTAGAACAGTAGCCAGAACTCAGGCTTCTTACCTTCTAGGTTGTGATTAAATTATTTATTATATATCATTAAAATATGACTGAAAAATCTTAACCCTTGAAATATTCTGGGAGAACTTCATGAAACCAGATTCAATTTCATACTGAACCAGAGGGAAGAAATTTAAAATATTTTATAATTCAGACTCTACTTAGACCATTTCAGGTTCTCTTCATACTCAAGTTTGCAGCAGTGGGTTAAATTTTGTATTACCTTTTTTCCTTTATACTTGCTTCTGAAAACCAGTTTTCAAATAATGGATTTCTGATGCAATTGGAATTAAGTCTAATTTTCATAATTGAGTATTACATAGACATTTGCTTATTACAAGGGCTATTCTTGCCTTTCTTGCCTTATCTCTTAACATTGTCTCTTTCAAACCATTCACACTAAATATCAGAGGCTCATTATAGCCTCTATCATGCTCTGCTGTCCCCTTTACTCAGACTGTCCATTGGCTTCTAATATCTTCTATGTCTTCTTTTCCTGGATAGTTCTTCAAACCTGAGTTTAGATACTGCTTCCCCACAGAGAAGCCTCTGCTGGATATCCCTGCCCTGGTGATTGATTTCCATCTTCATGTGCTTCCATCACACCCTCTATATCTCTTCTCTATCCTAGTATGTTTTATGTAGTGTTACAGTTGCTTGCTTATTAGCTCTTTTACTTACTAGATGGTACATTCTTGTGCCATGTTCACTCTTGCATCTTCAGCAATTGGCTCAGCACGTAGTAGGAACAAAATAAGTATTATTTATTTATTTATTATTTTCTTACGTGGAGGAGGGCAGCAGGAGGAGGAGGGGCAGCAGGAAAGGTAGAGAGAGAATCATAAGCAGGCTCCGCCCCCAGCACAGAACCTGCCTGGGACTCCTTTTCACAGCCCTGAGATCATGACCCAGGCTGAAATCAGGAATCGAACACTCAACTGACTGAGCCACCTAGGTACTCCTGTTTTTGTTCCATAAAAAATTAAGATGTCAACATTATATTTTTAAGGAAATATTATTTTTTGGAAGAAGGTTATCCTCTTTCTGGTATTATCCATATGGTATTATGGTATTGTCATATGGTATTTCATCCATATGAAATCTGAGTCAGTACTCAGTTTGTTGATATATGTTAAAATATGTTGAAGCATATTTTCACTGTAAAAAATAAGAGAGACATCTGAAACATTGAGAGAGATATCTAAAACATCATGAGAGATATTTAAAACATGAAGAGGGAAATAGATATGTAAAGAATCAAGAGAGATATCTGGTATTGTTTCATGCGAGAATTTTTAGAAAATCCCTGAATCATCTGAAAAACTACATTTATATTCATGGTTAGAATGTACATTTTTATTTTGGATTCAACGTTTGTCTGACAGCACTTGTAAGGAAAAGGAGCAGAAAAAGAAGTACAGAAGTAATTATTTCTGTTTCTATGTGAAGATCATTTATACTATGGGTTACTAAGAAATATTAAAGGTGAAAGCCACCTTAGAATTATTGTACTCAGCTCAATCAGTTAGCAAAGGAGAAAACTAGATTAAATAAGTCTCACAAGATCAGATAGCTGGCTGATGGAACAACAAGAACTGGAGGCTAAGTCTCCTATTTCCCACAACTGAGCATTGCATACCCTACCATGTATAACAGTAGTAATAATAGGCATGTTTTTAGTGTTTTAGGTCTCATAAATCTGCTTCCCCATATGGAAGGATCTTGATTTTTTTTACAGTAAACGTAGAAAAAAATGTAAGTCTAGGTGTTTGCTCTTATAGATTGGAAAAACCCTTGGAAGATGAATATATTTTTACTTTGAAACCACAGGTAGGAAAAATTGTGTTAAGAAGACCAGGCTTTCTGACTTTTATTTAATATGAGGCTTAGTGTAAGCAATCTTGCTATTCACCTATTAACTCACTTCTTTATTGTGAACCTACTGTATACAGAGCTTATATTAGGTGCTATAGGGTATCTAACAGCAGAGGGAAGAACTTTTACACAATTAAAGTTCTTCAGACTAGTATAGAAGTAATAAGCTCTTATTAACTCAATGTACATGTCACTCTATAATTTTGATGCCTCCTATTGAACATAAGTTAATTTCCATAAACATGATACACACATCTCTCTATTAAAATATTAAACCCATACCCTACTGCATGCAGCTTATTTCTTGAGATCATTTTTAGATCCTTGGCAATTAACACATATATTGTCATGATAACACTATTTGTATAGATTTTCATTTAGTTATTAATTCCTTAAAAGCACACATAAGACACTAAAAGCCAAATACTGTTTTAAGGGATTTATGCTTTCCTACACATTTAACTATTAAATTCAAGAAAGAGAGTTCTTTCTTGAAGGGTGGATCAGAGATTTTTTTTTTTTTTTTTTTTTTAAAGAAAGAGTGAGTTTGAGCTGGGCCACAAAGTAAGACAAGATTCCGGGTATTTATTCAATAAATGTTTACTGAGAGCTGCCAGGTAGAACCGTGATCCATGTCGTAACAGCAGATTGTGTTTCTTGGGAAACTAAAGCTCTTTTTGCCTCAGTTGTTCCCAGTGTAAACTGGGGATTCCAGCCATAGCTGCCTCACAGGTTGTTGTGAAGTTTAAAATCTTAAGAGGTATGAAGTCTCAGCTCTATGCCTGAAACGTAGAAAGAACCCAGTGAACATTTGTGTTTGTTTTATTACTATTCACTTTTGTATGTTTGGGAGAAGACAAAAACAGTTCAAGATCAACAGGAGCCCTAGGAATTGCCTGCAGGCTTAAACAGTGTCATAATACAGCAAAAAAGTCCCAACATGGGGCAGGGGGAAAAATCATATGAGTAGTAGAAGAAACAGGTATAAAGCAGGGAGAGTAAATGGGACTAAGAGGAGAAAAGAAATATTATGAAGAATATACTGATAGAGCTCAAATAGTGGCTTATATTAGTTAGATTGTTGGTGTGTACCAATTGATTGTCTGTTCCCACTATGAATCTTCTATCCCTTATTAATGTAACTTTCCGAAGCTCCTGGCATAGAGTGAGCTTTCCAAAGGCCGCTGCTGCTGAGGGCCAAGTCGTTACAACAGTGCAAAATCATATATTGCCTACAGAATAGGGCTGCAGTTTCTTAACATGGTATGTAAATTCCTCTAAAATGTACTTATTCTGATGCCTGATCAAAAAAAACAAGTGTTTATTCTGAGAATGTCAAAGGTCTCCCTGTTTTGAGAAGACTATTGGAAAATGGATTTATAGAGAAGGAAATGTTAGGAAGATATTGAGGATAATCTAAGTGCAAGTCCATGTCTTTCATATACATTATCTCATTTCAGCCCTTACATAACCCTCTAAGGGAGACTTGCATAGCAATTCCACTTTGGAGATTAAAAACATGGGTGTTCTGAAAGATTACAGAGGATAGAACAGGAACTCGAGTTCGATTATTTTAGCTATCTGTCCAGTGCTCACACAAATTCCTTCTACAGTACTTGGGAATCCAAACAAGCTGGCAATGTCTCTATCATCTACACAAATTCAAGTTCAGATGGGTTAATGTGTGGACCTTAGATATTGTCAGCAGAAATAGCGCAGGTCTGCTGCTGAGAAGAGAGATAATCATTAGCATCAGTGAAGACAGCTAAATTCAGCTGGTTTCAAAATTTCCTTATCTAAGTGGTGATTGAGATAAGAAAAAGTCTGCTTTTTTGGAACACATTAATATTAAGTCCTTCTCAAATCTGGGCCAGCAGCAGTAGATTAACAAATGTGAACAAGGATAGAAAATAGACCAGTAAAATTGGTTGTTGAATGACAGATGCAGGATGCAGCAGAGGAGACAGACAGGCTGGAGGAAAAATACAGAAACCAGAGCAAAGGGAAATCAAATGACAGAATGATCTCATCCAAAACAAAGAAATGTGAAGTGTATGTTTCCCAGAAACTAAAGAACCATTGTTAACCTATATAGGGAAGGTATGATCTTGTTCAGACAAGACATTGCTCTAACCTAACCAGCGTGCCCTCTGAGGATCCCAGCAAGAATGGTGATATAACTGGGACTCTGATGCTTTCAGTTATTCAGTGGAGTTTATAAATGACCTGGGGAAAGAAAAGAGATTTTCATATGTGTTTCTCAGAGTTTAAACTCAAGTCAATCAAAAAAGGTTGGGACAAGGCGAGGTGACGGTCTTGAAAGATCCATGCACTCTACTAAACAGGAGTTGGGGGACAGGGAGGGAGGGAGAGAAGAAGAGGGAGATGGGGTGTGTAGGCAGGTCAGTGCAGATGAAGGGCATTGGAGAAACACGGAGCTAATAGGAATGGTGACAGTTAACATTCCACACTCCTTTCAGCTTTGAAGTACTTTTTGTATCCATTTGCCAGAATGAATGTAGTGTGGTATAGGTTGGGGCATTGAGGATTGCCTTTCTTAATTTCTAGTTACAAATGCAGGCCGGCTTTTCTTATTTCTATGTCAGTTTCCTTATCTCTATTTGCTGTAATTGTTTTATATCCCTTTTACTACCTTAATTTTTGAGAATTAAGCCCAGGCAATATATATGATATGCATAGAACCGAAAAGGCAAATGCCAAATGACATGTGTCACTTTCTTTTTATCCCTCTACCTCTTGCAGGGTAGATACACTGAGGATAAAATAAAACTGAAGCTGAAGGAAGAAAATTACTTCAGTGATATACAGAAATTAATGTGTGTAAGCTAGTGGAGGAAACGTTTATGTACAAATGAAAGAGGCAGGGGTTTTCTGGAGAAAACCCCAGCCGAGTGGACATCAAGGCCTGGAGAGATGAAGGGACAAGCAATCCTTGTGTTATCGGAGGCAGAGAGGTGGTGAAGACAAGAAGGAGAGACAAAGCTCGTGATTCTGTTTGTCGCGTGCCTGGGTGGGTAAAAAACAAAACAAAACAAAAACACATGAGGAGACAAGATAGAAAAATTGGCTAACGGACAGATTAGAGAGGGAGATGAGTAACAGTCTGGGTTGTCAGACTTAACTGCGTCGGTAGAGGGGAGACTTTGCAGACTTCTGAGGAAATGGATCCCTTTAGTGGAACTTTTGTTTAAGAAAAAAATTGTGTCATATATATGATAACTTAGAGATGGCAGTGGGCATGGGGAAATTT